>NC_063450.1:24655895-24969654 GCF_020379485.1 Brassica napus | reverse complement strand
ATGGATAAGCTCTTCATTCTCTCCCTTATTGGTCTGTTAACGCTAACTGCTTATGGAGCTGCAGCGAAAATGGTGTACACCGATCTCGACATCCTTAAGAAGCTTGAGAACTTTGACATACCGGAGGATGATGATGTTGATGATCATTATGATACAAAGCTCTCTGATTTGGCTTCATTTACAAGCCGGGGTTCTGGTAAGAATCTGGTGAATGTGGATACATTTGGTGCAGCTGGAGATGGAGTTTCTGATGATACTCAGGTACGTTTGAGATCATTTTGCTTATATATTTTGTGCCATAACTAATCTGTTTGTGTGCAAATGCTTTACTCGAATCAGGCATTCGTGAGTGCCTGGAAGCAGGCCTGTGGTACTCCAAAGTCTGTGTTGCTTGTACCACAAGGAAGGACTTATTTAGTAAATGCAACAAAGTTCAATGGTCCATGTGAACGGAAATTGATCATTCAGGTCAGTTTTAGCGGTTGGAGACCATTGTTATATATACACAACGATCACAATTCAGAAAGTTTTCTTATAGATTGATGGAACAATAGTGGCACCAGACGAGCCAAGCAACTGGGACCCAAAGTTCCAGAGGATTTGGCTAGAGTTTTCGAAGCTCAAAGGGGTTGTGTTCCAAGGGAATGGAGTTATTGATGGTTCTGGCAGCAAATGGTGGGCTGCTTCTTGCAAGAAAAACAAATCTAATGTATCATCTCCTAAGCTTTTTCTTTAAACGTCTCTAAAGAAACAAGTCTATCAGAATCTTACACATCTTTCTTGCTTTCTTTGCAGCCTTGCAAAAGTGCACCAACGGTAAGAAAACCATTGTCTCTTGTTCTTATCAATGACTTATTTTTTAGTCTGTTCCAACTAGCTTCTTGTTTTCCCTGCAGGCCTTTACTATTGAGTCTAGTTCTGGTGTGAAAGTACGTGCCTTGACGATCCAGAACAGCCAGCAGATGAACTTCATCATTGCAAGGTCGACTTCAGTACGTGTCTACAAAGTTATGGTCTCATCTCCAGGAGATAGCCCCAACACTGATGGTATCCACATCACTGGATCCACCAATGTTGTCCTCCAAGACTGTAAAATCGGCACAGGTTTATATTATTTTTCTTAACCAAAACATGCTTAAGCTCCATCTAAGAATATACTGAGATTGGATTAAAACAGGGGATGATTGTGTCTCGATTGTGAATGCGAGTTCTAATATAAAGATGAAGAGGATCTATTGTGGACCTGGACATGGAATCAGGTAACATCAATCAGGTATCTAGATAACATCCTGTTTCATATCAAATTATAATTCTTTTTGGAGTTAACTATCGCAGCATTGGGAGTCTTGGGAATCATAACTCAACAGGCATTGTAACAAAGGTTGTGTTGGACACAGCGTTTTTGAAAGAGACAACTAATGGACTCAGGATCAAAACATATCAGGTAATAAAGAAACAAAGCTTCAATCTTATACTCTTACAAACTTATGTTAAGTTGGTGCTCGGAGTCTACCTTCTGATATGGTATATGTTGATTCAGTTCCACCGAATTGGCTTTCAGGTTTAGAATCTTTATAGGATTAGTATAGCCTTTGTTGAAAAAGAAAACTTATGTTAAGTTACTTGGAACAACTACAGGGAGGTTCTGGTTACGTTAAAGGTGTTAGATTCTCAAACGTTGTGATACAAGATGTCTCTAACCCTATACTCATTGATCAGTTCTACTGCGATAATCCAACTTCTTGTCAAAACCAGGTTTCTTTTCTTACAATCGAAAACAAAACTCAAAGATGATAAGTAGCTCAGATATGTTTGGTATATAATGTAGACCTCGGCGGTTAAGATCAGCCAGATAATGTACCGGAACATAACCGGGACAACCAAAAGTGAGAAAGCCATCAAATTTGCATGCAGTGACTCAGTCCCTTGCAGCCACATTGTCCTCAACAATGTGAATCTTGAAGGCAAAGACGGTCAAGTCGAAGCGTATTGTAACTCAGCAGAAGGTTTTGGGTATGGAGTGATTCATCCCTCTGCGGATTGTCTGTACTCGCACGACGATAAGGGCTTGGACCAGAGTGACAAGTCAGGACATGTTTTGGTAACTGAGGAAGCTGAGACTGGCCATGACGAGCTCTGATTGGTTGTGATGTTAAAAGTGTTGTAGAGAGGGATGGATGATATGTGTAGTATAGTTTTCTGAAGCATATGATATAGCCTGAGGAGGATGATGTGTAATATAATTTTCAGAAGCATATAATATAATTTTATGAAGACACTGCCACCATGTTCTACTCTGTTAAACCGAAACCAAACCGAAATAACTATAAAATACTGAATCAAACCTTGGAGTAACTTTACTTTTTCTATATTAAGAAGAAAAAAAAAACAAATTTGAATTCAAACCGTACCATTTTTTTTAGAAAAATATTTATAGAATAAATTTGACTAAATCTTGAATTATAACCAAACAGAAAGCATATTCTTCAACTAGATTTTTTTTTAAAAAATTGGTCACTACGTGTCAAATTCCGATTGGTCAGATGCCATCGAGGGCCAATCACTCATCACCGCATGTAGTCCACCTCTTCCACGAATATAAACATTCTGCAAACCACTTGATGTGGTATTTGTGAATTGACGTTTTTATCCTTTGCCTCTATAAAGCAGCATCTTCTCCGTTATAACATCACGGCGTCGCGCATTTAGCGTTGTTTTGAAGCCCTCTCTCCTTCGCTTTCAACCTCCGTTCGTCGTCTCGCTCGTTGTTACGCGATCTCTAGGTACGGTTGATCTAGATCTATGCTAAAGCATTCTCAATTCGAAACAAATTCGCAGATCACGTTCTCATTTTCTAGTTTGTTGGTTCAGGAATCGGATCTCTTGCTTTGATTTAGGTTTTATGCTGCTGATCATTGAGTAATGCTATTAAATTTCGATGTTTTTTTTTTTTTTTTTGCGGTGAATTCAAGATTCGATCTGCCACTGCAGCAGCGTCTAAGTCTGGATCTATGAAAATTTATCATATAGATTCTGATATACTCGACGATCTCGACCGTTAGATTTCGTGACGTTTCTGCATCTGTTTGGATCGGCCTTCTCTGATTGTACTTATGTTTATTTTTGGGTTTATGCATTGCTTTGTGATATCTTTTGTTTAGAGCGATAACAAGTGCTTTCTTGTAATTGCCTTGTGCATATTGCTTTGTGATGCGCTACTCTGATTGATTTATGTGTGTCTTGTGGTTTGGTGTAGTGAAGAAGGATGGGTTTGTCTTTCGCCAAGTTGTTTAGCAGGCTTTTTGCCAAGAAGGAGATGAGGATTCTCATGGTTGGTCTTGATGCTGCTGGTAAGACCACCATTTTGTACAAGCTCAAGCTCGGTGAGATTGTCACCACCATTCCCACTATTGGTAAGTTTCATCATTCTGTTTTCAGAAGAGTAGCTTAGTTATAGGTCTATGTATCTTCAGTCAACTGTTTTTATGCTTCCACCGGCCTCGATGATTAGATTACAAAATTTGTGGGCAGGGTTCAATGTGGAAACTGTGGAGTACAAGAACATCAGTTTCACAGTGTGGGATGTCGGCGGTCAAGACAAGGTATAATTTTTATCTTACTTTAAAAGCAATTAAGAAGTTTTTGCATCACAATATGGGGATCTTTTCTCCTCATCTGTGCTGCTATAATTGTTGATGAGCTTTTTGTACTCCATAAACTGACATTGGGTAAAAACCTGCACTTGTTGTCAGATCCGTCCCTTGTGGAGGCACTACTTCCAGAACACTCAAGGTCTCATCTTTGTGGTCGACAGCAATGACAGAGACCGTGTTGTTGAGGCCAGAGATGAACTGCACAGGATGCTTAATGAGGTCTGTTTCCAGTATTATTTGCCTTTTTTTTTTCTCTCTTGATTTGTGGTGAGACCAGACAAAGTAGAAACTTACTGAAACAGTTTTTGTGTGTATACAGGATGAGCTGCGTGATGCTGTTCTGCTCGTGTTTGCTAACAAACAGGATCTTCCAAATGCCATGAACGCAGCTGAAATCACTGATAAGCTTGGTCTTCACTCTCTCCGTCAGCGTCACTGGTATAATAAAAAACATCTACTTCTTCCTTCATTCTCCATGTTGATAATGTTTTGTATGATCGATATATGTTTGTGGACTCTCTGTTCAGGTACATCCAGAGCACATGTGCCACTTCAGGCGAGGGGCTTTACGAAGGTCTTGACTGGTTGTCCAACAACATTGCCGGCAAGGTAGAAAACGTCCCATACCGCAACTGATTTTATACCACTATCTCTGTACAAATTGTAATTCTTTCTTCTTTGTTCTTGTTGCTTGTTTCTTACAGGCGTAGAGGAAAGGTTCGTGGTTGAGTTGATTTTGCTGAGCAAATCTGGATGCAGGGGCAAACATTATCTGAACTTTTTTCCTTTCCGGTTTTCTTATTATTCTGTGTTTTTTTTTGGGTATGTGGATTTGATTTTGTGATCGTTGTTCTTATTTGTGTAAGGAGAGGTCTCTTGTACGTAGAACATAGAAATTACCTTTTACTATAGCTTGTAATACTGAAAGTTATCTAGTGCTTTCGTTGTCTTTGTTCTCTCGTTAGTTCACTTTGAGTCATAAGTTGCAACTGCGGCTACGTTGTCAATAGACATCAGGGGACCGTACATAGGTTACTGAAACCATCTACACTTAATTGAATTCAGATAAAGCTGGATCTGGTCATATCATGTGAATAATGTATGTCATCTCCGTCAACAAAGCAAAAATAATGCATAAATATGGCTTTTCTTTTATTTGCATACAGGTGAATTCCTGGGTTTATGATTTGTAACGAATTTATCATGGAAAACTTCATTTTTTTAATAAAATTGTGATTGCAAAAGATTGTAGGAATCATGGATATGTTGCCGACAAAAAAATATATCTGAATCATGGATATGTTAAAATTCAATGTTTAAATTAAGGTCAATGTGGTGATAAAAAAAAAGGTCAATGTTTTACTTTCTTATAATAGTCATTGACTTTACTGTATTTAACATCTATCATTCTGACTAGAGGATATTGCCATTGAGGATTATTAACTAGTCGATAAGAACCTGGATAGTTAAGGGTAACAAAAAGAATACTACACATAATGACATAAACAACATGCATGATACATTGCATTACTGGACTCAAGGGTGAGTTCCTTATGCGTTTCAATTTCCTAGTAATTTGAGTTGCTTTCCAAAATTTACAAAACAGTTTGAATTTGAGCTCTTCGTTTATAAATGGTAGCCTTTTTGTCGTTTAATATATCAGGTTTTCATTTAATACTCAAATTATCCATCAATATAGTACCGCAAACATGAATGTCTCTTTACTTTATACAATGCTATTAGCACTAGCATTGTCTTGTGTTTGCTTGTTTTTTCTTGGTCATGCTCATCCTCAAGAACTTTCAGGACAAGCCAAAGTTTCTGCACTTTTTGCTTTTGGAGATTCCATACTCGATACAGGCAATAACAACCATCTCAGGACTCAGATCAAGTGCAATGTTCCGTATGGTAGAAATTTTGTAGGCGGAAAAGCTACTGGAAGATTTGGAAATGGAAGAGTTTTCGCAGATATAATTGGTATATATGATAAACGTCAACATACGTTCTTCAATAATAATCATGATCTTACTACTAATCATAGTTTTTGCAAATATTATCTATTTATCTGACAGTAGTCCTTCTGTGCAGTGCAGCCGAAGGTTTGATATTAAAACCTCTCTTACCAGCTTACCATGATCCCAACCTTTCCAACAGTGATCTTCCGACCAGTGTTTGTTTCGCATCTGGTGGATCCGGACTCGATGAACGCAATGCCAAACCAACAGTAAATATAACATTTTGTTTAGAGTTTTTGGAAGTAAATATGAGATTTTGGGGATGATTGGTTGAACTGTATCAAATGACTTTAGCTTTAATTTTTATCTATAGTCTTAAAAACCACCAATCATGCTTTATATTAGCTTTTAAAGTTACAACCAAAAAATTTTAAAGCTAAATCTCTTAAAAGAAAATCAAAAAATTCTACAAACTAAATTATAAAGTAAATTTTATACAGTTACAGTTCAACCAATCAATTTTGTTTAGAGTTTACTGTATAATCAATTTTAATTATCATTCATTTTAATGTAACTACTAGGATAAGACCCGCGCCTTGCGCGGAATTAAGTTATTATTTTTATTATATTTTGGAGAATGAAACAATAGTTTGGCTTCATTTGGATTAGGGGTGTTCAATCCAGATATCGGGTTGGTTTCGATTCGGTTCGGTTTTTTTCGGTATTTTGGTTAGTAAAATATAACTACTATTCTAAATTCATATTTACTTTGACTTTAGTCTTTCACATACTTTTGAAAGATTTCAACTGGACAACTAAATTGATCAGCCAATCTTGTTGCTTTAAATCATTAGTATATATATATATATATATAAATATATATATTATTTAGTTTGAATATTTATTAAATAAAAATTCATATGCGTTATATTTTATGATCATTTGTAACTTATTATAATAAAAAAAATAATCTATTGATCACAAAATTTTCAGAGTGAGAATCTTCAAATTTCTAATAATATATAGATGTTTTGAAAAATTCAAAATATAACATATAAGAAAAAATATAAATGTTTTTAATATATATTTAATATGATTTTTTTAATATCTTTTAATAATATAAAATTAAAAAAAGAACTAAGATACCAAAATTGTTATCAAATATTTATTATTAATAATAATTAATTTTCATATACACGTTAATCATATTAGGTAATTTCGTAGCTTCTAATTAAGGAAAGTGCAAAAACAATATTTGGTAGATTATTTATCAATTCGAATATTCGATAGTTAGTTTAATAAAAAATATAATGTAAGTTAAGACGGACCAACCTATTTTTTTAAGAATAGTATATTTTATATAGTCATTTATTAAATGAGAATTTATAATCATACACTTCTATGATCATTCATATCGTTTTATAACTGAATATTTAAATCATCGATAACAAAATTTTCAATGTGAAATCTTTAATAAGTTTATAATTTATAAATGTTTTTGAAAATTCATTGAAAGTTTTAATATTAAAATATTTATGTAATCTTATGGTATATAGTCTAATATTTTATTATTAAATGATATTTTTTACTCATATGGTTTTAAAATCATGTGTATCTACTTATAATATTAAATAAAAGTTCATATTAATACAATTTTATGATCATTTGTAACTTATTATGACAAAAAAAATAATCTATTGATCACAAAATTTTAAGAGTGGTGATCTTCAAATTTCTAATAATTTATAGACGTTTTGAAAAATTTAAAATATAACATATAAAAAAATATAAATGTTTTTTATTATATATTTAATGTGATTTTTAATATCTTTTAATAATATAAAATTTTAAAAAGAACTAAGATACAAAAATTGTTATCAAATATTTATTATTCATAATAATTAATTTTCACATATATGTTAATCATATTAGGTAATTTCGTAGCTTTTATTTAAGGAAAGTGCAAAACATTTTTTGGTACGTTATTTATCAATTCGATAGTTAGTTTAATAAAAAGTGTAATATAAGTTAAGATGGACCAACCTATTTTTCTAAGAATAGTATATTTTATATAGTTATTTATTAAATAAGAATTTATAATCATACGGTTCTATGATCATTCATATCATTTTATAACAACATATTTAAATCATCGATAACAAAATTTTCAATCTGAAATCTTTAATAAGTTTATAATTTATAAATGTTCTTGAAAATTCATTGAAACTTTTAATATTAAAATATTTATGTAATCCTATGGTATATAGTGTTTAATCTAGATATATATTTATATTTTATTATTAAATGATATTTTTTACTCATATGGTTTTAAAATCATGTGTATCTTCTTATAATAAAAATGTTAAACAATTGATCATTAGTTTTTAACATAATAATTTTAATAGTTTTAGTCATTTATTGTTGTTTTTAAAAATTCAAAATATAACATATACGAAAAAATCTAAATTTTACTTTTATAGCTAATTTGATTGTTTAATTTATTTTAATAATATAAAATTAAACAAATAATGATGGAGGAGATATAAATTGTTATCAAATCTTTATTATTAAAATCATTAATTGTCATATATATATTAGTCATTTATGGTAATTCCGTAGGTTTGATTTAAGGAAAGAAAATAACATATCATATCATTATATCATATAGTTTGACCAACTTATGTATCTAACAACATATAAAAATCAAATGTGGACCTACTTATTTTTCAATTGAATGTAATTGACTACCTAATTGAGTGCCACCTATGCATTGGGGCCTATTTTAATTAATACAAAATTGAGGTTACATCTTTTCAAATGTTCCTCAATTAATATATAGGGGATGTATTATGAAATATAGGGGGTTATGTGGGTGCCAGATCACATCCTGGTGCCAAGTTTGCCTACGTAGACATGTATATTTCTCTTCTTGGTCTCATCAACAACCCTCAGGCTTCAGGAAACGTGTTACTCAATGATTAAACAAATATATTTGGATCATTTTTGTTATCTTTTCAAGAATAATTAATATGTTCTTTATTTTTTTGGTCTAGAGGATAATATGTTCTTGTATTTAATTTGTGAATTCTTAGGGTTTACTGATGTGGCTGATGGATGTTATATACCGAAGACATCGCCTATTCCGTGATGCATCTCGTTACATGTTTTGGGACTTTGCTCACCCTTGCGGATAGGAATGTCAAACAGGTTGATTCGTCCCGTCCCATCCCGTAGCGGGCTCGTCTTCGAGCGGGTCACGGCGGGTCAGGCCTGCGCGGGCTGTGGTCCTCAAAATGGCTGACCAAACCCGTACCGCAAAACATGTAGGCCTTTGCGGATCGGCCCACAGGACATAAAATTACAAACGTACATATGGCTCCTAAACGCTTCAAGATATGATTCAAGACGCTTTATCAGTTTCATGACGTATCAGTAAGTGCGTTTAGTCGAGGATTGAACTGGATAAGACAATACACTTGTTAGTTGAAGATTTTAGTTGGATCAAAACACTAGTTTATTTACTTTTGTTAAACTCCAAACATTTTAAAAATAAACAATACTTTAGTTGCTGAATCCAAATATTATAACTCATAAGTTCATAACAAATGCTTTAGTTTTCTAAATCCAATATTAAATAAAACCAACACCAAATCAAAGATGCTAATCCCAAAAATAAATAAAAAGAAAACACCAATCACACTTCTTGTTCTTCATCTTTATTACCAATAAGCGACAAAAAGATGAAAATTTCCCTTCTTCACCATCAACTTCATCTTTTGCAAATAAGAATAATAGTAGTCAGTTAAAGATATATTGAAACCTAAAACTCCAAAATGTATGATAATGTAAACAAATGCATATAGACAAAACTAGGAAGAACCCATGGCGGGAACTAGATCTTCTTTTTCGGTGGAAAGTGAGTTTTCAAACTTCTTATGATGACTCGAAGAAGATCCACCGGTGCAGATCGAAGGCACTTGGGAGACCAGAAGCATCATCGACCCTGAAACCACCATCACCGAGCTACATAACGTCGAGTCGCCTTCTCTCTCTCTCTCTCAATGTTTTAGGCGAAAACAAAAATGGGGACTTAGGGTTGGGGTCTTCAAAATCCCGCAGGTTAAGCTCATCCCGCTTTCGACCCGTCCCGCGAGGCCCGCAATTTTGCGGGCTTACCAAATGGAGGCCCTATCCTGCCCCGCAGCGAGCCTTTACGAGCCAGGCCCACGGTCCAGGTCATTGATTGTCATCCCTACTTGCTGGAGTCATACCAAACGATTGCACCAAAGATAATAGAAGAACTCATGCATGGAGAAACTCGCTTGATTTTTTTCTTCATATATCGTGTAACATCGAAGTTATCTACTCCTTTAGTTGTCTTTTCTGTTGTCACATTTTATCAATGTTATAAAAATTGGTCTAGACATGCGTTCATGTAATCCACAAGTGATTATAAGCAAATTAAGTTTTTTTTTATATGAAGTTTTTTCCAAAAAAATGATTTAAACGGAGTGTAGACGTCCCTCTAATTGTTATTTATCTATATAAAAGGTCTAATTAGGGCATATCGATTTCTTAAACTGCATTTTACTTCTTTCATTTCAATTCTAAGTTTTTTTTTGTTTTGGTGACCGTGGTGTTCCCAGGCGGTAAGCCCAGACTAATCCCCACGAGGCCTTCCATCCGGACACGCACGGTTATAGGCGGGAAGGTGGCCAAAGCGACTCGAACCCAGGGCGGGCACTCCAGCCGGAGTTCCAATACCACTAGACCAAGAGCTCTTGGTTCAATTCTAAGTTTTGGCTCCTTAAAAGCACGTCCAACAAAAAAATGTATCTATATTTCTATCAAAAATTAAATCATAAAAAAGGAAGATGAAAGAGAAGAAGAAGTATCTCATTTGAGAACTTATAAGATACACATGAGATACTTCTTCTATTATATGCCACTTTCATGTCTATCTATTTTTCATTTCAGTATAAAATTTTAAACAGAAAATTAAATAAAACTAAAATATAGTACTTGTTTGTTTAGATACCCACTTTGAGAAATTTAATGAATGGACATGCTCTAAGGTCGTACCGTACATATGCCAGCGACACCACCTTCACTTGCTTGAATAAATGAAAACAAAACTGTATTTTGTATAAAAGAATCAAACCCCGGCAAGGAAATCTGAACATATTGGTCATATGATTCGTATCATGTGATGTGAATAATGTATGTTATCATGGTCATAAAAAATAGTGTCCTTGGTTTATGATATGGATGTTAAAAAAATTATTATTGAAATTTCCATTTTTATCAATAAAATTAAATTAAGATTGCAAAAATACAGTAAAAAAAAGTCTATAAATAAATAAAGTTGGAACTACTCTATATTATTAAAATATATTTTCTTAAAAATCATAATTTTAAATATTTTATTGAAAATAAAATTATATGTTTTCTTAATTTTATATGTTGATTAAACTTAATTTATAGGTTTGAGTTTCGTTTCATTTGTGTTAAATCACTTTAGATTTTTGGTTTATTACAGATATATCATATAATGTAAATATTTTTATTCAACTCTTACGAAAACACCAAGTTGTTTTTAAATAATAACAAAAATAAAAGGTGAATTTTATTTTGAAAATTAATAATATAATGTTAAACTTACTATGTATAAAATTCATATAATATAATTATTAATTTGTGACACTGTTAAGAACATCTATTTTATAGATTTTTTAAAAAAAATTATTAAAAACATTATTTTATCATTTTATTAATTTTTTTATCATTTGGACTTTACAAATACGGTAGCTGAAAAATTTGTTAATAAATATTTTGTAGTGTATATGAATCATGGATATGTTGCCATCCCTCTGTTTCATTATAAGTGTCGTTTTAGGTTTCGACACACATATTAAGGAAACAATTAATTTTGTACATTTCCTACAAAAAAACACTATTACTTATACACCTAACCATATTTCAACCAATCGAAAAATAAATTTTGCATAAAATTAATAAATTTTGCACTTAAAATCGAAAATGACACTTATTTTGTAACAAAAAAAATTCTCTAAAACGACACTTAATATGAAACGGAGGGAGTATCATTTAACCATTTTGAGGATTACTGTTCAAATTCAATTTTAAAACTGAAGTCAATGATTTACTTTCTTATACTAGCCATCAACATTCATGAATCAATAATCCCTGATTTTGACTAGAGGATATTTCCAACGACGATAACTTGTAAAAGATCCTGGATAGTTAATGGTAGGCCTGGGGATATATACCGAGAACCAAAAAACGAATCAGAATCAAACCAAAATTGAACCAATGTCCATAAATATTAGAGCAGTTCCTATATCTCTAAAACCAAACTGAAAATTGTATGGGTATCTAAATATTTGAAATGCAGTTTATGTAATAAAAATATTAATTATATTTTGTTTTGAAATTATCAAATATTCTGAAAATACTATTTATAAATCAAATTATTTAAATATTTTATGTCAAAATATTTAATATTATCTGAAATATCCTAAAGAACAGAATGATTTACATATTTTTATAAAAAATATTTAAATTTATCTGAATTATAAAAATATTTAAATTTACTGAATTATCCGATTCGAAAAAATTGGAACCTAACCAAAACCAAATTGGACCGAACTGGAAGCCCACGGGTAGTCAATAGTAAAAAAAAACTTTAAATCAACATTCATATCCATTGCTTGACTAAAGTGTAACTTTCCTTATGTGTATTCAAAATTATAGTAAATACTAGATATTCTAACAAAAGTTCATTGGGTCAATTTGAGTTGATTTCCAAAATTTACTGTCAAAATCAGTTGAATTGGACGTGAAGTTTCTTTGAACTCTTCGTATATAAATACTAGCCTTCTTTTGACGTTGAATATACATATAAAATTGATACCAAAAATATAATTTTCTCTTTAATTTTTACAATGCTATTAACACTAGCATTGGCTTGTGTTTGCTTTTTTTTTGTTGGTCATGCTCATCCTCAAGGAATTTCAGGAAATGCAAATGTTTCTGCACTCTTCGCTTTTGGAGATTCCATACTCGATACCGGCAATAACAACAACCTCACCACTCTTTCCAAGTGCAATTACTTCCCGTATGGTAGAAATTTTGTAGGCGGAAAAGCTACAGGAAGATTTGGAAATGGAAGAGTTTTCTCCGATCTAATTGGTATATATATATGTTAACGTTAACATCTATTTAAAATAATAGTTAGATAAAACTACTTTCAATAATAGTCATGATCTTACTACTAATCAAATTTCTATTTTACCATATGTTATTTGATCGTAGTCTATTTGTACAGCCGAAGGTTTGAGTTTAAAACCACTCTTACCAGCTTACCATGATCCCAAACCTTTCGAACAATGATCTCCCGACCGGTGTTTGCTTCGCATCCGGTGGATCCGGACTCGATGAACGCACTGCCAAGCCACAAGTAAATATGACATTTTGAATAGAGTTTTTAACTGTGTTATGAATTTTAATTATCACTCATTTAGTGTACGTATGCCTTGTGGAATGAGTGTATATAGGGAGTTATATGGGTGCCAGATCAGGTGAAAGATTTCAAAGAGTATGTCACTAAACTAAACGGCGTTTTAGGAAACCAAGAAAAAACAAACGCAATTATATCAAACGCCGTTTATTTAACCTCAGCTGGAAACAATGATCTTGTCTTCACCTTTTGGAAATAACAGGCTTCAGGTGAATAATGTATGTTATCATGGTCATAAAATAATACTTTGATCATTGTAGATATATTTTCACCTTTTGGACTGGGAGGTCACAATCCACTACTTCAGCTTACACTGATCTCATGGTCACTTGGACTGAAAATCTCTTAAAGGTACATAGCTATTATTTTCAGAATATAACATACTAGTTACTTTATTAATATTTGTCTTTTGTTATTTCAAGAGTCTATATGATATGGGTGCAAGAAAGTTTGCGGTTCTTGGAACGGTACCCCTAGGTTGCTTGCCAGGAATAAGAAAAATTGATGGAGATATATCGAAATTATGTTCAGTCCCTGAAAATCAGTGGGCTGATACATTCAACAAAAATTTATCTGTGATATTTAACACTCTCGAGACAAAACTTCCTGGTGCCAAGTTTTCCTACGTAGACATGTATAATTCTCTTCTTGATCTCGTCAACAATCCTCAGGCTTCAGGTAAATATGTTATTACTCAATTATTAAACAAATACATACTTTGATCATTGTAGATATATTTTCAAGAATAAAATATTCTTTGTTTTTTTTGGTCTAGAGACTAAAATGTTATTCTATATAATTTGGAATTATTAGGGTTTACTGAAGTGGCTGATGCGTGTTATATGCCGACGACATCGCCTATTCCGTGCCCGGATGCATCTCGTTACGTATTTTGGGATCGTGCCCACCCTAGCGAGAAGGCATATCAAACGATTGCACCAAAGATAATAGAAGAATTCAAGGATAAACTAGCATGATGTATACATATAGCTCTTACTTTGTAATATTTACATAAAAATAAATTGTCATAATAAAATTCAGTGTTTATTTCACTTAACAGAGACGAGTCATTATTCCATTCTCGTCTCACTAATCGAAATTGATTACGTATTAGTCCGTATTAGCATGGCGTCTTGATTTTGATTTCAGAAATGAGGTTGTTTTTATCTCTGTTAACGGGAAAGGAATAAATATGTAATCAAAGGGTATATTATTCGTATTTCTTTTATAAGGTTTATTTGAATTATAAGTTTTAATGTAAAGTAATTATTTTTCTGTTATTCAGTTGATATTATTCACGTATTAACAATATCAGCATATGAATTGCGTAAAATACTAAATACACTTGTTAAATATAAAGCGAGTATGTATACTAATTACTTCTTCATAGTATTCTTTTTTGTAAAATAACTTCTTTATAGTTTTGTAATTTTACCACACATACATATGCACATATAAGAACTTGAAACTATTGCATGTAAAATATAGAGTCGTCAATGATTGGTTAAGCCCACTCCATAAATCTTTTGATTTTTTCGGAAAAGATGAAAATTTGTACAAAATCCCACTTTATCTTCTCACAAAGAAAACATAATTGTTCCAAAGTGCAACTCTCTCCTTTCACTTACACATCACAAAGAATCACTTTAGTTGTCTCTCTTTATTAAAAGAAAAGAAAGAAAAACAACAAAGAATGTTCTCTCAATTTAAAACTTTGGTTTCAGACCCATTAGTCTTATTCCTTTCATTACTCGTCACTTTTGTGTGATACATATTAATTAGTGGCTTTCTTTGAAACCACAAAATGATTTTATTAATCTAATCTCACATGGAATGAAGCATATTTACATTTCTTGTTCCACAAGTACCTTCTCAATAACCCTCCTTGATCTCTACTCAAAGAACCCCAAAGTAAACTTCCCCAACATCTGACAACTTCAACATCTTCTTATACCATTTCTTGATTTTATCTCTAAGAACCAAACATAAACCAAAACCTACGAGAAAATGGGAGACCAAGGAGTACAACAAATGCAGCAGCAGCCTGTTGTTGTGTATCCAAACGCATACACTAAGCAGTATCCATATCCATCTGCATCATCTTCTTCTTCCTCCTCTGGCTCACGCGGTTCCTTTGGGACGGTCTTCATAGTTCTTGCTGTGATCCTTGTCTTGTCGGTTCTGGCTTGTGTCTTCGGGAGGCTATGCAACCGTGAAAGCCGCGCTGCCAAGCAGCCAAAGCATGAGAAAGGGTCGTCTAAGAAGAGCCGTGAGATTCGGCCTGTGGATCGTGAGCCGAGGGAGAGAGGTGATTTGGAGTTTGGGTTGGATATGAAACGGTCTGACCATGTTGAGAAACCCTCTGGAAGAGATTACGGAGAGGATATAGAATCGGGACTTGGTGACAAGAGAGAAGAAAGAGGCGGAGGAGGACCACCTCTTCCTCCGGTTATCAAACATGGAGTGAGATTTAAGCTACCGGAGGAAAACGGAGACCAACATGCTGGAGGCGAAATAAGACGTGGAGGTCCTGACATTGAGTTCCGACCAAGACACTAATGGTATTGATTTGACAAGAACAAACAACTTTATTTATGCTTATTTTGTCTTAACTGCTTCCTTTCTTTTGTGTGTGTCTTTTTTTTTTCTTGCTTGATTTTATGGGTATGGAACTTGGAGCTGAAGCTATCAAAGTTCGTAATCTCATGGTGTGATATATACAATAGATACTGTATATATCTAAGGTACTGAATAAATTCAGCATACATATGTAAAAATTTTATGTAAATTCCAAAAGATTCGAAAATTTTATGGAATAACTGTTGATATTAGTAAGGCTGGGCATAAAAACTCAGTACTAGGTTTGTATCTGTTACTTGCTATCGTCAAATCGGATAACAAGTATCTAACTCTTATTACTTACAAGGATAAGTCAAGTATCAAACTTCGTTATTGCTGTACTTGACTCGTTTACTTACTATTCTTTTTTTTTCATATAATAATTATACTTAATATTCATTAAATAAGTGTTGTTATCAATTATATCTTTATAAACAAAAATCAATATAAATATTGAAATTTATGAAACTGTAAACAAAGCTCAATAAATATCTGTGGTTTAAAAAAAATTATTAAAATACCCAAGCCTAATAATTCTAGTTCCAATCCAAAATCTTTTCTATTTTGAGTTTCAAATATTGCGAATGCAAGTATAAATTCAATAATGAAGTATTTTATATTCAAGTACTGAATTTGAGTAAGTAGTGGAACAAGCCAGGTAACTTACAAGTATTCCAAATTTCGGTATAACAAGTATTCATTTTAATATAAAAAGACAAGTATTCATTTTAAATGAGTCAAGTACACGTAACAAATTTAACTACTAGAACAAGTTAAACGTGAGTCAAGTATCAGAAATTAGCCGGTCGGTACTTGTCCTGTGCCTACCCCTTATTAATTGTTAGACCACGTAGTTCTAACTTTCCGAGGGGTTTTAGCCAGTAAAGAACAAAAACTAAAGGCGCCTACCAAGAATGGCTTTACAAAGCTCGAGAAGGGGAGCAGCGGTATGTATTACTTTCACTCAATTATATTATCAGAACTGTCGGTTATTGAAAAGTCGAGTCTCAGATTTATTCCCTGAGAAATTGGAGGAGCTTTTTGACAGTAGTATCCACTGTACATCTCTGACTGCGTTATCAGCCCTAATTCTTTAGCGGGCCTTTTCATATGGAAATATAAATGAGCTTTCGTTAGGGGACAAATTACCAAAGCCCAACCCATATAACTCATGTTTGGCACACTTCGCCTGCAATGAAGCGTGTTCGCTTTCTTTTTTTGTTTTTTGAAAAAGCTAAGTTATGTAGATTTAAGCAAAACTATTATTATTGTATATCACAGAACAAGAAAGCGAACACGCTTTTTTAATCGTCTTTCAGTGACATATTTTCAACAAATACAAACATTTTCCAGCGTCGGTTATTCAAATATTAATCTATAATAATTAAATTTTTTCGCTAAAATATTTCGTTGAACCGACGATTAACTAAATTCATTATTTTCAACGTTGTTATTAGCATGAGTCATTAACTTGTCCATATTGTTCATCTTATAACGCCAACCTTCGTTACTTTTTAATGAATTAATATTAACTTGTTCTTTTCACACAATCCTAATTTGAAAAACAGTTTTTAGTACAATTTTAATAATAGAGCTACATATTCTAATTATAGATATATTTTTCTATCAAATAAGTAAAACCAAAACTTTAGACAACTGAGCAAGGCATGCTTTGAAAGGAAAAACCTAACCACTTTTAGCCGAATTTATTACCTCTACATGTGGCTACTATAATGCTTCCATAAGAAACAACCATCAATATTGCTTCTGTAGAATATTCTTGAAAACCTTACCATGAAAACAGATTCATTGAACCCAAACAAAAATGTAAATAAGTAATTAGAACCTAACTTTTTACCCGCAAAATATGAGAGAACAAGACGATACCATAAACAAACAATAGTCGCGTGAGAATAACAGTTACAGCGCCATTATTCCCTCGTGGCACGGAACGTAATTTTCTTATAGGGGTAAAAATGTCATTCCAAATGTGATCGAGGGAGATGTCTTGTTGCGCAAGCTAAATGGAACTAACGGCACCGCTTGTAACCAACCGTTTATAACGTTGGAGAGAGAGAGAGAGAGAGAGGACGACTCTGCTTTCTTCCACATTTCCCCAAGAAAACTTTTCTCTCTCTCTCATTTTCTCGCACTTTCTTTCCACTTGGTGATGGCGGCGCAGGTAGAGATCGAACTTGACAACGGGGAAATTCTCGATCCACTCTCCGACGACGCCTCCTCCTCGTCCTCCACCGACTCAACGATTCTTCTCCGCGAAGGAGACCAAGAGCACGACGTCATCACGAAATGTTTCCTCTTCGGCTTCGGCGCCACTCTCGCTAACGCCACCACGATCGTCACTATACGTAAGAAATCTCCCAACGCGATCACCACGAGAGCCAAGTCTCTGGCCTTTCGCATCTTCACGGAAGCCATGGCGAGGAAGAACGGCGGAGATCCCAACGTGAAATACGGTTGGTACGCTGGCTCCAGAGAAGATCTCGAACGCATCATCACGTACGGATTCAGCAGCCGCGAGATCGACGATGATTCGTCTAACGGAATCGGAATCCATCTCGTTCCTTCTAAGTTCTCCCTCTTCGCGTAAGTCCGATCTTCTCCTCCCTTTAATGTACGATTGGTGATGGTACTAACAGATAATTTTTTTTACAGAGCGGAAGCTACAGAGGAAGACGAAGAAGGCGTAAGGCATCTTCTCTTATGCCGTTTGATTCTTGGGAAGCCTGAGGAGATCATCTCCGGGTCTAAACAGACGTATCCGAGCTCGATTGAATTCGATTCTGGTGTGGATGATGTGCAGAATCCTAGAAAGTATGTCATATGGAGCTCTACCATGAACTCGTACATCTTGCCTACTTATATCGTCACTTTCAAGTCTCCTCGTCTCACAGGTATATAACATTTTTTCTTCGTTCAATAAGGTTATTTTTGGAGATGCTTTTAGTGCTAATTTGAGGATGGTTTTATTCAGTTATAAGTAACGGTGGTTCTCCGGCTAGACCGAGCTCGCCGCGTGTTAGTTTTGATGCTCTGATGTCGTCGCTGTCCAAGTCGATGGATACTTTAAGAATGAACTTGATCATCAGAACTTTCGATGATTTTAGGGTATGTTCTGCTTTGTTAACTTGATTAATACACGGTTTTCAATCGGGTGTGTTTTACTTTTAATCCAATGTGGGGTTTGTTGCAGAAAAGGAAGATTCAGAGAGATCAATTGGTTCGGAAGATGAGAGAAGTGGCTGGAGACAACCTTTTGGCTCAGATTATCAAAAACCACAGAGACAAAAACAAGGTCAGGGTTGTTTAACACAGGGTAAGCAAGTCTTGTTTAGCTTTTTATAAAGCTTTTGATTAATAATCAAAGAAGGAATGCTTCTCATCTAATCAAATTAATGGAAAGTGAAAGTTTTGAAACGTCATCTTCTTATTCTTTCTTATCGACCAAGGATTGTTCAAAAGGGATATCTTTTCATGTGAAACTCCACATCAGCTTATATACCTTTTTGACGTTTGTTGTTTCAACTCACGCGAAGTTCGTGGCCATTCGTTCACTTTCTCATCAAGCTTAGAGAATTATATGTTATTGACCAACCTCTTTTTCTCTTCTATTCCTTGCAGAGAAAGTTTCACACGTGTGATGCGTAGAATGGTGGGATAGAAGTACACACGTCATACACATGCATAGACAAAAGCTCAATCAATTGCGGAAACTATATGAAGAGTTTTAAAGCTTTTTTGTTTTCTCCTTTCTGTTCGCTGTACAAACAGATGATCATCCCTTTATGATATGAACTTTGAGAAATTTGTGAAGACCATTCTTTCACGCAATGAAGTTTTCTAAATTTCCAGAAATTATCAGTGAAGTAACTCTTAATACTTACCGTTATCGTACTCATTTGAAATTTCAAAATCCGCCTAAAATTTTAGAATCAGTATCCCGTCCATCCTCATTTACTTCAATGCAATTGAAAAAAACACATGACATATATATGTCTTCTTCAGATCACTTTGATCTTTGATAGTCTCGGTTTTGTTGGATAGACAACATGATCCAGTGACAGACAAACATACCGAAGCGTTTCGTAGAAAGTCTTCAACAATTCAAAACCAAGACATAACTATAACTATGGAGTAATGGAAACCAGTAGTACTAGGGGTACTAGTATGTATTCTCTTTTTTTCTTTTCTAAATGTCAAATATTATATGAACCCGTGAGTACAGTTTTATGGGGTACGGTGCATATCGGGAAAATTTAGCAGTCCGGAGGATTATTTGCGTCGGTCGTTGATGTTTTTTTGTTATGATGAGTCGACGATAGATGTTGATTTAGTAAGGAAGAACTGAAGAGGCATAATTGGTCACCCTATTAACAAAAATAAAAGAAATATTAATGGGGGTACTTCTGCAGTTTTTTAAACTATGGTTCATGTCGTGCACCCAATTTGATGCTCTTATTCTATATTTTATTACACAATTAAATTTTTATTTTCGAAAAAAATAAACCAATAATGAAGTGTCATCTGTACCTAGAATTTCTAGGAATTAATGAGCAAAATCTGTCTCTTAAGTTTTTTTATTTTTCTTAATTATTTAATTTTGATAAACTTTATTTTATGTTTGCGATAGAGGCAGAGCCGCACTGAGCCAGTGGAAGCGGACCAAGCCGCTGCTTCCGGCCGAGAAATAATAAGTATATTTTTGGACGCATACATTTGTTTAGTTTCTTTGGCTAAGTTGGTTATGTCATTTCAGTTGGCTGTCTAAGGTGATGTGTTCGAGGGCTTTCCCTCCCTCTATTATATAATTACTTTTATCCTTAGTTAATGCCAATAGGCCCAATAATTTTTTTTTGTTTCTGACTCATAGATTTTTAGGACCTGCTCTGGATAGAGGTGCTCTAAAGTTTATTTTGTTAAATCTGTGAAATATTCTTACTATGAAATGCTCCAAAATATATGTTATCCACAAATTCTTTTGCCGTATGTTTGAGTTCGAGGGTCCTCCCTCTATACATTTTATAATTATTTTTATCCATAGTTAAATAGTTAGTATCAATAGCTCCAATATTTTTTTTTTGCTTTTGGCCCATAAATTTCTTGGACCGGCTCTGGACAGAGGTGCTCTAAAGTTTATTTTGATGAATCTATGAAATATTCTTACTATGAATCGATGCTCTAAAATATATGTTATCCAAAAATCATTTTGCCGTATGTTTGAGTTCGAGGGCTCTCCTTTATAATTTATAATTATTTTTTGTTATAAAAGAAATGTCGTGAAAGCTTATTATTACTCATGACCAAAAGTCTATATTTATACAAGTATTAGACCGTCTTATTTAGACCAAGAGAAAAAGAAATCATATTCATTGAATAGAAAATAGTATTTATCCTAAATACATATGGAAAAGGATAAACATCAAGTATAGATAAATGTAAACTTTCATTCGCCTAAGTCATTAACGAATGAGCCGGATGGATAGCTGATGGGCCGGACGGTTTAGGTCTGATATGGGTCGACACATCCGGTTCAGAGCTTGTAACATGCTTAATGTTGCCTCATTAAAACTTTTCCAGGAAAACCCATTGGGACAAAACCATGAATAAGGAAAAAGAGTATAACACATGAACTCCCCCTGACTTGTACCCCCGTATATGTTCTTCAAGTTGGCGCATGGACAATTTGATAGTTTAGCTTCATGGGCGCCAAGTCTTGAACTGGTCCTTTAATTGGCACATCCCAAGCTGATAGATAAATTTCATGGACGTGTGGTTGGTGTAGACATGGTGAAGAAGTCGGCTGACATATCATATGACTGAACTTGTAGTCCTTTGAGCTTCTTGAACGTTGATGTAGGAATAGCTCTTGCCGAATTGTAACTTGAGTTATCTTGTAACTCTCATATCTTCTGGAACTTCATTAAGACATGGTCAAGACGTGCATCTTTGCAGCTGACCACTCTATGTCCTGGTCGGATGGATGGCACTCGACCAGTACTCGGATGGACCTCTAATCTGCGATCAAACTTTACTCGCAAGTCCTCTCATGTCCCACAGATCCTCTAGTCACATGGCTTTGCCATACCATGGACACTTTAATATATATTGAGTCATCGACCCAAACACATACGAATCACTTGGCTTCTCACGGACATGACTTTGTCCATTCGGACATACATCACCCGTATGTGCTAATGGCTTATCCATTATAGCCGATCTTTCTTCATTGGTCGATCCATGTTGAGTTATAGACCTTGTCTATACTCGTCCATACCCCATGAGTGTCTAAGGTCATATCATTAATTATCATTGGTGCAATGAGTTTTATAATCTCATCAAACTATGGATATGCAGTCAAATACACTCAAGGACCTTCATACATGGTTATCGATCTTTCTTGCCTTCAGCAATGCCATATCCATTTGACCTCGACCAGACATACTTCTGGTCACTCTCTTGGACCATTATGGTTTCCTTTTATCCACTGATATAAACATAATGGCTTGTGCTTACATTGCAGTCCCATACTATAATCTTATTACTTGAAAAACATCGCAGTCCACACTTTCTTTGATGGCATCTCATGACCTACTTGCAGTGCTGATTTATTATAAACACAAGGGATTTCTTTTATAAGAATATATGGAGTGATTTGGATTGTTCTTTATCGAACTCATTCACTAAGTTTTACTTAGTCTTATCATATTCATTGCAGATGTTTTTGATTCAGTCCATGAACAGCTTAGGAACAATGCTATTCTTTGAGAACTTCTTTTCTCATCTTTATGGTACCTTTATTTTCTTTATCCAGTGATCAATATACTGCTTGCTACATCATTATTTCTTTTGTTTCCAGACTTCATCAATTTCGAGTTTGTGTAGTAGCATCCACCACATAGGAGCATATTTCCTTATAATCTGTTCATTTGGTCTCTATGAGTATCCTTGTGTAACAAGCCATTCTTTGAATGTTGTAAGTAGTAATGTGAACGACCTCTTGACTACTTGGTCACGTTCTACATCTCACGATTTTCTTTCCCTCACAAGACCCATTTATCCACTGGTCTATATCATCAGATGGCGTTTCTATATATGTGGCCAATACACCCATCTCTTCTTTATACTCTTTAAACCTTACGTTTTCTTTTAATCTGATCTTTATTCTTTATGAGTACTATTACGTGGGTTCATGATCCTCGCTTTATATCTTTAAACTTAAGTGCTACTTTCTTTTATGAGCTCTCTTATATGTAAATACATTATTGGTGTTAACACTCTTATGTAGTTCCATAGTGTTCCAGACATGATCTAATAGATTTGAGATCTTATTATCCAGGACCTTTACTACCTTGCAGTTTGGCGTCCCAAACTACATGGTTTGGTACCTTAGATGTTTAGCTGGCCAGCCTTATCTCTCTATCTGGACTGGTTTCCTTTGAACTCGGATTTGTATCATTCTATGCACCTTTCATTTCTTTTCGAGGTTTCTTATCTTTTGGAACTTATTGGTCTATCTTGTATAGACACTTTAGCAACTTGATTGTGTCTCTTAGGACATCAAATTCGTGGTGCTAAGCTGGTATGACTCAGTCATTCTTTTCTTTTCGGGTCAATGTGTCTGGCATCTAGTTATGCTAGCTTTTGTATCATTTGATCACATTCTTTAGACGTCTTAAATCTTATTTTCTAGTCTGAGGATCTTGCCAAAAAAATGATGGTAAATACCATTTTATTTCTCTTATTCTCTTTTACCAGCTTATTTCTTTCTCCCCCTGATGTTGGATAGTCGGATTCATCAGTCATGCGATCCGAGTACCTGGCCATAATTTGATCACCCATATTTGCACAAGGTCTCTTAAAAAACGTGGGAAAAAGACATGTTCCTATCCAACATATATTCCCAATCTTTTTCTCATCCTCTTCTGAGGTTCCATCCTAGACGGCACATATGTATGTGGTGGTTTATTCAAAATCTCTTAGGATGGTATATGTCTGCTTTATGACCCGTATTCATTATGAGATGAGATTTTCTATGCTCACTTATATGGCATGATGCATATTAACCTTACACATGTAAATCCTTGTGTCCCCAAGCATTATTAGGTAGTGGCCTTTGTAGTATAAAGAATTTGGCCAAGTCTTACTATATAGACCATGTCACACGGATTTGTAGTATGTTCATGGATCACAGTTTGGCCTCACTCCCCCTCATGGACATACTATAATCACGTGGTACTTGGGACAATAGAGCCTAATGAGTTTCCCTTGTGTACATGTTACACAACGTGAGATTTTATGGGATAACTCTTTGTGCCTTTTGCAATATGTGCATCAATTTTTAAAGACCTGGATGGCTAATCCAGTCATGCCATAAAGTGTATAAAATTTCGTGGGTATACAGGTTACCATGGCTTTTGCCTTTATCATACTGATCCTTGGCATAGTCTAGATCAGTAGAGTATGTAGGTATAGTCTTGACCACTCTCTTATAAGGCCTTAGGCGATTTTCTTGTAATCTGAAAGGAACTTTTGTTTCCTTTGCCCATTGGTTCAATGTGGAAACCATTCATGCTCAAGTCTTTATAACTCAATGGGTCTTTTATTGGGTGAATAAATTTGTGCCCCTTTAGGCAATGCCGTGGTCTATAATAGACTGACTATCCTTTTATTAAGTTTTCATTGTCATTTATCAATCAAGAAATCATCAAGCAAATCAAACATGATAACTAAAAACAACTCTTATTATTGCTATAAAATTGTAAATGACAAGTAAATCAAAGCAAAACATAAAACATAAAATCAGAATGTCGAAATCTCGTTTCTTTAGTCAATGTATAAGCCGGCCTCACAATCCATATATTTCCACACGGCTTCCTTGGATTCCTCCTTATCATTTTTAGCCTCATTGGTTTCAGGAGGTCTCATCTCACTGTTTTGTTGCTCAATGTATCTTTTCTGAAGTTTTTCAAATCTGCTAATGGTATCTATAACTTTCTGCTCTCTTTCCTCAGTTGCCAATAAGCATGACAATAGGTCATTATACGTGGTGAAACCCTTAGCCTTATGTGATAACAACAGATCCTTTGGATGGAATGTGGAATAGGTTTTATATAGTAAATCCTCATTTGTTACCACTTCACCACATAGTTCAAGACTATAGGCGATTTTCATCAGAGCAGAATTATATTCGTCCACGTATTCAAAATCCTGGAACCAGAGAATCTTCCATTCATTCATGGCTTTTCGCCATAATGCCATTGAGTATCTGGAATTTAGTTTTGTCCAAAGGTCACAAGGATCCTCAATATTTAAGTACCGATCTCTCAGATCCTCAGTGAGATGATAGCGCATAATTGTTATGGCTCTATGCTTTTCACTTTCAATTGCATTATCGCCATCAATGATACATTTCCCGAGTCCTCTAGACTTCAGGGCAACTGAAGTGTTTATTACCCATTCTAGATAATTATCTCCAGAGAGATTTAGGGCAGCATAATCTGAAGGCTAAAATTTCGACATCTGAAACATATTATTAATCAGTTCAAGATGCAACCGAGTCAACAAAATCAATGCATACGATTTCACAAGTCTCTCGACCAAACAATTAACTACTCGACCATGGTGCGAGAAAAACAAGTATGCGAGGTCTATATGATGCTTTAGGCCACACGGCCTTATAAAATTGTGATGCAACAACCCTAGAGGTCGGATTTTATATCTGAATGCAATCAAAGCATCAATCATAACAACAATCATATTCAGGCCGATTTTTCAATCAATGTGAGACCATGTCAATAATTCTTATGTTTTACTTTTCTTAAAACATTTAGTATGATCAAGCAATCAGAATAATAATGCAAATATCATCAGATCATATTAGGGTTTCAAGGCCCATTTTTCGGTTTGATTTTATCAATATCAAGCTTTACAAAAGAATTAAATCAGATCAATCAGTCAATTTTAGCAATTCTCTAGCAATCCTAACAGTAAAATGAAAATTTCCAGCAAGTAGAAAAGGAAATTTCAGGAAAAAAGAAATTTCCTACTTTTAGCAAAAAGGAAATTTACAATTCTGGACAGATTATGGTTTTAATCAAAACTAGAAATTTTCCTAATCAGGTCATTCGATATTCAAACAATTAATCACAATATGGAAACTTGTTTATCAATCGATTTATGCAAAAAGGAAAAATAAGGTTTTCAGCAATTTAACAATTTTAAGATCAAATTCGATTCTAAACAGTTCTATTTACTCAAACAATCATCAAAGATAATTCAAGGTTTTAATCTAACAACCTAAACCTCAGATACATCAAAATCAATCAATCAAAACAGTCGGATCAATTTAGGTTTTTGATATTTCAGATTTTCAAAACATCATAAACGAAACAGATCATATAATTTAGATTTAGGGTTTCAATGCCCTTACTGATCAGTCAATGTTCTAGCAACCCTAACAGCCATTGATCTATCAACTTAACAGGAAAACAATCTAACCAAAACTTAGTTCCATATGGTAGGGTTTCTATTATCCTAGATTAGAGTTCTTCAAATTTTAATAGTTCAGATCTTTATCAATCAACCAAATTCAGTGTAGGTTCTTTTAAGTTTCGAGTTTTACCTTTAGAAATTTATGGAGTGTAGATTTGGACCACCAAAGAGAGAAGGAGGCCGCGAGCTGATCGTTCTTCGAGTCGGGTCGCGGACGGGCTGCTTGCTTGATCGGATCACGAACAGGGAAGAAGGAGAACGTCTGGTTTACTTGATCAAGAGAGAGAGAGAGAGAGCTCGGATTTGGGTCAGGAAAACGATTAGGGTTCCAAAGCAAATCGGCGATGCGTACTGTAGCAGAGCGTGACGGCGCGTGAGTGATCGGATCGACAAGTGTTTTACATCGTCTAATTCGTCTCAGCGAGAGCTTCAATTTGATATATTGCTCGTCGTCTGGGTCCTCACGGTTTGGGAGAACGATCTCTTTGAAGTTCCGCCAGAATTAGGGTTTTGTGATATTCGTCTGAGTTTAAGGAATTTCGTGGGGGCTTAGAGTTTAAGGAATTTCGTGGGGGCTTAGGGTTAGAGGCTATCGTGCTGATAACGTGTTATAAAAGAGATGTTGTGAAAGTTTATTATTACTCATGACTAGAGGTCTATATTTATACAAGTATTAGACTGTCTTATTTAGACCGTCATAAGAGAAAAAGAAATCCTATTCCTAATAGGAATAAGAAATAGTATTTATCCTAAATACATATGGAAAAGGATAAACATCAAGTATAGATAAATGTAAACTCTTATTCGCCTAAGTCATTAGCGAATGGGCCGGATGTATAGCTGATGGGCCGGATTGTTTGGGTCTGATATGGGTCGATCACCACTTGGTTGATAACACTTTTATCTATAATTAATAGTTAGTACCACCGGCCCAATATTTTTTTTTTTTGCTTATGGCCAATAGATTTCTAAGACCGGCTCTCGATAGAGGTGTTCTAAAATTTATTTTGATAAATCTATGAAATATTCTTACTATATGAAATGCTCTAAAATATACATTATCCAAAAATCCATTTGCTATATGTTTAATTCTATTTTAATAAAATAGATTTAATTATTTTTATCCATAGTTAATAGTTAGTACTAATAGGCCTAAATTTATTTTTTTATTGCTTCCGGCCCATAAATTCCTAAGACCGGCTCTGAATAGAGGGGTTCCTAAGAACGGCCCTGGATAGAGTTTAGATATATTATCCAAAAATCCTTTGGCCATATGTTTGAGTTCTTTTTAATGAAATAGATTTAATTATTTAATTAATATAATGTTTTTTTTTTTGATAAACCCTATCGGCTGATCCAATCGGTTTCGGGAGGAATGCACTTAGTGCTACAGAGTGGACTGAGTACTACACTGCATGACCCGAGTTTGGAATACCTTCTGACTAATGCTAGGGAGTGAACCAATCTTATGTTGACGATCCACCATATAAACCATTTGAGCCGAAGCCGAAGTTCAGATTAGCCAAGTGATGATAATTTAGTTCCTAAAAGGAATCGAACCCGGAACTAATGTAGATACACCGAAACCAACAAAAATTACCGGTAGGCTACCACCACTTGATTATAAGAAGTTTTATTTTATAATTACTAACTTTGAAATGAAGTTCTGAGCGCTGAAGCATTTTCAGATTTGTACGTCGTCCTAAACTCGACTCAAATTATTCCTCTAAAGGATATAATAATCAATATAAATATATATGTCGTCTTTCATAGACTAAGGACATCTATTTTGTGAATGTTCATTTAGGCTATTATTTTCATGTTTGTTGCTTGATGTCTTTATGACGTCATTATCATGAGAACTCACGACAACTCTCGGAAGGTCGCAGTCGAAAGTTGAATCATCTGGAGCAGAGTTTTTGTGGTCCTGATGGTGATCCTATTAATGTACCATGAAAACGGTGGCAGATTAAACGGAGGAAAGGGTTGAAAGTATTGGTTCATTATCACTTTCGATGCAACTTTTCCTTGTCCACCACTACATTTTTTGTATTCTTCTCGGGTTTTCGGCAACCTATGCTTGCACAAGCGTTCTGAATCTACAAATATCGGCTCCACTTTATAGCTACCCTCAAACACTTTCATGAACATCATTTTCTCCTTTTTATATTTTGCCTGCCCACAACAAGGCAAGAGAAACCCAAAGCAAGTTATGTTTCACAAACACAAACCAAACTTATTGATAGCTTCTTACCGTAAGATCTTTAATGTTTTCGTCGACGATAAGCTTTATGGGGAAAGCTCGAGACCACCACAGGAAATCGAAGGCCACAGTGTTCTCTGTCTCTACAATCTCTCTTGGACCATCCTTCTTCAAAAGCTTTCTTGATTTGTTTTTCTTTATAATTAAAGAAAAATATCACTCTCCAGTATTACTATAGTTAGTATCATTTGAATCGTACAATGATAAGAAAAAAACCAGAAGTTGGCGGGCAGACATGTCTATTGACAGGGACATTGGTTTACGCAAATTTTCGAAGGCTGCTAAAGGGGTCACTCCCAATGTGAATTCTATATTCATATGGCAAATACCCCTTTTCGTTGTCACCTTCAAACATAAAAAAAAAAAAAAAACATTTGAGATCCAAGAAAAGAAAAATTATAGCTCTTCCTCCAAGGCCAAAGTGGTAATGCATATACTTTGTTTGCTGAATTGTTCTTACCTTCACTTTAGGAGGAGGATCATACCATGGATGCTTTCTCTCTGCAACGTTCCATAGTTTTATTTGCTTATCTTCCTCCTCTGAGTCGTGATATAATTCCATATTATTACTCTCTTTCGGTGACACCAACTTAGATTTATCATCCTCAGATCTCATGGACCCGGTCTAGTTATAATAAGTATTATCATTAGTTACCTAGCTTCTACATTTGACCAATAGTAATTATATAGATTTGGCTTCCTGGGAAAGCTCTGATGGAAATGAATCTGACCTTAAGAGGCTGTTGAGTGTTCTGATTCATCCAAACACCAAATCCAGGAAATCCACCCATTTTTCTATAAGAAAATTAGTACCACTTTTTTTTCTTAAAAAAATTAGTACCACAAACGATAGTAATAAGAGAAATAAAATTTGTGTATATTATGGTTTAGAGATCTTTGATATAATGGATGCATCTTGAGAGAATGGTGTACGTTAAATGTTACGTAGGGAAAAATGAGTGAGCAGCTCAACTCCCGTGAGTTATTGACGTATAGGAGAAATCTACATTAGGAAAAAGAAGATCTTCCTATCTGGTTCCTTCAAAGTTACAAGTAGAAAGATGACATTTTACGTTTTCTTTATAACATTTAAGTAGAAAGGAAGTGCGGAATGGCATCTCAGCGAGAAGACACTTGAAAAAGTTCTCTTCTCTAATGGTTTTATGGTTAAAATAACACTCTGCGTAGTGCTTTCTTAATTCATCCCCCTTGGTTCATTCTGTTTTTTCTCGTCTTTTAGCTTTGCCGGGGTGTTCCAACCTTAAGGTTCTGCTTTTTGTAAAAACCTTTTAATCATCTAATGATATTTACAAGTTAGTAAAAAAACATTTATGAGAGCCTACCAATTATCTGTGGAGTGATTAAGGTATATGCCCATAAGAGAGGCATAAATTGGTAAAGTATGCATGATGGAAAATAAATAGGTAGAAAGATGCATATTGTTACAAGGACTTCCCAAATTGACCATTTTCTCCAACACACACATCACCGAGTACACTGACGCAAGAGAGTACCTGACACTTTTTTTTTTTGCAATTTCTTACAACTTTTTTTGTTTGCAATTTTTTAAATATTGATCAATACGTTTTTTTTTTTCTTATACTTTTGTTTGCTATATGATCAACATTACCATCATTTTATTTGAATTTCATTTTTTGCAATAATGGTCACCCACTACATAATAATAAAAATTAATATTTTGGTATCAATTATTCATCACTAACATTTAAAAAAATTCTTTTTATCAGCTAACAAAACATGTACCGTATAACAAATCATATATCATATAACAAACTATTTACTAAACAATATATTGATCCATAAATTATGTATGAATCCATTATCAGCAACACAAAATAAGTATCATACAAGTCTTTTGTAATATCTTACCCACTATTTATCGATTCTCTAGTAGTATAAATCTATGCATCATCTAATAAAACATGTATCATGTAACTCATCGATGAATTGATGATGAACTACATTATAACACTTTTCTAGGTTTATGATGAACAACTACACATGACTCATCGACGAATGTGACCATCAAAACATGTTACCAATTTTGTTAGCGGATTAACAAATTCTGTAACAAGTTACAGATTTTGTTAACATTGAATAGTATTTTTAACATGTTACAAATTTTGTTTCCGAGCTATATTTTGTTATAACACATTAAACAAATCAATAACTTAATAATACACCATATAATTCAGTATTATTTATCAATCAAACAAATTATTTAACGGTTAAAACATAAAGTTAACTAACTAATTTTAAAGTTAACGAACCGAATAAAAGAAATTAGCATGTTATAAAATAAGTTAGCATGTTAACAATAAAAATATATATTTACTTTTATACATATGGTTGTGGCAACACAAATGTTATCTGTTTTATACCAGAATACGAACAACTATATATGCAGACCAATACAAAATTATTTAGATGTGAATTGACAAATATAAAGTATTGGAGCAGACAATTACATTTTCAGCACCGAGAAAGAATAAGAACGGAGTTTTTTTTATAACAGCTTAAAGTATACATGTAGAAGTTTCTCCGTCGTTGGATCAGGCTCTCTGGAATTTTTTTAACATGCTCCACTGTTGAAAGAAACCAGCCATTTTAAACCACAGCTGTTCGATCAAACACATGGAAACAAAATCAGCCATCAAGTTCTTGCTCTGTTTCGGGTGTTAATTTTTTTTTATTCATGAGGACTCGAAAACAAAAAGATTTCAAACCAAAGAAAGAGAGAATGAGAAAGAAGAACAAAAAGCTTTGCGTCAGAAAAAAAAAAAATAGATTAGAAATGAAAAGACAATTGAAAAAAGAAAAAGAGAGAGATACATGCTGCAATGAACAACACACGAAGTGGAGTTTCAGACCGTCTGGCAGAGAGAGTGCGCGTGGGTGCATACATGCATATAATTATCTCATATATGTCAATTTATAAAATTCCAAATCGTCAAGTAGGTGTAATTCCAATGATCTAGTATCATAGAATTATTGTCAGATGCCACCAAAAAAAAAAAAAAAATCTTGTGTTAGAACATTTAGATAATATAAAATACTAGAATTTCGTGTCAAAAACTAATTTTGCGTTAGAATAGCATAATCAAGCGTTAGCCTCATCACAAAATCATAATTTTGCACCAAAGCTGAGGAATTACAAATTTTCACCGTTGTCCAAAAAAAATAAAACATTTTCACCAACATTTCAGAGCTGTGTTTTGGTAAAAATTTGACTTAAATGAAGTTGGCGCAAATATGCAATTTTCCGGAATCTTTAGGTATAATGCTAAGCTGCAAACTTTTAACCTGATCACAAAGATACACATTTATAAATCATCACCTGTTCTTTAAATCTCATGGCTGTGATACAATAGTTGACTAGGATAAGCCATGCGCAAAAGCGAATTTATATGAAAATTATTTAAGAAATATCGTATGGAAAAATAAAATTTATATTCTTGATCGAATAAATATTTTTGGCCATTAAATAATTAAATTTTTTTTTTGTTAATTATATAATTTGTTTAGTGATGAGCTGATCCCATTTTTAAAATATTTTAGGTCCGCATAAGAACCTAACGTTTAGGCTGAAGAATCCGAGACCTACTATCAGGTTATAATGAAAATATAAGAGCTCGGTTTTATATCATGATTTAACAATTTAAAAGTTAATTATGGTTATGAGAAGTTTACGTTCACATGCAAATCCTAAATATCTTCAATATTTTTCTCATTTTTGTGTCGTTTTTTTCATTTTGGTTATTGCTCGATATAAATATTGATTTTTTGAGTTTATTCTCACTTCGTTATTTTGCTTTGGCCTGAGATTTAGAAAATGTTTAAGATTTAAAATTATTAAAAAGATAATTACTTAGGTAAAGATCTGCGCCTTGAGCAGAATAAATATTTTATATTTATTAATTATTTTATGTTTTTCTACATATTATGGAATAATAAAATAATAATTATATATTAAATAACTAAGAAATCAGTTACTATTATGTAATAAATTGGTGTGGGCATATAAATCAAACGATCGCTCTTGTTTATTCGCAATCATTTTAGGGTAAATAAATCAAAATAATCAATTTTATATATCGTATATGATATATAATTAAACTTAAATGATATTAACATAGATATATAGTATAATTTTAATATGGATATTTACTAAATGATGTTTCTACTCATATGATTTTATGATTATTTGCATATTTATGTAACAAAATTTTACACCAACTATTTTTTTTAATGTGAAATGCTTAGTGGTTTCAATAATTTATAATCATTTAAAAAAACAATGAATATTTCAAAATTAAAATATTAAATTTTCAATATATGTTCGACATAGATATCAAAATATATAAGTATGTATTTTCATATGATGTATATAGTTTAATTTAAACGATATGAAATATATATATATATTAACATTAAAACCTATTAAAATAAATTTATTTATTCATATGATTTTATAATCACTGTATCTTATTATAGAAAAAATTAAACCTTGATCACAAAAGTTTATGTGAGACTTTTAACAGTTTTAGTAATTTATACTCATTTTAAAAAATTTAAAATACAGCATGTACAAAAAAGTCTAAAATTTTATTATATGATTAATGTAATTATGTAATTTATTTTAATAATAAATAATTAAACAAAAATGATAGAAAATATACAGATTGTTAGCAAATCTTTATTATTTAAAATCATTAATTGTCATATATATCTTAATCACATTAGGTAATTTTGTAGGTTATATTTAAGAAAATAATTCAATTTGATAAATGAATGGTTCATAATGGACATACTATATAATATAACATTCCCTAACAATAATTTTGGACTAACAAAATTTTCAATTGATTCTCAAGCCACCACGTAAGCAAAATTAACATTCTAATTACGTGACAACTCAGCATGACACTTTTTTAATTAATACAAACTAAATGTTATAATTTTTTTAATGTTTCTCTCTTAATATATTAGGGATTTTTTAGTAGTTGTGATTATTATATTGTAGATCAGCAAAACTTGATGAACCCGCAACTACGCACAATTGCTAAGAATGTTAACATCGTATAAATGAAAAGAAAATGATTACAAAGAAGTATCCCTAACTAGTAAGATAAATGTTTTCTTGCCAAAAAAGAATAAAAAGTAGAGCATTACAATTATGGAAGAGTAACGTCATAACAATTATCTGATCCAAATCATCATTACTGATCCAAATTTTGTTTTTGAATGAACTTAAAAATTATATTCATCAAAAACTGTTTGTGCGTTATACTAAATATTAAAAAGAGAAGTCATTTAATTAATTTTCTCTTAGATGTCAACCATATATGAAGTTTAAAAAATTCCTATTATATATTAAAAGGAAAGTCAATTAAACGATTTTTGCAAGGTCTCAATCATAGAAGAAGTTTAACAAATTGTTATAGTTTGATTTTCAAAAGCTTTAATATGATCATGACCATTTATTTTGGTGTATAAACGCTTCAAGCGTGCTCTGAACCTTTTTTGGTAAATTAAGATCCAAGTTCTGTACTTTTGTTTATCATGATTACATGTTCTCTAAGATCTTGGAGCAAAGCCTTGGTGAATTTGATGGCGATCCCTCGGATGAACCAAGAAACTGGTGGTATATTAAGAAGAGAAGATGGCTGAAATATATGCTCCATTGTCACCTTTGACCCAATCCTTCCTTTGCCGCTGCTACATTTTTTGTACTCTTCTTCACTAATCCGCGACCTAGACTTGCACAACCGTTCTTGATCTACGTACAGTGGCTCCATTTTCCAGCTACCCTAGAACACTTTCATGTGCTTCACTTTCACTTTCTTATATTTTGCCTAAGCAATAACACATTAATTCACCGAAAAGAAATTGGTTCTTGTGAGAAATATAGAGAAGCTTTCTTACTGTAACTTTTTGATGGTTTTCATCGATGATTACATGTATTGGGATAGTCCCATTATACCCAAGTATCTTCCATCTCAAAACTTTTCCCACTTCCGTAATCTGCCTTGGTCCATCCTTCTTTATAACCTTTGTTGCTATTGTGTCCTTCAAAGGAATTAAAAAGACCATACTCTCAATTATTGCTAATAGCAGATACTCAATTCGAATCATACAATTAGTGAATTAAACAAACCAAACGTGTGCGAAAATGGTCCTTGTACTTTCCCATTGAGTGGAAAAATCCCATGTTTCTTGGATCAGTGAACATCTCGTAGACTGCTTGAGGAGGCCATCCCAATGTGAAATTTATGTTTAAATGGCAAATGCCATTTTTTGTTTTCACCTTCAAAAAATATATATAGAAGAACGCTTGAAGACTATTTTCCCTAAATTCAAGCATTTCCTATAATAAAAACAAATATATATTCCTATAATAAAAACAAACAAAAATATATATCCAAGAGTATTGAGATTATAGTGATTGGTTGGGTTGTAGGAAGTGATTTTAGCTTTAATTTTTATCTACAATCTTTAAAACTACCAATCATGCTTTATATTAGTTTTTAAAACTACAACAAATAAAATAAAGCTACAGCCAAAAACCACAATAAGTGGGTGTAAAAATCTTATTTTCTAAAGCCCTATCTTTTTAGATGTAGAAAATTTTAAAGCTACATTTCTTAAAACTACGTCAAAAAAATCCTAGAAACTAAATTCTAAAGTAAATTTTCTATAGTTACAGCTCAACCAATCAATGATTCTTAGCTAATACCTTCACCTTAGCAGGTTCATCGTGCCACGGATGTTTTTTATTTTCAGACATCCAACGTCTTACTTGCCTCACCAGTTCATCCAAGTCATAGTACTTAGGATCGGTAGCATACAGTGGCATAGATTTAACATGGTCTATTTCCATGGATTCAGCCTACAAGAAGACAAGAAGAATTGTTATCTCATTTACATAATTAACCACCAATAAAAGTATTTGATTTGCTATTACCTTCTCTTTAGGGGTTATAGCAGGATTCCAATACCATGGTCCCTGAAGATACCTATCTTTTTCTGAAACCGAACTAGATTTACCCTTCTCAGATCTCTTGGTCGACGCCTAAAACAGTAAACATAATCATGATCTAATCTATTCAATTAACCGATATAGTAGACTTCCAAGGGTCCTTTGATTGGTGGACATGAACTGACCTTAAGGGGTTCTTGAATATTCTGATTGATCCAGCCACCAAATCTGGGGAATATACCCATTTCTATTCCAAAGTTAGTCTACAAAAACTAATGCTTATCTTATGAGAGCAAGAGTAAATGACGATCTAAAGATTTTATATATTATAGTTTGTGGAATGTTAGTTAAAGTATCTGCATCATGAGAGAATGGTATACGTTAAGTTCTTCGTATGGCGAAACAATGAAGTGGGCAGTTCAGTTCTCGTGACTTATATGACGTACAAGCAAGACTTTCCTCAGGAAAGAGGAGACCGAAATGTTCAATAAACTGTAGAATGACGCATCCTGACACGGATTCAAAACCTATCAAAGTCCGTACTCCTTTTTGGGTAAATCAGCAATATTTATTCCCAAATTTTATTATGGTTACGTTCGCCACAAGCTTTGAGTTTGTGTTTGGGTTTCGACATATGACAAGAAGCATTTATTTTTAATTTTGTAACTTTTCTGCTTTACTTTGGGATTTAAATCTTAAATTGTAATCTGAAAACTTCGTTACGGCTGATAAATTATTAATCAGATTATGATTAATTGGGGTTCATAGAAATACATTTTAATCTTTAATCCATTGCAATGCTGAAAATATTTACTTAGAAACCTAATAATACAATATTTTTCCCGTTGATGTACATAGCCAATTTTTTGCGAGATTGGATTAGTGTTACTACATATGAAGTGGACGGTGGTGGTGGGAGTGGTAGTTTTTTTTTTTTTTTGAATGTAAATATATTGAACAAAATAAAAGTTGAAGTTTAAAAAATGTCATCGACAAGGTGTAAAATCTTTATACTTGAATCCACGAAAAAGGTAAAAATATGGACGTAAAGATCATAACATGTGTGTGGTTTGGGCTTAATGTTTGTACTTCTGATGGAGTTGGCTTACGATGACCACGTGCTAGCTCCTCTGTCACTTGCTGATCTTCTTCTTGGACACTCTCCTCCTCTGTTTTCTGCGACTTGTTCTACGCCAACACCAGGGGAAACATCACTTCTCCCCTTGTCTATCATTATCTCTGGCTGTTGTATTTCATCGTACACTCCGAGATCTATCTGAGGCATGATACGAAACTCTACTTCTTTCTTTTCTGAAAATGGAAAGTTTGTCTCATCAAACACCACATCTCTAGACACCAAGAACTCATCCTTCTCTAGATCATACAGCTTCCATCCCTTCTTCCCAAAGAGATATCCAACGAAGATACACATCTTGCTTTTCATCCTAAACTTATCTCTATCTCTTCTTGCGTGATGTGCAAAATGACATAGGCATCCGAATGTTTTTATGTCGAGGGTATCTTCTTGTACAAAATTTCATAAGGCGTCTTCCCACCAAGCACCTTCGTGGGAGTCCTATTTATAAGGTGTGCTGCTGCCAAGACACTTTCTCCCCAGAAACGAACTGGTAGATTGGCTTGGAACATTATCGAGCGCGCAACATTCAAAATATGCTGATACTTCCTCTGCACACGACCATTCTGTTGAGGTGTACCCATACAAGATGTTCGATGTACTATTCCCTTCTCCTCGAAATACTTTGTCAAGCACATGAATTCCGTTCCGTTATCACTCCTTATCGTCTTGACCATGCTACCAAACTGTCGGTGTGTAAGAGAGACAAAATTCGGCAATACTCTTTTGACTTCGCTTTTTTCGAGTAAGAGATGAATCCACACAGCTCTCGAGGAATCGTCCATAATTGTTAATAAATACACAGCTCCACACGATGAAGGTATGTGATAGGGACCCCAAAGATCAACATGAATCAAGTCAAAAGGCGCTAAAATTTTATTAAAACTTTCAGAAAACACTTCTCTTGTTTGCTTTGATTTAAAACAAATATCTCATCCACCAAACTTGTTTGGGACGTCTTTAACACCAGAAACAAAAGGCAAAAAACTCAAAACACCATAAGCAGGATGTCCTAGGCGACGATGCCACAAAGCATGATCTTTAGAAGCTTTAACTCTGTGACCTCTCTTCACCGTGACATTCTGATAAACATAAACACCATCTTTGACTTCACCGGCTCCAATCAGAGTCCTCGTAAAACGGTCTTGAAAAATACACAACGTGTCTGTGAATATGGCTAAGCAACCAGTCTGGAAATGTACCGTACCATTTAACCGATCTGGAATTGGATAAGGTTTCTGACGTTCAAGAGGCGCTGTCAGGGACGCCCATTGATCGGCAGTAAGCAGTGGTATAGATGAGCTCTGTTTCCTGGATGATCCCTGAGACGAGGCACCCTGACACGAGGCACCGCATTAGCTCGTGGGGAATTGGCTCTACCACGTCCTCTTCCGCCTCTGCCACCTCTTCCACTCGACTGGTTTCTCTCGGTGTACCTCTCAGGAAACCCGATAATCTGCCAACACTTTTTCTTCTTGTGTCCAGTTCTACCACAGTTGTTACACACTACAGAAGATCGGCTTCTTGCTACCGTTGCCATCACTCCTCCTATCCCAGCTTCCTCTCCTTCTCTCGACACTGTTTTAGTCACAAACCCCACCTGTGTTTCTTTAGACTCACTTCGAGAGGCTCCTAGTCTCTTCTCTTCTCGCACAACTCTCTGATATATAGAGTTAAGGTCTCGCAAAATATCCATTCCAATAATGTTGGTGCACACATTACTGTATCTTGCTTCATCTAATCCCATGAGGAATTGATGAACCTTTTCTTCTTTTTACTCTTTCGCATACACTTATGCAGCCTTACACGTACACGTCGGGATAGGCTTGCAATTCAACGACTCTTCCCACTTCTGAGATAATCTCCCAAAGTAATCCATTACACTAGATCCTTCTTGCTTACACAAAGCCAGCTCCGCCTTGAGCTGATGGACTCGCACGACACTTCCTACTGAGAAGTGTTTCTTGAGCTCTGTCCACATCTTGTAGGCATCAGGTGTGAGAGGAACAGCCGATCGCAGTACTGGAGAGATCAAAGCTCTTGTCCACCCGACTATCATGGAGTTCGCCGTTCTCCACATCTCTGCCTCCAAAGGCTTCTCCGCTTCATCAGGAATCTTCAAACTCCCGTTGACAAACCCAATCTTACGCTTAGCAGTAGCGCATTCTCGAGTTCTGATGCCCACTCGGCATAGTTCTGTCCGGTCAAGACCACCGGAGTAATCGCTGTCCCCGGATTTTATGATGGAGCCAAATAATATGGCGACAAGGCTCCTTAGCCTGCAACACTCGACGAACTCACCATAGACTTGTTGTCACCTATTTTCTTCTTCTTCTCTCGTCAACAAACTCTAAAAAATTAATTTTGGTGGCTCTGATACCTTGTTGGACAAGAGAAATATGAGAAGATATCTTGTTATTCACATTAGCTTACGTATATTGTTATATACATCTCGACACACCCGAGATATACTCAAATCTACTTGGTATTTATCGTAATTTATCTCATACAACAGAATACTCTCATCTAACAGGTATATCGGTTCTAGATCCTTCAATTCTAGAACTTTAACAGTAACTAAAAGTTGTTCCATAGCATATTCATTTTGAACTTTTGGCGCTAGCAAGAAAGAAATGTTTAAAGAAAAACTAACATGTCCAGCCGCAGATGCACGGTTTTTGTTGAGTATGGCATTGAATTGAGCTGACAAACATATCTAGAAAAACCACTGAAACATCATAACTAAGCAATGAACCAAAAGGAAGAAGGATTTATAACATGTAGTTTGCATTATTTGAGATTATTAAGTGCGTGTACCTTGTCTCCAATGGGCCCGCAGTGTTGGAACTTGGAAATCTGAAATTTGGCAACAGAAAGATTAAGAAAATGATTAGTAGTAAGATACTTTCTTATTTTTTTTATATCAATTCATCATCTTTTTACCCTAGTACTGATCTTAGTTTAGTGACTATATGAACCTAACTTTGATAGTAACACAATTACATCAGTTGTGTCACCCTTAGACATATACTTTGATCTTTGAATATGAGTAGTATTAACTTTGAACACATAAGTCTGTCATCCGAGATCAGTAACACGATCATATCCATAAACACTCCTGGTATCTTTAAACTCATTGATACAGCTAACTAACTAATAAAAGAAAGGCTAGATACTAGTACATAGAGTCCTCGACAATGCCCTTTGCAGGGACCTGGAATCATTATTGCTTGATGGTGCCCGAAGAAGAGTTTTCCATTCTTTTATTTGTGTAGAAGAATCTCTTGAGTAATCCCTTTTCCCTTGACGCAGTAACAGCCTTAGAAAAAAATCTCATGCTGTAGTGATTAGACATATAAGGGATTCAGAGTATCATGCCTTACCTTGTCGTCGATCTTGAAAACCGGGAACAAAGTCGTCCAAGAAGACGCTAGGAGGGGTTACGATGGATTTAAAGCCTTTAAGAACCATTCTTGTGCAGGTACTTGTGGAACGAGAGTGATAAAGATAGTGGCGTGTTAGTTGGGAGAGTCCTATATATAAAGAGAGAGAGAGAAACGAAGGAGAAGGAGAATCTGAAGGGTGAATCTTCATCCATGGGTTACAGTTTTGAAGAGTATGGTTGTTCAATATGGTAAAACCGAACCGTACCGAACCGAAATAGACAATATGGTTTGGTTTTGGTATATACCGTATAAACCGAATGGATATAATTTTATAAAAATCGTAGGATTTGGATATGGTTTGGTATATAACCGAATAAACCGAACAAAACCGATTAAAAGTAGAAACATGTAAATATGTATCTATTTTATAACAATACATGAAAATCTATTTGTTACATAAGTTAAATTTGTGTTAATAACTAGGGAGAATTGCCAAGTGTGACTCAAAACTTGGAGTCAAACCCAAAACAATACCCCAATTTGGGTCAAAGGCAAAAGTAACCTAAAAGGCTATTGAAATTACAACTATCCCCTTGTGACCAAACAAAAAAACGGAATTTTTTTTACGTTTCTACCCCTCGCAAGTCGTCTGTTTAGACGACTTGAAAATAAGTCGTCCAGACGACTTAACTGAAAGTCGTCTGTTTAGACGACTTGAAAATAAGTCGTCCAGACGACTTAACTGAAAGTCGTCTGGACAGTTAGTCTTAAACATAATTTAAAATTTTTGTAAAGAATATTTTGATAAGTGAAAAATGGGAATTATGTAATTAACATATGTCTTAGGAGGTATAAATTAAGATATAACAAATTTCAATTGTTTTCAGCATAGATGAGTGAAAGTAGTGAGTCATGATATTCTTTAGTTTATGTTTCATCAACATATGTTGTAGTATTGTATGTGTTCTTAGGGTTAGATTTTGGAAAGCATTAAAACCGTTTTTGAAAATTTTTAAAATTACTTATGCGTGTTCATTTCTGTGTATAGTAAACACTATTTAAGTATAATTCGATTTTATAACGTGGTTAGTTAGTTAATCTAGTCATTTTAGTTTAGGGGTTCATTTTAGGGTCTAGGACGACTTAATATTTTGTCGTCTGAAAACAGACGACTAAATATTAAGTCGTCTGTTGTACATTATCAGCCATAATAAGTCGTCTTAACCGGACCAAACCTTAAAGTTTACCAATGTACTTTTAAAGCTAACCGGATTATTTACCCAATATATAAGGTGATTTTTTTTTTTTCATTTTCCGCGAAATTCAGAAACCCTAACAGTTCTCTAGTGACAAAGGCGATTTCGAATTCCCACGATTTCCGAACAAACCATCGTTCTCAACGTCGGCTATCTATCTCACTTCATTCTCACTGTTGTCGCCGTAGCTTCTTCTAACCCTAGCGCCGCCGATTCCTCTAAACCCTAGCGCCACCGATTTCTCTAAACCCTAGCGCCACCGCTTCCACTATTTCCGAACAAACCGTCGCCCTCGCCACCGTGGTCACCAACGTTCTCACCGCCGCTTCCTCTAAACACTAGCGCCGCCGCTTCTTCTAAACCCTAGCGCCGCCGCTTCTTCTCTGTAAACCTTAGCGCCGTTCGTGGGCATGTATGATTTTTGAACTTGTCTTTGTATTTGAACATGTCTTTGTATTTGAACATGATTTTTTAACGAGCGAAGTATTTGTATTTCAACTTGTCTTTGTATAGATTTGTAAATATATAAGTTGTCTGGAAGAAATAAGTCGTCTGGAAGGTTTTCCAACTGGACGACTTACAAATAAGTCGTCTAGAAGGTTTGGACGACTTATTATAAGTCGTCTGGAAGGTTTTCCAACTGGACGACTTACAAATAAGTCGTCTAGAAGGTTTGGACGACTTATTATAAGTCGTCTGGAAGGTTTTCCAACTGGACGACTTACAAATGAGTCGTCTAGAAGGTTTGGACGACTTATTATAAGTCGTCTGGAAGGTTTTCCAACTGGACGACTTACACTGGACTTCGAAAAATAAAATACACTGGACGACTTACACTGGACTTCTAAAAATAAAATAAACTGGACGACTTAGTAGAAGGTAGTCTAAAAATAAAATACAATTGAAGGAAGAAATAAGTTGTCTGGAAGGCTTGGACGACTTATAATTAAGTCGTCTGGTAGGTTTTCCAACTGGACGACTTACAAATAAGTCGTCTGGAAGGTTTTCCAGCTGGACAACTAGTCAACTGGTTGTGTACATTGTGGTTTCGTATGGCCAGTTTCCTTGCAGTTTGAGCATCTCCGTGCCCCAACTAGTCAACTGGTTGTGTACATTGTGGTTTCGTATGGCCAGTTTCCTTGCAGTTTGAGCATCTCCGTGCCCTGTGTTTCTTCCTGGGTTTGTGTCCTCTCATCCTAGATAGCTCCAACCAAGATTGCCATCTTGATTTCTTCGGTCTCCCCCGACCACGCTTTAGTTCTGGAGGAAAGCATTCTCGTTCCTCAATATGTTGACACGATAGGATATATATTCTCTGAGTATCCTGCATACAGATAATTCTTTGAGTACAGTGGACATACAAGTGTGGAGATATGCAAACCAGCATGTGTTCCAGCAGCTATAGCATGAGAGCAAGGTATTTTCTCCACTCCATAGACACCACAATCACACTTTGCATGTTCCAAATCAACCACACAGTCCATTTTGCCACCTTTGACAAAGAAATGCCATCCATCAATTGGTTCGACCGTCATCGTATCCGCTATCTCTTCTCGAACAGCAAGCAAGTATTCAACAGCCCGGCTATGTTCATTTGTGAGACTCAAAGCATCTTGTCTCCTTTTCCAATACCATTTTCCTAACTTCTGCCTTATGAACTCCAGCAGGAACGTAATCGGAAATCCTCTTGCTCGCTTCAGTGCGGAATTAATAGATTCAGCAATGTTGCTTGTTTTTATGTTGAACCTGTTCCCCTTACAATAAACCCTTGACCATAGCCTGACGTCGGCTTTCTCCAAATACGTTGCAAGTTCCGGGTTTGCACTCCGTATCTCAGCCATGTACCAGTCAAAATCGTAAACCGTGTGAGCATAAGCAGCCCCTTTCACCAAGTACATGAGATGTTTCCCTTTAAACTTTTTGACAATGTTATCTTGAAGGTGATAATAACATATTCCTCGGGTTGCCCAAGGAAACACCTTATCACACGCACTTTTAATGGCCTTGTGCCGGTCGGAGACTATCACCAGAGGCTTGTCATGAGATATACTACTAGCCAATTTTGTGAAAAACCATTCCCAAGAAGGTACATCTTCCTCATCCACGATCCCAAAAGCCAATGGGAATATCTGAAAATTGCCATCTTGTGCGGCTGCAACTAACATAGTTCCTCCATACTTTCCACTTAGGTGAGTTCCATCCACCACAATGACCCTTCTATGATACTTAAAACCTTTGATAGAAGCTCCAAAAGAGAGAAATAGATACTTAAATCTTTTCATAGAATCAAGTTCTATCGCCGTGATAGAATCAGGATTTGCAATGGAGATTTGCTCGAGATATGATGCCAGACGCGAATACCCTTCTTCTGCTGATCCTCTCACCAATCTTTGTGCATATAACAGTGCTCTGTATGAAGTGGTGTAATCAAGCGCCATGCCAAACATGTTCCTCATTGCATCAGTGATATGCTGCGGAGTTATCCCATCAATGATTCCAACACGATCAATGAAAAGACTACCTACATACTTCGGAGTACAGTGTCTCCGCTGAGTGATTCGGTCTCCCGCTGAGAATAAATGTTTTTCCACATACTTTGTTACCCAAAACGTGTTTGTCCCATGTTTGACACTCGCTCTGACCTTCCATCCACAATAGCTAACCCGACATGTTGCCACAACGAGAGTTTTCGTTGATTTGTATAATCTGAAAGAAAACTTACCCCTCACTGCTGCCAACCGCAGCTCTGAAAGCAGTGCACCCTTGCTAACAAAACTCTGGTTGACATAAATACTGGTACCATTCGATTTTCCTCCTTCAATAGCATTTGTCTTAGCATATGTCTTTTGGATTTCTTCAAAACAAATATTATCATCATCTTCCTCGTCCTCATCTGGAACTTTTCCATAAAGACTGTAATCCCCACCATTCTGATCCGTTTCACCAACAATAGAATTATCAGCATCCTCCTACCCATTTTCCTCCTCCCCATCTTGATTTTCATCTTCAACAAACTCATTATCACCAACATCTTCATCATCATCACCAACATCTTCTTCCCATTCACCAGCTTCATCATTATCACCAACATCTTTTTCCCATTCACCAGCTTCATCAATATCCCTTTTCTCTGAAACCGTTTCGACCTTGCTGCGGCTTGATACACAAAGACATACTCTATGGGTTTTGAGTATCTCCAGCAAGTTTCGAACTTGTCTATCACTTGTAACATGAATGGGAAGACTGCCTGGAGCCATCATCATTTCTGCTGGTAATGAGTAGCTAATCTCCATACTCACTGTTCTCATGTCCAGGTTATAATCTTCTTGAGCCATTGCAACAAGTTCAGCATGTGTTGAATCTTCATTCAATAAAAACAATCTTGCTCCTTTGAGATCATCAACCACAAAATCCCAACGGAAATCTCTCAACAACCATTCTTCATACACTGCATGTAACTGAAAAATCATCTGCAAATATTCAAAATAAAACACATTAGTAAACATAGAGAAAATGAAGTCGTCCAGAAGACTTAAAGGTAAATCGTCTAAAGAGGTCACTTTTGCAATTGAAAATTAAAAGGGACGATTTAATTCTAAGTCGTCCGGCTTTGTTTGTTAAAAAAAAAACTTCAGACGACTTATATATAAGTCGTCTACGAGAAACGGGCTAGTTTTGCATTTGACCGAATCGTGTCAGATCTTTGACTATTTCTGGACGACTTATAATTCAGTCGTCTCTGGGAAAGTTAAAATTTCAATATTTTATGAAAACTTGACGACTTACGTGTAAGTCGTCCTAGGTTAGTTTTGTAATTGAAAAATAAAACTTGAAATTTAACTTTCTCCAGACGACTTAGATGAAAGTCGTCCAGCTAAACGACTTAATTTAAGGTCGTCCGGGATAAGCAAAGTTTGACCAGAAAATTGGGAAAAATTCTGGACGACTTTGCTTTCCCCGGACGACTTTAAATTAAGTCTTCTGGAGGGACGACTTTATATTAAGTCGTCTGGTTAAAGTTAAATTATGAAGTTTTATTTTTCAATTACAAAACTAACCTAGGACGACTTACACGTAAGTCGTCAAGTTTTCATAAAATATTGAAATTTTAACTTTCACAGAGACGACTGAATTATAAGTCGTCCAGAAATAGTCAAAGATCTGACACAATTCGGTCAAATGCAAAACTAGCCCGTTTCTCGTAGACGACTTATATATAAGTTGTCTGGAGTGTTTTTTTTTAACAAACAAAGCTGGACGACTTAATTTAAGTCGTCCGTTTGACCAGAAGACTCATCAGTAAGTCTTCTACATACAGATGACTTACTAGTAAGTCTTCTACGCGAACAGATCTTGAAAAAAAATTCAAATTTGTACCTTAAACTAGGTGAGATGACTTCGTTTGCACACAGGGTCTTCTCCAACCACCCAGAACCTCAAACGAAAGCAACTGTTAGTCAAAACGAAAGAAATATGGCTCTGTCAACCATAGCCCATATTTTGAATCAAAAGCTTAAGTTTTTTGGATGAATATAGAGAGAAAGTGAAAGAAATGTTGTTTTTAGTTCATAACAATTGAAACAGAGAGAGTGTAAAGAGATTTACGTGCATTAAAGGGCATTAAAAGCTCCAAACAGTTCGTACAAGGTTGTTGCCACTATTCATTGCAGTGGCAATATTGTAAATACTTGAAGAAGATGAGGTTGAGACAGTAAAGAAGCCATTTTCGAAAAAAAAAAAAATGTTAATGGCATTTTCGTAGATAAAATGCAGGTGTAGGGTTAAAATCTCAAAAAAAAGTGTCAAAAGAAAATGTTAGTTTTCTGTTTGACTCCAAGTTTTGAGTCACTTTTGCAAAAAGCCCTAATAACTATTACCATAATTTTATAGTAATAAAGAACCTAAATTTGTAAAACACTTGAACTATAATTAAATAACAATACATCGCAATTCAGACATCTTATTTTCTAAGTCTTTTTTTGATCTTTTTGCTTTATTTTAGTCTTCACTAAATTAATATGAAGATTATAAATTTGATGGACAATAATTAATGAAAAAATTTCACAACTTTTTTCTTATCTGTAAACAAACAGAGTTTCGTGTTCGATTGAAAAAGCATGACTTTAATGAACACTAAATATGGAAGAGTGGAAAAGCTTTTCTTTCATGTTTCTGTTTTGTTTCATATTTTTATTTTCAAAATTTGAAGCTTTGATTTTAGTTATAGATTTGATTATTTTATTTGATGGTAGAAGCATTTTTACTTTTTTTGTTCATTTATTTGAACATGTAATATATTTTTAATAAATGACTGTGTTGACAATGTGACTCTAAAATTCATATAATATGATCTCAAACTAAATAATTATGTTTTTTTGGTATAAAACCGAATAAACCGAAAATCGACGGTATATAAACCGAACCGAACCGAAGTAAATATGGATTTAGAATGGAAAAAACCTAACCTAAACCGAACCGACATCCGGATTGAACACCCCTAGAAGAAAGCATTAGGGATATAGATTAGAAAGACCTAGGAGAACAATAGATATTAAACTAATAAATAATTTATTATTTAAATAGAAAATAACATTTACTTAATTTGTATCCTGATTAGTCGATTATTTTTAGTAAGGTGGATGGCTACATATTGATGATCCTCATTGGAGATAATCCAAACATTTAATACTCCGATTCTTTTAGTTCTTTTTCTTTTTCTTTTTCTTTTTCTTTTTTTTTTTCGATTGATTCAATTACTTTAGCATACACCTCCGGGTCTACGGTCTTCATTTTGTTCATCCTGATTACATGTTTTCTAAGATCTTGGAGCAAAACCTTGGTGACTTTGACGGCGATACCACGGATGAACCAAGAAACCGGTGGCACATTAAGAAGAGGAGATGGCTGAAATATATGCTCCATTGTCACCTTTGACCCAATCCTTCCTTGACCGCCGCTACATTTTTTGTATTTTTCTTCACTAATCCGCGACTTAGACTTGCACAACCGTTCCTGATCTACGTACAGTGGCTGTATTTTCCAGCTACCCTCAAACACTTTCATGTGCTTCACTTTCACTTTCTTATATGTTGCCTAAGCAATAACACAAATTATAGTTGAACTAAAAAAATGAACGAAAATAGTTGGTTCTTGTGAGGAATATAGAGAAGCTTTCTTACGGTAACTTTTTGTTGGTTTTCATCGATGATTAAATGTATTGGGATAGTCCCATTATACCCAAGTATCTTCCATCTCAGAACTTTTTCCACTTCCGTGATCTGCCTTGGTCCATCTTTTTTTAAAACCTTTGTTGCTCTTGTGTCCTTCAAAGGAATTAAAAAGACCACACTCTCAGTTATTGCTAATAATTGAGTCTTAAATCCGAGTCGTACAACTAGTGAGTAAAACAAACCAAACGTGTGCGCCAATGCTTCTTGTACTTGCCCATTGAATGGAAAATTCCCATGTTTCTTGGATCAGTGAACATCTGGAAGACTGATTGAGGAGGAGATCCCAATGTGAAATCTATGTTTAAATGGCAAAGACCCTTTTTTGTTTTCACCTTCAAAAAGAAAAGAAAAAAGATTAAAGACGTTTCAAGATCAATTTTCCTAAATTCTGGCATTTCTTATAAAACAAACAAAAATATATTCCACGAGTATTGAGAGATATGTTTGATTCTTTGCTGTTACCTTCACCTTAGCAGGTGCATCGTTCCAAGGATGTTTTTTATGTTCAGAATTCCAAAGACTGTTTTGCCTCACCAGTTCATCCATGTCATAGTATTTAGGATCGATAGCCATCAGTGGCATAGATTTAACATGGTCTAATTCCAAGGATTCGGCCTACAAAAGAAAAAAAAGAAGAAGAATCGTTATCTCATTTAAATAATTAACCACCAACACAAGTATTTGATATTTGATTGCTGATTTGCTATTAGTTACCTTTTCTTTAGGGCTTAAATCAGGAACCCAATACCATGGTCCCTGAAGATACCTATCGTCTTCTTCTTCTGAAACTGATCTAGATTTACTATTCTTAGATCTCTTGGACGTCTACAACAACAAACGTAATCATGATCTGATCTTTGCAGTTAATTAACGGATATATTAGACTTACAAGGGTCTTTTGATTGGTGGAAATGAACTGACCTTAAGGGGCTGTTGAATATTCTGATTGATCCAGCCACCAAATCCAGGGAATACCATTTTCTATTCGAAAGCTAGTCTACAGAAACTAATGCTTATCTGATGAGGGCAAGAGTAAATGACGATCTAAAGATTGTATATATTATGGTTTGTGGAATGTTAGTTAAAGTATATCTGCATCCTGAGAGAATTGTGTACGTTAAGTTCTTCGTCTGGTGAAACAATGAAGTGTGCAGCTCAGTTCTCGTGAATTATATGACGTATACGTATACGCAAAGACCTTCCTGATGAAAGAGGAGACCAAAGTGTTCAATAAATTGTAGAATGATGCCTGTCACGGAATCTTTAAAATCATAGATATGTGGAAATCTTTCTGCCGATCTTCACAACCTCACGGCTCTTCCTGATCTCTCCGGTCTCGCTCGTTCGCGCTGAATCATCACCAAATTATCATCGACACTGTTCGCGAGAACAATCCGTTCTCTCATTGGGAACTTCCTGTTGGGAATATTACCCAATATCGATGAGATGAAGATGAGATTAGACAACTAAAAGATTTAAGAAGAAGACTCTTTATATTTAGGAAAAGGTTTACAAAGATTTTGTTTTGAGAACTTTCTCTTACAAATGTTTTCTCTCTTTGTTTTCTTGATTCTTGGATGATGTTACAAAGGGACTCTACACTCTTATTTATACTAGTGGAGGGTAACTACAAGCTAATTCTAGAGACTTCTCCATCTTCTTTTCTTAAACACTTCAACACACTTCTACACACTTCTCAATCCACACTCTTCTTCTCCTTCTAGATATTTCTTCTTCTTGGACTAAGGCTTGATTTGTTTTGGGCTTAAGGAGGGAACTCCAACAAATCTCCCCCTTCCCGATTTAGCCCGAAACAATTGCCATACCCGTGCCTTTGCAGCAATCTTCAAACTTCTTGATCGGTAATACCTTGGTCATAAAGTCTGACCAGTTTTCATCGGTGTGTACCTTGTTGAGATGTAGAAGCTTCTCTTCAAGAACTTCTCGAATCCAATGATGCCGAATGTCGATATGCTTCGAGCGAGAGTGAAAGCTTGGATTCTTTGCTAGGTGAATGGTGCTTTGATTGTCACATAGCACAACATACTTATCTTGATTTACTCCCAACTCAAGTAAGAAGTTCTTCATCCATAATATCTCCTTGCACGCTTCCGTTGCTGCGATATACTCTGCTTCTGTGGTGGATAAGGCAACACACTTTTGTAGTTTTGATTGCCAGGAAACAGCTCCCCCTGCAAAGGTAGTAACAAAGCCTGATGTTGATTTCCTTAAATCTTTATCACCAGCCCAATCTGCATCGGTGTACCCGTTCAGCTCCAATTTTCCATTGCCAAAACATAGACACTTTTTCGTTGTGCCTCTTAGATAGCGTAGAATCCACTTAACTGCTTTCCAATGCTCCTTTCCTGGGTTTGCTAGAAAGCGACTCACAACTCCTACTGCATAGGCAATGTCCGGTCTGGTGCACACCATAGCATACATGAGACTGCCTACTGCTGATGCATATGGGGTAGTCTTCATTTCTTCTTTCTCTTTCTCACTTGTTGGACTTTGCTCCGAACTTAACTTGAAATGTCCACCAAGTGGAGTGTTCACTGGCTTTGCCTTATTCATGTTGAATCTCTCCAACACCCTTTCAACATATCGTTCTTGGGATAACCACAAAAGCTTCTTTGGACTATCCCGAGTGATCTTTGATGTCTCGAGTTTTAACCCGATTATCTAACTGCAAGTGCACAGTAAAGTACGCAGTAGTAATACGGGATCGAATCCACAGGGACCGATGATCACACGTAGAGTTGCAGACAAGTTAATAGCTACAGCGAATCAAGATATATTTTTGATGGTTTTTGTTTAATTTTCTCTAGTGTCACAAAGCATAAACAAGCATGTAAAAAGATGATTTAAACGAATTGAAAACTATTTTAAAACAAACGTTGGGCATTGGGAATTCTCAGGGATTTCTTTTTAATCAAGATACAATTAATGGCAGACACAGGGATATATTAAGAACCGTCTAGAACTCAAACACGATATTAGAATTAACCTACTTCCGTAGCGCTAATTCTCTATGTTATAGAAATCTCCACACTAACTTCCGCTGAGTTTCAATTTCTAAACAAGCATTAAGAACAGGTTCAATATGTTCACAAAGCGCAATAACATCAACTTCCGAGGGTTAAGGACACTTTGCTCATCTAAAGTATTTTCGGAAGTTCAAACAATCACTTTCGGTGCATCAAACAATCTGAAATCATGAACTAAGTGATCAATTCAGTTCAAGCAGTAAGAAACCCATTAGATGAAGAACCAAAACGTAATCCCTTAGTCTACACACGTTTTATGAATCAAAACATCAAGAAATCCCCTATGAGAACCCCTAAACCCAACTAGATGACTACTCACACATAACTAAACAAGAACAAAACGATTTTGATGAAGAAAACATGATAAGATTGTATTAAAACAGAGTAAAAGTTCAGAAGATCTTCTCCAAATGGTTTTGAGATGAACTCCTTCACAAATCTTCACAAATCACACAAAAGATGAACAAAAACTCTCAAATCTCTCTCTAGAACTTGTAAATCTCCTTCTTGGTCGCCCCTGGTCTTTTCTGAGTCTCAAAGGTCGAGTTCTTCTCTTAATTATTGAGGGGAGTGGGTAAAAAGGAGTGAAAAGCTCGTTTGTGCGTGTGGAGCCCGTAGCGCCTGAGATCGGTCGATCCACATGGCTCGGATCGGTCGATCTAGTGCATGAAAGCCACAGATCGGTCGATCCAGGTAGCCCGGATCGGTCGATCTCGTGCTCTGTGCGATCAATACTTCATTCGGTCCATTGTTCGGTCCATCTTGCTTCTGAATAAATCCCGAATGCGTTCTTTTCTTTCAAGCTATCTAGTAACCTGCATATTACACTTAAGAACACCAAAACGCATCAAATAGACCAAAACATTAATTAAAACCGACCATTTAATTGCTCCAAAACGAGTTTAAAACCGTTAAAAACACGGAATATCAACTCCCCCAGACTTGAATCTTTGCTTGTCCTCAAGTAAAGAGGATTAAAATTTGGGAGCTCACTAACCCTCAGTAGACTTTACCTTGTGATTTCGCTAACCACTTAAATGAGAGACTGTCAAGGCATTCATTCCAAATCCCCACCAAGACCGCGCAAACTTTTCCATATTTTAGACCTGCAAGTCTCAGTTTCAAGTAATCAACTCTTTACATTCATTAAAAAGTGCGTGACCTTTCCACCAAAGATATCTCCATCAGGTTTAACGGGCTCGGTGTTTGGGAGGCTGTTTTAGTGTTTAATTAGGTGAGGCTCAAGTGTTTGTGGGTATCAGCGATATCAAAAAAAATGCAAAACATTATGCAAAATCGCTGGAGAGACCGAGTATATTGATAACCATGTTTTCGAACTGCTCAAGTCTCAAATGATCAAAACCCAACAAATCTCAAACTCTAACCCCGAATTAAAACAAAGCATCATCTCTAGTACACAAAATAAAAAATAAAATGTCTAAATCAAATCAACTGAATGAGATATAAACATGAACTCTTTTTTTTTTTTTTTTTTTTTTTTTTTTTTTTTTTTAGAACGAAAACTTATACAAACCGAAATCGAATATATACACTGCGATGCAATCACACACTTACAACACCCAATTTTTCTATTTACACCTCTAGACACACAGGTCCGTGTCTAACCACCTAAATGTTCCGATCCTACCTAAGCAGTCGGATGAACCATGTCTACCCTAATCTCTCCATTGTTTTTGCACATGTATGCACATATGATCAGTGTGTAAGAATGCATGGAGATGAAATAAAAGGGTAAGGTGTAGGTGAGGTACCAAACTATTGATGAGTCTGGCCATTCAGGATTATTAAAGAGTGGTAAAATGTGGTAAAGAAAATCCTGAATGTGTATATGGTGTACCGTTTCCTGATGTTGATTCCTGGTCAAAAGAAATTAAATTCATTAATGGTCAAAAATAGTTGAGTCGATTACAATTCACCGAGACTTGATAAAAGATTTAAAGAGAGGTTGCTTGGTCAAGTGGTTCCTCGGTTTGTCTGCGCTAACAGTCCTGAAAAATGGTCAATATGAAATGTAATGCACAACACACAAGGAAATAGTCTAATAATCATCAAAGGGTCGGAGAAAAATACGTAGAGAGTTTTTAAAACACAAAGAAAATAAAAGAAATAAAAGCAATATGGTACATAAGTAGCATCCTCCCCCAGACTTACTTCACACCGTCTCGGGGTGAAAATAATTCCAAGAGAGATTACCGATCAGGCGTTGCGGTCAGTGCGCCTCTTGGAGCGCCTCTCCAAGGCTCCATCATCGTCCGAGTCCTCCGCTGCCTCAGGTCCAGCAGCGGTGTCGTGAGCGCCCGAGTCATCATGTGTCGTGAGCGCCTTAGATCGACCGATCCATACGTGTCGGATCGACCGATCTCTTACATGGATCGCCCGTTCTGTTTCTTTAGGATCGATCGATCTCTGCCTGATCGTGATACATGCCTGAAAATCATCTAAAAACACAACCAAAAATCAATTCACACAAGAAAACATAATCACAAAAGAGAAAGAAAATCAAACCATGTGGGTTGCCTCCCACTCAGCGCTTGTTTAAAGTCGCGAGCCTGACTATTTTGTTGTCCTTAGGCGAGATCGGGTTCCGATAAAGGAATGTTGGTTCCTTCTTCGGGTTTTGCATCTGTGAAGTAAGGTTTTAGCCTCTGCCCATTGACGGTGAATTTCCTCCCATTGTCTTCCAAGACAACAGCTCCATAAGGTCTAACCTCTGTGATGGTGAAAGGTCCGGACCAACGAGACTTAAGCTTTCCAGGAAATAGCTTGAGTCTAGAGTTGAACAGAAGGACTTTGTCTCCAGCAGCGAAGTCTCTCGGGATTATCTTTCTGTCATGCCACGCCTTAGTTCTTTCCTTGTAGATTTTGGTGTTCTCATAGGCGTTCAACCGAATCTCGTCCAGCTCGTTCAACTGAACCATCCTCCTTTCTGCAGCGGTTTTAATGTCGAAGTTCATCAACTTCGTTGCCCAAAAACCACTGTACTCCAATTCCACAGGTAGGTGACAAGACTTTCCATAGACCAGATTAAAAGGAGTGGTGCCCAAGGAGTCTTGTAGGCGGTTCTATACGCCCATAAGGCGTCATCAAGCTTCACAGCCCAGTCTTTCCTTGTTTTGCCTACAGCCTTCTCCAAAATCCCTTTGATTTCTCGGTTCGATATTTCAACCTGCCCACTTGTTGAGGATGATAAGGTGTAGCTACCTTATGCTTTACTCCATGTTTCTTCAGCAGTTTATCGAACGTCTTGTTGATGAAGTGAGAGCCTCCATCACTAATAACCACTCTCGGGATTCCGAATCTTGGAAAAATGACTGTCTTGAACATTTTCTTGACAACACTAGAGTCATTTGTCTTGCTGGCTACTGCTTCCACCCACTTGGAGACATAATCAACCGCAACCAGGATGTACTCATTTCCATAAGAAGATGGGAAAGGGCCCATAAAATCAATTCCCCATACATCAAAAACTTCAACTTCAAGGATGAAATTTTGGGGCATCTCATTTCTCTTACTGATGTTGCCCTTCCGCTGACATGCATCACACTTTGAGACAAACTCATGGGCGTCTCTGAAAAGTGTAGGCCACCAGTAACCAGCCTGCAGGACCTTAGAAACCGTCTTGAATGTTGCAAAATGGCCTGCGTATTCTGAACTGTGGCAGTGGAAAAGAATCCCTTGCATCTCATTCTCCAGAACACATCTCCTGAATAAACCATCTGAGCATCTCTTGTAGAGGAAGGGATCATCCCAGTAGTAGTGGTTCACATCTCTCATGAACTTCTTCCTCTCATACCCCTTCAGGTTCGGTGGTTCAATTCCAGCACATAGGTAGTTTGCAAAGTCTGCAAACCATGGGAGATCATCCTGAATTTGTCTCATGACACAGCAATCAGCCTGATCCAAATACTCATCCTCCAGCAAGGTGATCACATAGACATTCTCCTCGGGTAATGTATCATCCAGTGGTGTTTCAGCTTCCACTCTCATTCGGGAAAGATGATCTGCCACTCCATTTTCTGCTCCTCTCTTGTCTCTGATCTCAATATCAAACTCCTGTAGGAGTAAGATCCACCTTAAGAGTCTCGGTTTAGCATCTTTTTTCGTCATCAGGTACTTCAAGGCTGCATGGTCTGTGTGCACAATTACTTTCGAGCCCACCAAATAGGACCTGAACTTCTCGAAAGCATAAACTACTGCCAGCAACTCCTTCTCTGTGGTAGCATACTTGATTTGAGCATCATCAAGCGTTCGGCTGGCATAATAGATCACATGGAGTTTCTTGTCCTTTCTCTGCCCCAAAACAGCTCCAATCGCGTAATCACTTGCGTCACACATTATTTCAAATGGCAAGTCCCAATCTGGTGGCTGCACAATGGGAGCACTGACTAGAGACTTCTTGAGAATCTGAAACGCAGCGAGGCAGTCAGCATCAAAAACAAACTTCGCTTCTTTGCACAGCAGACGGGTGAGTGGCCTCGCTATCATAGAGAAGTCTTTGATAAACCTCCTGTAGAAACCGGCATGTCCCAGAAAACTCCGAATATCCCTCACTGTCCTGGGAGGCTGTAGGCTGGTCATAACTTCAATCTTTGCTTTGTCAACCTCGATACCCTGCTCTGATATCCTGTGACCCAAAACAATGCCATCTTTCACCATGAAATGACACTTCTCCCAATTTAACACCAAGTTCTTCTCCTCACATCTTTCCAGCACCTTGCACAGATTAGCAAGGCAGTCGCTAAATGAAGAACCGTAGACTGAGAAATCGTCCATAAAAACCTCCATAATGTCCTCAATAAGATCAGTAAAGATCGACATCATGCATCTCTGGAAAGTGGCAGGAGCATTGCACAATCCGAAAGGCATTCTCCTGTAGGCAAAAGTACCGTATGGGCAGGTGAATGTTGTCTTCTCTTGGTCGTCTGGATGAATGGGTATCTGAAAGAACCCGGAGTAGCCATCGAGAAAACAGTAGTAGGGGTGGTTGGCTAGTCTTTCCAGCATCTGGTCAATGAAAGGAAGTGGGAAGTGGTCCTTCCTTGTGGCTGAGTTTAGCTTCCTGTAGTCAATGCACATCCTATGCCCTGTGACTGTTCTGGTAGGAATCAGCTCATCCTTCTCATTTGTGATGACAGTGATGCCACCCTTCTTAGGAACCACATGAACCGGGCTCACCCAAGTGCTGTCTGAAATTGGGTAGATCACCCCTGCACTCAACAGCTTTAGAATCTCCTTTTTCACAACTTCCATCAGTTTGGGATTCAGTCTTCGCTGGTGCTCTATGGACGTCTTTGACTCATCCTCCAAGTGAATCTTGTGCATGCAAAGATCTGGAGAAATACCTGTAATATCATCCAAAGAGTACCCCAATGCTTTTCTATACTTTCGCAATTTTGAAAGAAGCAAAGCGGTCTCCACATTATTCAGGTTAGCACAAATAATAACAGGATATGTGGAATTCGGTCCCAAGAATGCATACCTCAGCCCAGCTGGGAGGGCTTTAAGTTCCACCTTTGGAGCATTCTCCTCACTCCAATCTGGTTGGGAGGATGACGGTTTGACGGTTTTATCGGTGCCTGAGTCTTCAAGGCTGACATAGGCGACATGCTTCTCAATCGGTGAGGCTGAATCCAAAATCTCAGAAAATCCAACCACTTCTTGGTTCATGAACCCGAACTCACTCTCCTTTTGGGTCAATGCGACTTGTAGAGGATCATCAGTGTGCAACTCTTCATCCATTTCCTCCACCAGTTCAGTCAATGTATCAACCCAGAAAGTCTGTCCATCAATAGTCGGATTTTTCAGCACCTTCTCCACATTGTATCTCATCGCCATGTCTCCTAGACGTAAGTCTATATGCCCATTCTGTACATCAATCATGGCTCCAGCAGTAGCTAAAAATGGTCTGCCCAAAATGAGAGGATCTTTAGGTTCCTCTTCCAGCTCCAGAACTACAAAATCGGTAAGCACATATCCCTTTCCAACACCAACAGGGATGTTTTCTAGTACACCGACTGGTCTTCGCACTGATCGGTCAGCAAGGACCAAGGAGATCCTTGTAGGTTTGTAGTTCGTCATGCCTAGCCTCTCAGAGACAGAGAAAGGCATTAGGCTCACTCCTGAACCCAGATCGCAGAGACTCTTCTCAAAAGTAAGTGATCCAATGCGGCATGGTAGAACAAATGCTCCGGGATCTTCACGCTTTTTAGGCATGACATTTTGTAGAACTGCGCTACACTCCTCATTGAGCATCAACACACCCCGCTCTAGGCTCATCTTATCGGTAAGAATCTCCTTCATGTACCTTTTAAGAGAAGGTACCATCTTCACCGCTTCAACAAATGGCAATCTCACATGTAACTCCCCAACAAGGTTCTTTAGCTTCTCGTACTCACGTTCTTTGATCTTCTGCCTTGGTCTGGATGGGTATGGAGCCTTAGGAACATAAGCAGGAGGCGCCACATACACCTCTTCAGGTTCAGAGGAATTTGGCTCGTCGACACGGGATCGGTCGATCCAGATGGACCGGATCGGTCGATCTCCTTCCCCTTGGATCGGTCGATCTGTTCTTGAGATCGGTCGATCTCTTTCTCTTTCGATTCCTCAATCGTTTTTCCACTCCTAAGTGTTATAGCATTCACAAACTCCTTGGGATTCGTCTCTGACTTCCCTGGTAGAAATCCAGGTGCTGTTCTGCTGCTGGAGGCGGTTTGAGCAACTTGCTTTTCCAAAACTTTCAAATGGGTGTTCAAAGCTTCGAACTTCCCATTAAGCTCTCCATACATGTTATCCACCTTGGTGTTTATCTCTGCAGTGCTATTCTTCTGACCTTCTAGCACCATTTGCAGCATCTTCTTAATTTCGTTATCCTGAGAAGGCTGTGACGAAGAGGCATTTCCTTGATTCTGATAGTTGTTGTACTGCTGCCTTTGCTGAAATCCTGAGTTGCCCGAGTTGTTCCCCTGATATTGATTTCTGTTCTGAAATCCTTGGTTGAACACACTCTGGTTCTGATTCTGGTTCTGCCTGTTTCCTGCCTGAGGGTAGGACTGATGTTGTGGATTCTCCACATTGTTGCTCCGGTAAGACAGATTATTTTGCTGATTTTGATTCCACCCAAGGTTCTGATTGTAGCCTCTGTTGTAGTTTCCTTGACCACCAATGTAGTTCACATCAGCCTGCATATCACTTGAATCATCACCAACAGCTTCTTGTGAGGAACGATAGCCTTGCTCCTCCACAAATTTCACAGATTTCTGATCTCTCTTGAGAAGCATCTCAATCTTGGCATTCAGCTCATCTATCTTCTTGGATTCATAACCAACACCCTTCTGGCTGGTATCAAACCTTGACTTGCGGTTTGCTTTGCTGGATGACAGGTTGTTCAACAAGGTGTAAGCTTCTTCAACAGTCTTGGTCATGAAATCACCATTACTTGCTGTGTCCATGGCATCTTGACTCTCTTCATGAACTCCATTATAGAAAATGTTCAGCAAACTCACATCAGTGTAGCCATGGTGAGGGCAGTCCTGTGTGTACTCCTTGAAACGCTCCCAAGCCTCATGAAAGCTTTCTGAATCAAGTTGCTGAAAGCTTCCAATTCTGCTTCTCAGATATGTGGACCTTGACTTGGTGAAGAAATGCTGTAGAAAAGCAGCTCTTGTCTCTTCCCATGTAGTAAGAGATCCTGGAGGGATGGACTTTAACCATCTGATAGCTTTATCAGCTAAGGAAAACGGGAACAACCTGCATTTCAAAGCGCCTTGAGGAACTCCATTATGTCTGCTGGTGTCACAGACTCGCTCAAAATGCTCCAAGTGATACATCGGGTCCTCAGACGGGTTTCCATGAAACGGATTTTTCTCCACCAAATTAATGAGACCAGTCTTGATCTCAAAGTCTCTTCTCTCAATGGGAGGTGGGCGAATCCCAGAACGATCGGCATAGAATGCATCTGGTGTATCATAATGTGCAAGCGTCATCCTAGGCATGCCATAGTCTCCAGCCGTTGTCTTGCAGCTACACCAGCCTGCTGATTATCACCAGCATTGTTGCCTTCTCGTTCATTTACAGGAATTGGATTTTGCGGGTTGTCCTGAAATTGGTCTTCTTGGTGTTCAGCCATTTCAACCTCTTCAGCGGACTCAAGTCTTTTCTTTTTCACTTGTCTCTCTAGGCGGCCGAGCTCTAACTCCAAAGGTATTAAATTCGATGATCCTTTGCTTCTAGTATGAAATCCGCTCATTCACCTGAAAACACAAACAAAAGAGAAAGACAGAAACATTAGACAAAATAAAAAAAATGCTATAGTCTTAAACTGATCATTAACTCTAGGGTGACCAAATGGTCCCCGGCAACGGCGCCAAAAACTTGATGTCTCGAGTTTTAACCCGATTATCTAACTGCAAGTGCACAGTAAAGTACGCAGTAGTAATACGGGATCGAATCCACAGGGACCGATGATCACACGTAGAGTTGCAGACAAGTTAATAGCTACAGCGAATCAAGATATATTTTTGATGGTTTTTATTTAATTTTCTCTAGTGTCACAAAGCATAAACAAGCATGTAAAAAGATGATTTAAACGATTTGAAAACTATTTTAAAACAAACGTTGGGCATTGGGAATTCTCAGGGATTTCTTTTTAATCAAGATACAATTAATGGCAGACACAGGGATATATTAAGAACCGTCTAGAACTCAAACACGATATTAGAATTAACCTACTTCCGTAGCGCTAATTCTCTATGTTATAGAAATCTCCACACTAACTTCCGCTGAGTTTCAATTTCTAAACAAGCATTAAGAACAGGTTCAATATGTTCACAAAGCGCAATAACATCAACTTCCGAGGGTTAAGGACACTTTGCTCATCTAAAGTATTTTCGGAAGTTCAAACAATCACTTTCGGTGCATCAAACAATCTGAAATCATGAACTAAGTGATCAATTCAGTTCAAGCAGTAAGAAATCCATTAGATGAAGAACCAAAACGTAATCCCTTAGTCTACACACGTTTTATGAATCAAAACATCAAGAAATCCCCTATGAGAACCCCTAAACCCAACTAGATGACTACTCACACATAACTAAGCAAGAACAAAACGATTTTGATGAAGAAAACATGATAAGATTGTATTAAAACAGAGTAAAGGTTCAGAAGATCTTCTCCAAATGGTTTTGAGATGAACTCCTTCACAAATCTTCACAAATCACACAAAAGATGAACAAAACTCTCAAATCTCTCTCTAGAACTTGTAAATCTCCTTCTTGGTCGCCCCTGGTCTTTTCTGAGTCTCAAAGGTCGAGTTCTTCTCTGAATTATTGAGGGGAGTGGGTAAAAAGGAGTGAAAAGCTCGTTTGTGCGTGTGGAGCCCGTAGCGCCTGAGATCGGTCGATCCACATGGCTCGGATCGGTCGATCTAGTGCATGAAAGCCACAGATCGGTCGATCCAGGTAGCCCGGATCGGTCGATCTCGTGCTCTGTGCGATCAATACTTCATTCGGTCCATTGTTCGGTCCATCTTGCTTCTGAATAAATCCCGAATGCGTTCTTTTCTTTCAAGCTATCTAGTAACCTGCATATTACACTTAAGAACACCAAAACGCATCAAATAGACCAAAACATTAATTAAAACCGACCATTTAATTGCTCCAAAACGAGTTTAAAACCGTTAAAAATACGGAATATCAACTTCATTCCAAGAATCTGTCTCGCTTGCCCCAGATCTTTCATCGCAAAGGACTCTCCTAAGTCTTTCTTCAATGCGGCTATTTTGTTGCGATCTTGGCCCACAATCAACATATCGTCAACATATAATAATAATATGAGAAAGTCGCCGCTTTCGTACCTCTTTATAAAAACACAATGATCGTTCTTGGTTTTCTTGAAGTTGTGATCCACCATGAAGGAGTCGAACTTCTTGTACCATTGTCTTGGGGCTTGCTTGAGGCCATAAAGACTTTTCTTTAGTTGGCACACCAAGTCTTCTTTTCCTGGAACCTTGAATCCTTCAGGTTGCTCCATATAGATCTCCTCCTCGAGTTCACCATGTAGAAAGGCCGTCTTGACATCGAGTTGTTCAATCTCCAAGTCTAGAACCGCTGCTAGACCAAGAACCACTCGGATAGAGGACATCTTCACCACTGGAGAGAATATTTCTTCAAAATCTATGCCTTTCTTTTGGTTGAATCCTTTCACAACCAATCGAGCTTTGTATCTTGGATTTGAGCTTCTATCTTCATACTTCAACCTGTACACCCACTTGTTCTTCAAGGCTCTCTTTCCTTTTGGTAGCTTCATCAGCTCATAAGTATGATTATCATGCAAGGATTGCATTTCATCTTGCTTAGCTTCAACCCACTCATCTTTATGGGTGTCTCCTATGGCCTCCTCATAGCTTTGAGGCTCCCCCTCATCTGTAAGATTAACGTACTCATCTCGATAATATCTTACAGATGGTCTTGTCTCTCTTCCAGACCTTCTTGGCTCATGTTCTTCCTCTGGCTCCACTTGAACTTCTTCTTCACCTTCATCACCATTCGGATCCATGATTGGATCCCCTTCGCCATCATCTCCAATCACTTGTTCATGATCTTGAGGCTTATGAGAATCTTCATTCCTTACAACCCTTAGCTTTGGTTTCTTTGATTTGTTGATGTCTTCGATTGTTTGATCTTCGAAGAAAACAACATCTCTGCTCCGGATAACTTTTCTGTTAACCGTATCCCAAAGCCGATAGCCGAATTTGTCTTTTGGTGATCCAAGATAAATGCACTCTTTAGTCTTAGAGTCTAGCTTGGATCGTTCATCCTTAGGTATATGGACAAACGCTCTGCAACCGAACACCTTCAAATGGTTGTAAGAGACCTTCTTACCTGACCAAACTTCCTCCGGGACATCGCCTTCCAAAGGAACGGATGGTGTAAGATTTATGACGTCCACTGCAGTCTTTATGGCTTCTCCCCAAAATGGTTTGGGTAGTTTAGCGTGAGAGAGCATGCACCGAACTCTTTCTGTGATCGTTCGATTCATTCTTTCAGCTAGCCCGTTCAGTTGTGGCGTCTTTGGTGGTGTCTTCTCCATTCTAATTCCATGAGCTTTGCAAAACGCTTCAAAGGGACCTCGATACTCTCCACCATTATCAGATCGAACGCACTTGAGTTTTTGACCCGTACTTCGCTCTGCTTGGGCTACAAATTCCTTGAAAGCATCAAGAACTTGATCTTTTGACTTCAAAAGGTATACCCATACCTTCCTTGAATGGTCATCAATAAAGGTGACGAAATATGATGCCCCTCCATTGGATTTCTCGGACATGGAGCATACGTCAGTATGCACAAGATCAAGAATATGATTTCTTCTCATAGGCGTAGACGATCTTCGGAAAGCGACCCTATGTTGTTTTCCGGCTAAGCAATCATGACATGGTGAGAGAGAAATACCTTTCATATCAGGAAGAAGTTTCTTGCGAGAAAGTATATTTAAACCTTTCTCACTCATATGCCCGAGTCTTCGGTGCCATATATCGATGTCATCACTTGCAACGTTTACTTCTTCCTTGCAAAGCTTGGCTTGAGTAACGTATAATGAGCCTTCTTTTCTTCCTCGAGCCATGATCAAACTTCCTTTGGTTAACTTCCATTTACCACCACCAAAATGACTGTCCAAGCCGACATCATCGAGCTTTCCGGTTGATATGAGATTGAGTCGCATGTCGGGAACATGTCTAACATCCTTGAGAACTATCTTACATCCAGTGTTTGATGTAAGAATAACATCCCCCTTTCCAATGATCTTGCTTCTTCCTTGATTTCCCATTTGAACATTACCAAACTCACCACTTTGATAGGTTGTGAAGAAGCTTCCATGAGGGGTGACGTGAAAAGAAGCACCAGAATCAACGATCCATGAGCTATCATCAGAGCTAAGATTACATTCTCCAATGAGATATAATTCTTCGCTCTGGTCTTCCACAATGGTGGTAGTCTTGTCTTCATGATTCTTTGTAGGATTGAACCGGTCTGGTTTGATATTACCGGCTTGTTTGTCTTTCTTGAGAAACCGACATTCCGACTTCATGTGACCCGGTTTGCCACAGTAATAGCAAGTAACTCTCGGACGTGACTTAGATCTTCCTCGAGATTGGTCTCGTCCTCTGCTTCTGTTTTGGCCACGAGTCTCTTCTCTACCTCGTCTATCAACAATGTTAGCTTCTGAATAAGAACTCGAACCTCGCTCCTTCCTGCGAACTTCTTCGTTTAGAAGGCTATCAGTGACGGTGTCCATGGTAAGCTTTCCCTCCGGTGCTGAATTGCTTAGAGTGACAACTAGTGTGTCCCAACTCTCCGGTAGTGAACTAAGGAGTAAAAGGGCTTGCATTTCGTCTTCAACCTTCATATCAACTTTGTTAAGCTGATTTACAATCCCCTTGAAATTGTTCAAGTGCTCCATCATGCTCTGGCCATCCTTGTACTCCAACTTTACCAACCGTCGAACAAGAAGAGCTTTGTTTCGAGGTGTTTTCTTTTGAATCATGGATTCAAGTTTTGTCCATAATTCAAAAGCATTTGTGTAGGTAGAAACATGTTCAAAGAGAGATCGGTCAATGTACTTACGGATTACAGCAACCGCCTTTCGGTTTAGTATTTCCCATGCTTTGTCATCCTTTCCTTCCGGCTTCTCCTTCATGATGATGGGTTCATGCAAATCCTTACAATAAAGGTGATCTTCCATCATCGGTTTCCAATAAGAGTAGTTGTCTGTCGTGAGTTTGAACATGTCACCTTCAACGGTAACGGTAGTCTCCATCTTGAATCTCACGGGTCTTGATGTTATGTTTGAGCCTAGCTCTGATACCACTTGTTGGGAATATTAAACAATATCGATGAGATGAAGATGGGATTAGACAACTAAAAGATTTAAGAAGAAGACTCTTTATATTTAGGAAAAGGTTTACAAAGATTTTGTTTTGAGAACTTTCTCTTACAAATGTTTTCTCTCTTTGTTTTCTTGATTCTTGGATGATGTTACAAAGGGACTCTACACTCTTATTTATACTAGTGGAGGGTAACTACAAGCTAATTCTAGAGACTTCTCCATCTTCTTTTCTTAAACACTTCAACACACTTCTACACACTTCTCAATCCACACTCTTCTTCTCCTTCTAGATATTTCTTCTTCTTGGACTAAGGCTTGATTTGTTTTGGGCTTAAGGAGGGAACTCCAACACTTCCCGAAACCATCCAAGAAGCTACGTCTATCCAGAAACTCTCCCTCACCAGTTTTAACCTTACTAGGAATTCAAATAGTTATCTTATCTCGTACCTTTGTGTAATTTGGGATTCAAATAGTTAATTGATATGTGTTTAACTAGACATATAAACGCTAGGGAAAATATAAGGATCCAGAGAAACCATTCTTGCGCAGGTATTTGTGGAATGGGAGTGATGAAGATAGTGACGGGTAAGTTGGGAGAGTCTTATATATATATATAGCGCAAATCTCCAAAATAGCACTTTTCTAAGTTTATCTTTTGAAAATTTTAATTTTTTTATTTTTCAAAATTTGAAATCTTATCCCCAAAACCTCATTTCTCAACTCTCAACCCTAAACCCTAAACCCCTAAACTCTAAACTCTAAACTCTAAACCCTAAACCCTAAACTCTAAACCCTAAACCCTAAATGCTAAACTCTAAACCCTAAACCCTAAACTCTAAACCCTAAACCCTAAACGCTAAACTCTAAACCCTAAACCCTAAATCCTAAACCCTACCCTTTAACTCTAAACCCTAAGTTTGTGACTTTTGATAAAACATTAAGTGCTATTTTTGTGACTTTTGACCTTGAATGCTAGTTTGGGAACAAAAACTTGATTTAATGCTATTTTTGTCTTTTTTCTCATATATATACACTGATGAAGGATATATGAAGAGTGAATCGTCATCCAGAGGTTATAGACTTACAGTCTTGAAAAAGGCATTTACCATTTTTCCCGAGTATCGGGTCGGGTGTTCTTAGACAATAGTTGTCTGGCTTCCTTCTTTATGGAGCTTGTTCTGCCAAAATTGATACTTGTTTTGAGAAGTTCTTTTGCAGAAAGTTTAGTGTTGAAGATTAGAGTTACCTCAATCTATGTTCTGATCAAAGGCTCAGCAAATTGGTGTTTAATCACCTCTGCATTTGTAGATGATTATGTGACTTTTAAATGTGCATTCGTTGTTGTTTCAGTTTCAAGTTTTAGATCACTCTATGTGTTCTATATTTCACAGGGATACATCTTCATTTTCAGCTCAATTAGCGTAGGGTTTAGAGGATTTCTCTACCATATCAGTTGTTTATGTTTTATGTATGCCTACATCTATCCTGTGTTTTTTATGTGCTCAGTTTTTGTTGTAGCTGTTTCTTTTGCCATTATAAAGTATTGTGAACATTTTTTCCTCTAATGAAAACGAAGAATCTATAAAATGTTGTTTGATAAAAAAAAAAGGATGTAGTGTACGTACGACCTAGGAAAACAATAAATATTAAACTAATGAATTATTTTTTATTTAATTAGAAAATGACATTTAATACTTTGATTCTTTTTGTTTGTTTTTCGCCAGCACCTTTCATTTTGTTCATCCTGATTACATATTCTCTAAGATCTTGGAGCAAACCTTGGTGACTTTGACGGAGATACCACGGATGAACCAAGAAACTGGTGGCACATTAAGAAGAGAAGAGGGTTGAAATATATGCTCCTTTGTCACCTTTGACCCAATCCTTCCTTTACTGCCGCTACATTTTTTGTGCTCTTCTTCACTAATCCGCGACCTAGACTTGCACAACCGTTCCTGATCTACGTACAATGGCTCCATTTTCCAGCTACCCTCAAAAACTTTCATGTACTTCACTTTCACTTTCTTATATGTTGCCTAGCAAGAACACAAATTAGTTCACCCAAAAATGAACGAAAAACAAATTGGTTCTTGTGAGGAATATAGTGAAGCTTTCTTACTGTAACTTTTTGATGGTTTTCATCGATTATTACATGTATTGGGATAGCCCCATTATACCCAAGTATCTTCCATCTCAAAACTTTTTCCGCTTCCGTGATCTGCCTTGGTCCATCCTTCTTTAAAACCATTGTTGCTATTGTGTCCTTCAAAAGAATTAAAAAGACCACACTCTCAATTATTTCTAATAATCTATAATATTAATCTATAATATTAAAACAAAATCATTCTTACGATTATGTCCCTAATTTTTCTAATTAATTACAAAAATTACCCAACAAATTAGAAAGTAGCATGTTTTTGTCCAACTAAACAAAACAGCCCAATAATTTAAATAATTTATCCATCAAAATTTTAAGTTAATTTCGCGTATGTTTACTAACCCATCGAAATTCGTTTGTGTTCTAACCCTATACCCTAAAACTCTATTCAAACCCTAACTCTATTCAAACCCTACTAACACCATCAAAAACCTGTTGTCCAAAAAACTATACCATATATATTGGAGTTCATTATCATGCCTATGTCTTTTTTTAAATTTTCTCATATGAAGTTGGCGAAATATATTTAATATTATCTTTCAATAATATTAATTATACTATTATAGTATAGAGTTATCATATTTCGAAATCATTGGTTTTCAATGTTATTGACCTTTTAAAACAGCCAATAATATTTAAATATTGAAATATAAATACTTACCAATTTTGGTATATAAATATAAATATAAATATAAAACATAATAAATAGAAACTCATAAATTTTTCGGATTCAAATCAAATAAATTACAATAATACTCTATAACATCCATTTTTCATAATTGCTACATACAATAAATTCAAAAGATAATATACAGACACAAGATTTTCCAATTTAACTAAATTAACTTGATAAACACGCAGAGAATATATTCTGTTTGACATGGTAACTGAATTTTCTGAATCTATACTATTAAGATAGATATATTCGATAATAAAGAGAGGATCCCCTAACTTTCTCCTCAAGTTTCTCCTAAAACCTAAGCACCTCGCTTTAAATCAGATCGATATTATAAATAGGCGGCACCAATTCCCTATTCAAACTCACACCTTTGGTTCCAAAAATAATTAACATGTCTTAATTAATTTTACTGCAAATAATTTTAAATTTAATTTCTTACTGTAGTTTCCAATAACAAATTAATTATTTCACAATATTAACATTTTGTATAGATGAAAAATGAACATAAACATAAAAACAACTGCTAACAAAAAATCATTAAGACACTTGATATACATTTTATGTATAAACACATTTGTTATAATAATAAATATGTCAAAGAAAACAAACTCGCGCTTTGAAAGCGCGGGTCAAAATCTAGTATATACTATTAAACCAGAATCCTTCTTAGGATTATGTCCCTGATTTTTCTAATTAATTACAAAAATTGCTATTACCTTTTTAAAAATTTTAAATGGTTTTCGGCCACATTAATTGTACCAGTCATAAACAAGTATTTAAAAACCAATTTACAAACTCATTTCGGCAGTAAAAAAAAGTTGGAATTTTCAAGCTCATTTCGACTTTATTAGAAACCCAATCTATACTATTAAAGCAGAATCCTTCTTAGGATTATGCCCCTGGTTTTTCTAATTAATTACAAAAAATTGCTATTACCTTTTTGAAAATTTTAAATTGTTTTCGGCCACATTAATTGTACCAGTCAGAAACAAGTATTTAAAAACCAATTTACAAGCCTATTTCGGCAGTAAAAAAAAACTGGGATTTTCAAGCCCATTTCGACTTTATTAGAAACCCAATCTATACTATTAAAGCAGAATCCTTCTTAGGATTATGCCCCTGATTTTTTTAATTAATTATAAAAATTGCTATCACCTTTTTGTAAAATTTAAATGATTTTCGGCCACATTAATTGTACTAGTCAGAAACAAGTATTTAAAAACAAATTTACAAGCCCATTTCAGCAATAAAAAAAAGCTGAAATTTTCAAGCTCATTTCGACTTTATTAGAAACTCAATCAGATTATAATCATTTTTACGTATACTTCAAAGATCTATACTAAAATCGATTTATGACATATATGCTATTTACATTGTATTAACACTTTAGCCATACCAAAAATCTGAATATGATTTTTTATTATTACTTTCCGTTTCTTTTTTTTTGGTAAGATCGTCGAAGAAGTTGGATTACTTGTGGGTGAGTTTCACGAATTTATAGACCGAAACTCATTTAAATATTTGATTTTTACTGACAAAAAAAAATAAAAAACCCATTTTAAAACAGTAAAACATAAAAATGGATTCAAATTTTTGTTTGTATTTCTTTTAATCACCTTTTAAAATATGTTACGAAAAGGATATTTGGGATTTAATAGTTTACAATAAACTAAAAATATTAATACAAGGAACTATTTTTTAAAAACAACTCTTCGGAATTACTTTGTATGACTATAAAACATCAACACTATTAAAAAAAATTAGTTATCAAATAACACATAAGGTTACTGATATCTTGCATATTTCTATTGTTTTATCCATTCATCCATGTGCATTTTGATCATATAGATTAGGATTTAGCCATGTTTAGGTTGCATTTTGCATACATGAGTCATTATCAGGTATTGGAGTACCACATGGAGTTCTTGGAGACACTTGGAGGCATTTGGAGCTCAAAAAGGAGTGTTTAGAGTGGTCATTCGGCGAGCAAGGCATGGGAGCGACCAGTCCGGAGCGACACCTTGACGTCGCTCTGATCTCCCTATCAGAGCGACCTTACTAGAGCGACAAGGAAGAGTCGCTCGCGTATTGATCGCCCGGAGCGACCAGTCCGGAGCGACACCTTGACGTCGCTCTGATCTCCCTATCAGAGCGACCTTACTAGAGCGACAGGGAAGAGTCGCTCGCGTATTGATCACCCGGAGACAACGAATCCGGAGCGACCTCTCGCAGCGACACAGCGAGGTCGCTCCCGAATCCGGAGAGTGAAATATGAACACGGATGAAAGCCTTAAAATCTTTTCTGAAGCTCAAAATTTGTGGAGACACTGGAAATTGAGTTAGCTTTCCAATGGAAGTGGTTTCAAGTCATTTGGAGCTGTATTGGATAAGTTATAATCGATTTACTACAGGTGTATCAACCCTTGCCGGGGACCACTGGAAAGTTGATGGGATTAACCAACTTCCCACTTTCTTCCACCCACCTTTCCTTTGCACGATTTTTCCTACTTTTCTGTATAATATTTGCTTTCTTATTATCAAAAGAGTGGGCAAGAAACAGGATTATCCAACTTTGTAATAATTTAACTTGTCAAAACTCTCTCTCTCTTTGAAATATCATTGTTCTTAGTGTTCTTGAGCTGTTCTTCAATTGTTCATCATCTTTTCTTGAGTTTTAATTTCGTTTTGCTTGTTTAAATCCTTATTTATCTTTATTCTCTGTTGTATCCACTTGAATATGCTTCAATCTATTATGAGATTAAGTGTTTTCATGGAGATTAGTGAGTAGTTTCCTTAGGAATTCATGGGTTAGGGAGATTAGAGTAACTTAGTGAAGATCTATGGTGTTATTGTATTAGATCCTTGTATGAACTTGCTTGTTGAGTATTTTTAATGCTTGTTTAGTCTTGATCACTCTAAACCTGATTTCTAAACACTTCTCATCAGACATGATTAGATGAAGTGTTTGAATCAACTCAACTAAGCTCTAGTGAGATTAGCCAAGGACACTTGATGTTAAAATTGCTAGATAGTTATTAAACTTGAACTTAAAGATTGCTTGATTGAATTAAGCCAAAGACATTTGATGTTTAATGATTTCTAAGCAAATGGACATTTACCTAGACATAGGACTTGTCTAAAATTGTGTTTAGACTTAAGAGATTACTTTGATTGAAAGCTTGTCACCTAGATTGGATCTTAGTTACTTGAAGTCAATTCCCAATACCCATGGATTCACTTGTCTAAATTGATTAAAACCTTGTTGTATTGCTCTGTTTGCTATTGTTACTTGTCACACACTCACAACTATTGAATCTGCTTAGCTTAAGAAATGACTTGTATTCTCACTGATTCACATCACTAGGACTGGTTCGACATTCACCCCCCTATACTACAACATTTGCAATAGGCAGAAAAACCTATTACCAAATTGGCGCCGTTGCCAATCCTAGTCTGATTGTGACATTGCGTTTGAGTCTTTGCTTGAGACTGAGTTTTACTTTGTTTTTAAGTTACTAATTATCTATCTTCATATATATTTGGATGACAGGTGCATGAACTTGAGAAGCAAAGGATCAACAAATCTTGCACCAAGAGTGGACAACATCAAAGCCTTAGAAAGAGAGTTGGGAAGACAGAGAAGAGAAAGAGAAAAGCAAGCCCACTTACATAGATTGGGGCTTGAGATGGAGAGAAACCCGAATCAACCGGAAGGTGTCTATGAAGTTGATGATCATAGACAAAATGTCCAAGAAGTTCCTCCTGGAGCTGCTCAAGAGGGCAATGGTCAAGGAGCTGCCAACCTTCGACCTAGACAACCACAACGCCAAGCTAGGGCCATCGGTACATATGATCAACCTAACATAAATGGGAATAGGTTGGGCATTAGGGGACCGCCAGTTGCCAACAACAATTTCGAGATCAAGTCCAGCCTCATCAACATGATTGAAAACAACAAGTACCATGGACTTGCCTTGGAAGACCCACTAGATCACCTTGACAGATTTGATAAATATTGTGGCTTGTCAAAAACAAATGGAGTTTCAGAAGATGCTTTCAAGCTCAGATTGTTTCCCTTCTCTTTGGGAGACAAGGCTCACACGTGGGAGAAAAACATCTCAAGTGATACTATCACCACTTGGGATGAATGCAAGAAGGCCTTCCTCAACAAGTTCTTCTCTGCTACAAGGACTGCAAACCTTAGAAATCAGATCTCTGGTTTTCAACAAAAAGGACTTGAAGGATTTTCAGAGGCATGGGAGAGATTCAGAACCTACTTGTCTCAATGTCCCCACCATGGCTTCAACAATGAGAGCTTGCTAAGCACATTCTACAGAGGAGTCTTGCCTAAATTCAAAAGCCAGCTTGACACTGCAAGCAATGGAAACTACTTGGGGAGGACTGTCGAAGATGCATTAGAACTCTTGGAGAACATGGCACAGAGTGATTCTGTCTACAATGATGAATATGACAGAAGAGACAGAAGTGGGGGAGGAGAAGATATGACCACAAAAAGAGAACTGAAAGCAATACAAGAAAAGATTGACATGCTACTATCAGAAAAGAACAAGAAGGAGGAGTTACATATGGTTTCTGAAGCTGATGGAGTAGAATGCCAAGAAGATATGTACTATGTCAATGCTCAGGGTACATGGTACAAGAAGGAACATGACTATCAAAACCAGAACAACTACCAACAGAAACCCTTCTACAACAACCAACAGAAGCCATTCAACAACTACCAGCCAAAACCATTCTACAACAATCAGCCTAAGCCATTCTACAACAACAACCAAGGTGGTTACCAACAAAAACAGAACTTCCCTCCTGGATTCTCACCAAAACCAAATCAACCTGCACAAGAACAAGCTGGATCATCAACACAACCTCCACAAGAGAGTAGTACTGAAGCGATGCTGAAACAATTATTGGAGGGACAAGCAAGAAGTGAGAAACAATTAGGGTATGAGCTGAAAAATCTCCACAACAAGATTGATGGGAATTACCATGATCTAAACAACAAGTTCAAAAACTTGGAGAACCAGTTTGTCTCTATGACAGCCAGCTCAAGTCGCCAACAAGGTACACTACCTGGAAAGGCTGAACAAAACCCAAAGGAGACAATGAAGGCAATCACCCTAAGGAGTGGAAGAGAGTTGCCTCCTAAAGTTCTCATTAAGGATAATGAGAAACAAGGTGGGGAGGTGGTCATCAATGTAGATGATGATGTGGTGATTGTGGATGAGAAAACTAATGAGGAAATATTGGAGAAGATAGTTGAAGCTAAGGGCAAGAGAAAGATTGGAGAGGAGAAAGTTGAGAACAAAAATGAGGAGGCTACATCAACAAAGGAGAAATTGTTCACTCCTCCTCCCTATGAGCCAAAGCTTCCCTTTCCTGGAAGATTCAAGAAGCAACTCCTAGAGAAGTACAAAGCCTTGTTTGACAAGCAAATGAGTGAAGTTCAGCTCACCATGCCCATAATTGATGCATTTATGCTGGTTCCACAATACAGCAAGTTCTTGAAAGATGCTGTAGAACAAAAGAAGAAAAGATGGAAGGGATGGTGATTCTTACTCACGAGTGCAGTGCCATTATTCAGAGACTGACTGTCCCAAGGAAGCTAGAAGACCCTGGTAGTTTCACCCTGCCATGCGCCATTGGACCTTTGACATTTGAGAAATGTCTATGTGATTTGGGAGCAAGTGTCAGCCTCATGCCACTATCCATTGCCAAGAAGCTTGGGTTTACACAATATAAAAAGTGCAAGATCTCTTTGGTGCTAGCTGATCGATCTGTCAAGCTCCCCATTGGCATCCTAGAAGATCTTCCTGTAAAGATAGGAAATTGTGAAGTGCCTACTGACTTTGTAGTGCTTGAGATGGATGAAGAGCCTAGAGATCCTTTGATCTTTGGAAGACCTTTCTTGGCAACTGCTGGAGCAATGGTGAATGTGAGAGATGGCACAATTGATCTCCACCTTGGAAAAGATCACATTCTCCATTTTGATATCAAGGAGATGATGAAGAAGCCCACAACTCAAGGAGAAATATTCTACATTGATGAGATGGATGCCTTGGCTGATGATTTCCTTGAGGAGTTAGCGATTGAGGACTCTCTTCAACATGCCCTGACCATTGAAAGAGAGACCCAAATGATTGAAAACAAAGAGAGTGATGAGCTAGTAAGAAGGCTAGATGTTCACCTTGAGGAGGATGGAGAAGATGAGTTCATGGAGTTGCCACAAATGACTCAACATGCTGCCTCAGCAGACATTCAAGAGAACCTCCATGAAGCTGATTGGAGTGAGCTCAAGGCACCAAAAGTGGAGCTTAAACCTCTTCCCCATGGTGTAAGGTACGCTTTCCTTGGACCTAATGAGACATATCCTGTCATTGTGAGTAGTGAGCTGACTGAGAATGAATTGTCTATGCTTTTAAATGAACTTAAAAAGTATAGAAAAGCACTAGGATACTCACTTGATGACATTAAAGGAATCTCACCATCTTTGTGCATGCATAGGATACATCTAGAGGATGAATCTAAAACTTCAATTGAACACCAAAGAAGATTAAATCCTAATTTGAAAGATGTTGTTAAAAAAGAGATAATCAAATTGTTAGATGCTGGTGTGATCTATCCTATCTCTGATAGCAATTGGGTTTCACCTGTGCATGTAGTTCCTAAAAAAGGTGGCATAACAGTTGTTAAGAACGAAAATGATGAGTTAATACCAACAAGAACAATAACTGGACATAGGATGTGCATTGACTATCGAAAACTGAATGCAGCCTCTAGAAAGGATCATTTCCCTTTACCATTCATTGATCAGATGTTAGAGAGGCTAGCTAACCATCCTTATTATTGTTTCCTTGATGGATACTCTGGATTTTTCCAAATCCCTATACACCCAAATGACCAAGAGAAAACGACATTCACTTGTCCTTATGGTACCTTTGCATATCGAAGGATGCCATTTGGACTGTGCAATGCACCAGCAACATTCCAAAGAGCAATGATGTCAATTTTCTCTGATTTTATTGAGGATGTAATGGAGGTGTTTATGGATGATTTTTCTGTATATGGTTCTTCGTTTGCTACTTGTTTGTCAAATCTTTGCAGGGTATTACAGAGATGTGAGGACACTAACCTGGTGCTCAATTGGGAGAAGTGTCACTTCATGGTCAAGGAAGGGATTGTTCTTGGACACAAAGTTTCTGAGAAAGGAATTGAAGTGGACAAAGCCAAGATAGATGTCATGGTTGGTCTAGCTCCACCAAGAACAGTGAAGGATATAAGAAGCTTTCTGGGTCATGCCGGTTTCTATAGAAGATTCATCATGGATTTCTCTAAGATAGCTAGACCATTGACCAGGCTGTTATGCAAAGAAGCTGCATTTCACTTCGATGAGGAGTGTATGGAAGCTTTCAAAAACCTGAAGAATGCACTCATCAGTACACCCATAGTTCAACCGCCAGATTGGGATCTCCCCTTTGAGATCATGTGTGATGCAAGTGACTTTGCTGTAGGAGCAGTCCTAGGCCAGAAGAGAGACAAGAAGTCACATGTGATCTACTATGCAAGTAGAACACTTGATGAAGCTCAAGCTAAATACTCTACAACTGAGAAGGAGCTATTGGCCATTGTCTTTGCATTTGAGAAGTTCAGAAGCTACTTGGTTGGGTCAAAGGTGACTGTCTACACTGATCATGCTGCATTGAGACACCTCTTAGCCAAGAAAGATGCAAAACCAAGACTGTTGAGATGGATTCTGCTGCTACAAGAGTTTGATCTTGAGATCAAGGACAGGCCTGGAGTTGAGAATGGAGTAGCTGATCACCTGTCCAGGTTGAAGGTGGAGTGTGGAATCCCTATTGATGACAGACTTCCAGAAGAGCAAATGATGGCTATTCATGCAGTGGTAGCTGTTTGTGAGACGGGAAAGAAACTTGAAGAGGTGAAGGCAGCTGATGAGAAGGGTCCTTGGTATGCTGATATAGTCAACTACTTAGCTACTGGAAAAGAACCATTGAACCTTGAAGGTTATGCCAAGAAGAAGTTCTATAAGGATGTGAAGAGATATTATTGGGATGAGCCTTACCTCTACATACTTTGTAGAGATCAACTCTATAGAAGGGCAGTGGCTGAAGAAGAAATTGATGGGATCCTTACACATTGTCATGGATCATCCTATGGAGGCCACTTTGCTACCTTTAAGACGGTTGCAAAAGTCCTACAAGCTGGATTTTGGTGGCCTCACATGTTTAAAGACACCCAAGACTTTGTCTCAAGGTGTGACTCTTGTCAAAGAAGAGGAAACATCACCAAGAGGAATGAAATGCCTCAAAACCCCATCCTAGAAGTTGAAGTGTTTGATGTCTGGGGTATTGACTTCATGGGGCCTTTTCCTTCCTCTTATAGCAACAAGTACATACTGGTGGCTGTAGATTATGTCTCTAAGTGGGTGGAAGCAATTGCAAGTCCAACCAATGATGCAAAGGTGGTTCTAAAAATGTTCAAGAGCATAATCTTTCCAAGGTTTGGGATTCCAAGAGTTGTGATCAGTGATGGAGGGTCTCACTTCATCAACAAACTGTTTGCAAACCTCCTTAAGAAGAATGGTGTGAAGCACAAGGTTGCAACTCCTTACCACCCCCAAACAAGTGGTCAAGTTGAGATTTCCAACAGGGAGATCAAGTCCATTCTGGAGAAGATTGTGGGGGTTACACGGAAAGATTGGTCCATCAAGCTTGATGATGCATTGTGGGCTTATAGGACAGCTTACAAGACACCTTTGGGGACTACACCTTTCAACCTTCTCTATGGAAAATCTTGCCATCTACCAGTTGAGCTTGAGTACAAGGCACTATGGGCAGTCAAGTTGCTGAACTTTGACATCAAGAGCGCCAAGGAGAAGAGATTGATCCAGCTGAATGAACTTGATGAGATAAGACTTGAAGCTTTTGAAAGTTCAAAGATCTACAAAGAGAAAACAAAGGCTCTCCATGACAAACATATCCTGAAAAGAGACTTTAAAGAAGGAGATCAAGTTCTTCTATACAACTCCAGACTGAAACTGTTTCCAGGCAAGCTCAAGTCAAGGTGGTCTGGTCCTTTCAAGATTAAAGAGGTTAAACCTTATGGAGCAATAGTTTTGTGGACTTCTGATGGAAGAGAGTTCACCATCAATGGACAAAGGGCGAAGCTTTACTTGGGAACCAAATCGGAAGACCTGGGAGCTTCAGTTCCACTGTCTGATCCTACCCCGGCCTAATCTAAAAGGAAGCAAAGTCAAGCTCGGGACTTAAAACAAGCTCACTTGGGAGGAAGTCCCATGCGTATCCTTGTATATATTGCATTGGTATTTTCATTTTTCATCTTATTGCATACAAAAAAAAAAAAAATATATATAAAAAAAAAAAAAAAAAAAAAAAAAAAAAAAAAGGGAGAGAAGATGTGTGCAGGTGCTTGATCGGTTCAGTTTTGAGCAGGAGTTGTGCATGAGAGCGAGGTCTCACAGCGACACCTCAAGGTCGCTCCACCTGGGAGCGAGGTTTCGAGAGCGACACTACAAGGTCGCTCGCGATTTCGTCGCCGGATCAAGAAAAACCGCGCCAGAGCGAGGTCTCGGAGCGAGGTGGAAAGGTCGCTCCATCTGGGAGCGACGTTATGGGAGCGACACCTCGTAGTCGCTCGCGTATTGATAAACCGGAGCGACACACTAGAGCGACACCTTGACGTCGCTCCAACTCAGAGCGAGGTTTCTAGAGCGATACTCCAAGGTCGCTCGCGGTTTAGTAGAAGCACGACGCAGGGAAACGACTCGGGAGCGACCTCTCCCAGCGACACCCTCACGTCGCTCCCGAACCGGTCCAGGTAAGTTTACTAACTCTAAACCCCGGTTTAATACAAATAAACCGACCCTAACCACCCTAGACCGAACCGGACGACCCTAAACCTACCCCAACCCCCGCGACTCCATCTCTATCACTCTCCCCTCCTCTCAAAAACTCACAAACTCTCTCAAACTCACCCACACCAAAATTCCCAAAACCTTCTCAATTCTCACCCAAATCAACTAGTTCTTGTTTCTAAATCCAAGCTTTCGCCCCTGTAGTCTATTCTTCACTACCCATTCACCATTTCCTTTCATCCAGAGCAAGGTATTGAGTTTTTAAATTCAAATTCGTAGGTCCATGAACCCTAGAATTTGAAAGTCGAAATTTGATTCTTTTCTTGCTAGATTGTGGTGAAATAGACTAGGGAAAGTTTATCTATCAAGTTGGGTTGTTGAATTAATGGTGAAATTGAGTTTAAATTGCACTTTGGCAAAATTAAAATTCATGGATTTGGGGGTTTTTCGAATTTGATCTTAATTGAGTGTGTTTGTGGGTGGACTAGATGCGTTAAGATGTTACATTGTTGCATTGTGTTGAACTTGAGTTTAAACTGAAAAATTCACCTGTTAAGTTCACTTTTGCAAAAATTTGATCTTGCAAAGTCTTGCTTTTCTTTACTTCCATCTACTTATCCCTTTCCAAGTTTGTAATTTTTCAGGTTAAAATGGTTAAGAAGACAAAGGGAAGGTTGGAAGCTGAGAGGCAAGAAGCCGAAAGTCAAGAGTTTGCACTAAGAGGAAAAGCTTTAACCAGCGAGCCAACTGGCTCAGGGACGCAGAGGACTGTGAGACAGCAGACGTTGGCTGCAAAGAAATCGAAAGAACACGAGAAGAGGGCAGGAAAAAGTTCCCACCCATGAGGAAGGTGAAACTGAGAGTGAAGATGAGCCGGCACCTACGAAGAAAGCCAAAATGTCAAAGGGCAAAGGGGTTGCTGTTGATCGAGACAGAACGAAAACTCCATCTGTGGAGGAGCTATATGACCATTTGAAGAATGGAGTCACTTGGGCTCCAACCAGGTTTGCCGACCTCGGTTTGCTGAAGGAGTTGGGTCTAGAGTCTGATATTGAGACGATGCTGGGACATTTGAAGATGCAAAAACTCCTCACCATGGCTTATCCTTTCTACAAGGATGTCACTTGTCAGTTCCTATCCTCTCTTGTGGTCACTTACCATGACACGGCGCACGTGAGACAAGGATGGGGAAAAATCAGGTTCAAGGTCAATGGAAGAGAATTCAACATGAACTTCAAGGACATTGGGAGGGTCATGGGGTTCCAAGACCTAGAAGACCACTCACTTCCCAAGTGTGAGAACCTCCCCACAGAGCTCTGGAAGTTGATTACTGGAAACAAACACTCTACCGGGGCAGACAAGAACTCACACATCCGACACCCGTCTGTACGCTACCTCCACAGATTGCTAGTCCATGCTTTTTACCCACGGAAGCAAGCTGGTACGGTTACTGAGGAAGACATGAGACTGCTCTGTCCGGCTATCCGTCCCTACGCTCAACCTGGAGTGTTACCCCTTCCCAACACTGACATCTATGCTACTTTTGGGATTGTCAGTTTCTTTGTGGGCCTTCTCGAGCACTACAGAGATTGGGCGTGGTACACCACTGATTCGCGCCCAAAGATGGGGATAGGCGGAATGATCACACCACTGCTCCAATTTCTGAATGTTCCCTTGGGAAAGGACGCAGCGGGGCCTAGGTTCATTGATGGCACCTACTTGAGGATTGCCACATATTTCAGTGGGATGTATGGGAAGGACTACGTCTACCACTACTACTTGCAGGGCAAGCCAGTCGAGGTGGTTCTTCCAAACCGGAACCTGACGAGTTTAGAGATACCTGGAGCTGTCAGCTTCAACATTCCCCAGGAGTACTTTCTCGGAGAACACGGGCCTCTCGATCCAATTCAAGCAGCTCCATCAAGGAAAAGGAGTGTCCCTACGCAACCTGACTCGCCTGTTGCAGACACATCTGAGCATATCTATGGACCTCCGCGCTACTACTTCAAGCCCCATGACGGAGTCCTTCCACCTGGAGCTCTCCGTGATGCTCATGACCACATTGGTCGTCTCCAGAGGTGGAACAAAGCTCAGGACAGAACGATAGAAAAGCTGAAGGATAAATGCAAGGCGCTAAGCAAGACTGTGAAGAAGCAGGCTAAGAGTTCAGCCAAGTTCATGAAGAAAGTAGCTGATGTCTTAACTAGGGGAGGAATAGCTGGATGTAGCTCAGCCGATTTCGCTTTCGCGAACACCTCAAACCCCCAGCCTCAACCACCGCCTGATGCTCTTGGCTTCCCACTCACTGCTGCGCAGCTTCAGCGTAAGTGGAGGAACCCACCCACTCAACCTTCCACTTCAGGCAACAAATCCCCATCCCTCGCTTCTTCAGACAGTGAGGACGAGATTGACGAGGTTGAGAGCCAACCATGGTATGGAGGCTCCGGTTCAGCATCCGGTGGTTACTACACCACCTTCCCTCCTGACGACGACGATGCTGGGGCATCTGCCCCCACATACTATCCATAGGAGGTACTTCTTTCTCTCCCTTGTATATACCATTTCATTTTTGCAAATTAGTTTTCTTCTCGGTATCTCTCTCTTTCCTTGAACACAGAGACTGTGTATCTCAAGTTTGGGGGAGGTACCAAGCATTTGATCATGTTTGCTTTGATTGTGTTTCATTTGAGTCATGCATTGAACACCTATTTGCATAAAAAAAAAAAAAAAAAAAAAAAAAAAAAAAAAAGATTTTTCATTTAGATTGCATCATTTGCACCATTAGGAGAGTCTAGAGCATATAGGTTGCATTCACTTGCATTGGGAGCAATGATTTTAAATGCCTTGTAAAGAACACTACGTTGCACCTGAGTAGCCATGCACCTCTCGAAAAGACTTGTATGTTTCGAGCCTTGAAAACTCTTCTTGAAACTTGTTGATTGTAGAAACTCAGTCTTTGAAGCCAGCTACAACCTTATTTGAACTGAATGAACTTAATGCTTCTTGCTTAGGGTCTCTTGTGTACTGAGTCATGGCTATACACACTTGAGTTGTCACATCTTTTATGCCATTCTTTTTGACAAACTCTAGTGGTAGACCACTCCCAAAACCTTTCCTTCCTTTTAAGCTTTCATTGTTTGATGAGTGAGGCCTTCTTCGGAAAGTTTTACATGTGCATAATGTTGAGAGTATCGGGAACGACAATGCTTGATCTTCATTTTTGCTGGATTGGACACTCTATTGTCTAGCTATAGGTGGGAGGGTGAGCGTTGTAATCATGATTTGGGAGAAATAAAAAGGATAGATTCTTGTGCTCAAGTGAATTGATTTATTGGGATAAGTAGAGAACCTCCAGCTCTAGTTTTGAAAAGTCTTGGCCCCCAACCTAAAAAAAAAAATAAAAAAAAAAAAAAAGAGAAGAAAAAGGGGGCTAGCAAAGTTGTTAGGAGCTGAGAGACATTTTGAGGTTGTGAAAAATCCCTTATAGATTTCAAGGAAAAAGAGCTGATGTTTTTAGAATCTTTTGGTGAGAGGTGTGAGTTGGGTTTGACATTTGAGAGTGAATGTGTAACTTATATGTTTGGGAAAAGGGTAGAACAATGGAGATTGAGCATTGTATGCATGAGTTGGTCCCTTTCTTAGATATATTATGTGCAATGTCAAGGCTACTTGTTTTGAGAGTAAACCACCTTAAAGATCATATGTTTTGAACCTCTTGAATCACTTGAATAAAAGCCTTCCCTTACCCAACCAAATGACTTGGACCAACTGACCATTTGCAAGAATTCACTTGATATCTTATGCTTAATGAATGTGAGAGTTGGCAGATCTGAATGTGTGGATGCTTGATGATGAGTGTAGGGACAAAAGGAGTTGAGATAGGCCTAGAGAAGCTAGAGTGTAATAAGAGAGTGTGCTAATTGTGTTTGCTAGTGGTGTTTCTTTTGGTTATGAGCTCCCACCTTCAACCTCTCTCCCTATGAGTTCTAGAAAGTTCACTTGTGGACAAGTAAAGAACAAGTTTGGGGGAGTTGATATCTTGCATATTTCTATTGTTTTATCCATTCATCCATGTGCATTTTGATCATATAGATTAGGATTTAGCCATGTTTAGGTTGCATTTTGCATACATGAGTCCTTATCAGGTATTGGAGTACCACATGGAGTTCTTGGAGACACTTGGAGGCATTTGGAGCTCAAAAAGGAGTGTTTAGAGTGGTCATTGGGCGAGCAAGGCATGGGAGCGACCAGTCCGGAGCGACACCTTGACGTCGCTCTGATCTCCCTATCAGAGCGACCTTACTAGAGCGACAGGGAAGAGTCGCTCGCGTATTGATCGCCCGGAGCGACCAGTCCGGAGCGACCCCTTGACGTCGCTCTGATCCCTATCAGAGCGACCTTACTAGAGCGACAGGGAAGAGTCGCTCGCGTATTGATCACCCGGAGACAACGAATCCGGAGCGACCTCTCGCAGCGACACAGCGAGGTCGCTCCCGAATCCGGAGAGTGAAAGATGAACACGGATGAAAGCCTTAAAGATCTTTTCTGAAGCTCAAAATTTGTGGAGACACTGGAAATTGAGTTAGCTTTCCAATGGAAGTGGTTTCAAGTCATTTGGAGCTGTATTGGATAAGTTATAATCGATTTACTACAGGTGTATCAACCCTTGCCGGGGACCACTGGAAAGTTGATGGGATTAACCAACTTCCCACTTTCTTCCACCCACCTTTCCTTTGCACGATTTTTCCTACTTTTCTGTATAATATTTGCTTTCTTTTTATCAAAAGAGTGGGCAAGAAACAGGATTATCCAACTTTGTAATAATTTAACTTGTCAAAACTCTCTCTCTTTGAAATATCATTGTTCTTAGTGTTCTTGAGCTGTTCTTCAATTGTTCATCATCTGTTCTTGAGTTTTAATTTCGTTTTGCTTGTTTAAATCCTTGTTTATCTTTATTCTCTGTTGTATCTACTTGAATATGCTTCAATCTATTATGAGATTAAGTGTTTTCATGGAGATTAGTGAGTAGTTTCCTTAGGAATTCATGGGTTAGGGAGATTAGAGTAACTTAGTGAAGATCTATGGTGTTATTGTATTAGATCCTTGTATGAACTTGCTTGTTGAGTATTTTTAATGCTTGTTTAGTCTTGATCACTCTAAACCTGATTTCTAAACACTTCTCATCAGACATGATTAGATGAAGTGTTTGAATCAACTCAACTAAGCTCTAGTGAGATTAGCCAAGGACACTTGATGTTAAAATTGCTAGATAGTTATTAAACTTGAACTTAAAGATTGCTTGATTGAATTAAGCCAAAGACATTTGATGTTTAATGATTTCTAAGCAAATGGACATTTACCTAGACATAGGACCTGTCTAAAATTGTGTTTAGACTTAAGAGATTACTTTGATTGAAAGCTTGTCACCTAGATTGGATCTTAGTTACTTGAAGTCAATTCCCAATACCCATGGATTCACTTGTCTAAATTGATTAAAACCTTGTTGTATTGCTCTGTTTGCTATTGTTACTTGTCACACACTCACAACTATTGAATCTGCTTAGCTTAAGAAATGACTTGTATTCTCACTGATTCACATCACTAGGACTGGTTCGACATTCACCCCCCTATACTACAACATTTGCAATAGGCAGAAAAACCTATTACCAGTTACAATTAACAAATATTTAATTTTCAAAAGAAACAAATCTCGTGCTTTTAAAATGCGAGTCATTATATATATTATTATATTTATATATCAATAAATATCATCCTAAATATATAAAACAACTACTACACATATAACAAAAAAAACAATTATAAAAATATAATGTTATAAATATAACATGTTATAAAATAATATATTTTAAGAAATAGATTATCCTGCGCTTTGAAAGCGCGGGTCAAAATCTAGTTGATTCTTAAATTCGAATCATACAACTAGTGAATAAAACAAACCAAACGTGCGCGCCATAGGTACTTGCCATTGAATGGAAGAAATTCAGGTTTCTTGGATTAGTGAACATCTCGTAGACTGCTTGAGGAGGCCATCCCAGTGTGAAGTCTATGTTTAAATGGCAAAGACCCTTTTTTGTTTTCACCTTCACAAAAAATATGTAAAGACGTTTTAAAATTATTTTTTCCTAAGTTCTAGCATTTCCTATAAAAACAAACAAAATTATATATCCAAGAGTATTGAGATTATGATTGATTCTTTGCTATTACCTTCACCTTAGCAGGTGCATCGTACCATGGATGCTTGCTATTTTCAGACCTCCAAAGTCTTACTTGCCTCCACAATTCAGCTAGGTCATAGTATTTAGGATAGGTAGGATACACTGACATAGATCTAACATGATCTATTTTCATGATTTCGGCCTACAAAAACAAGCAGAATCGTTATATCATTTACATAATTAATTGTTGAGATTGAACCTTGATTAGAATCTCCAACAGAAGAAGAAGAAAGAAAAGTAGCTTAGAAGAAGCTACAAAGAAGAAGAAGAAGAAGAAGAAGAAGAAGAAGAAGAAGAAGAAGAAGAAGAAGAAGAAGAAGAAGAAGAAGAAGAAGAAAGCTTGGAGCGCAAGCAAAAAGGAACATGAAGAAGACCAGCATGGACAACAAGAAGTCAAGGGTTAGTGGGTTGTGTAACTAGAAGTTACACAACAAGAAGAATAAAAGAAACTAGTTAGTTAGTAAGCTAACTAAGTTAAGTTGGAGTTGGTAATAGTTGTTAGGAGTGTAAGCAAGTTTGCTTGTAAGCAAAACATGCCTAGAAATGAGGTGCAAACGGGAGTTGTTGAGTCTAGAGTTGCAAGTAAGGATGAGTGTAGTGGTTAGACTAAAACTACTATAAGTATGTATGTGTGTTGTTGTAAGAAAGCATCCAATTCTAATAAGAAAAAGAGTTGGAGAAAGAAAGATGTAGACAACTAAAGCTTACTCTCTTCTCTCTACAAGAACAACAAACGTAAAGAGAGATAGCAAGCTTGTGTGATGATGATACACAAGTAGAAACAGAGAGAGTGAGAAAAGAGATGGTCATGCGTTAGTGAAGAGGCCAAGCCAAGAAAGAGACAAAATCACAACATTAACCACCAACACAAGTATTTAATACTTATTGCTGATTTGCTATTACCTTCTCTTTAGGGCTTGAAGCAGGATTAAAATACCATGGTCCCTGAATAATACCTATCTGTTTCTGAAACTGAACTAGATTTACCCCTCTCAGGTCTCTTGGTCGACGCCTACAACAGCAAACATAATCATGATCTCATCTATTCAAAAACCCATATAGTAGACTTCAAAGGGTCCTTTGATTGGTGGATATGAACTGACCCTTAAGGGGTTGTTGAATATTCTGATTGATCCAGCCACCAAATCTGGGGAATATACCCATTTCTATTCCAAAGTTAGTCTTGCAAAGGAGAGGAGTCACTGTGGAAGGACTCTGCCCGCACTGTAACGAGGAGGAAACAGCAATCCATCTCTTCTTCCTCTGTCCTTACGCGAAACAGGCATGGGAACAAGCTCCGCTCCGATCACTCCAGAATTGGGAGTCCAACGTCGCCCCACCAGGGAATCATCACTTCTTCGAACCTGGTTTGCCTTCCTCACTGTTCCATTGCTCCCATGGATCTTATGGAACCTATGGTATGCGAGAAACCTATTATTATTTGAATCGAGATCAGTTCCAGCGACTTCAGTAGTATCAAACGCGGTGTTGGGAGCGCGCGAATGGGAACTGGCCCAGGGGGATTTAAGAGGGACTGTAGCGTCGACAACAAGAGCGGAACTCCAACTTCCAATACCGTCGGACTGCTCTATTGTCAATTGCGATGCATCATGGTTAAGCGAGTCCTTTTCTGCAGGTTTGGGTTGGTTGATTGAGGAGAAGCAGAGTGGAGTAACTACCGAGTTTCAAGCTCGAGCAGAGTATGTAGCCTCACCTCTGATGGCGGAAGCCTTGGCTCTGAGAGAAGCCTTGACCACAGTGCGGCAGCACAGGTCTTCTAACGTCTGGATTCGATCCGACAATCTTGAGCTCATTAGAGCTATCAACTCGAAGGCATTTCCTATGGAGCTTTTTGGAGTTCTCAAGGATATCGAGTTTCTATCCCAGTTTTTCGATTTCATTTGTTTCACTCATGTATCGAGGTCTTATAATGGTAGAGTGGACTCCTTGGCGAAATCTGCTCATCATCTTGCCTCCCCTGCTTTGTACTAAACCTTTTAGTTTATGAAATTAGTCAGTTGCTCAAAAAAACTTATCTGATGAGGGCAAAAGTAAATGACGATCTAAAGATTGTATATATTATGGTTTGTGGAATGTTAATTAAAGTATCTGCATCTTGATAGAATGGTGTACGTTAAGTTCTTCCTATAACGAAAAAATGAAGTGGGCAGCTAAGTTCTCGTGGGATTATATGACGTACAAGCAAAGACCTTCCTGAGGAAAGGAGACCTAAGTGTTCAATACATGGTAGAATGATGCTGCATATCACGGAAGTTTGGTGCCCTAATCGTATAATGAGTTTTGTTTTGAATTTTTGGAATCAAGATTTTGATGACGAAAGAATCATAATTCATACAGAACTAAAACAGTAAAATCGCATTGTCTGATTTTTTTGTTGTTGTTGCAATGTTGCCTCTAGAGTGGTTTAAGAGAACTTAATGCCATTACATAATCATTATTTGGAGGATATAATTATTTTAATTAATAATGATTTGTCAAGATATACGAAGCCCCTATGGATACAGATACTTTAAACACCCTCTATGCCGGATTTTATCTAAAGCCATTGGAACTACAATGAGATTAACAAAGTATATCATTGCAATAACTGAGAGGATGTTTCTTTTATAAAACGTTTAAATCTGATCCTCCGATTGGTTAATCTCCTCCCATTACACCTCCTCCTCGATCTCCATCTCTCCTTAATATCCTCAACTTTTCTCTTATCCAATTCGTTGCTGTTTATTACTTGATCATCATCACGGCCTCCTCCTCGGATCCTAGCAGCTTCAGCTAGAAGATCTTCAATCATACTCTCTGTGGTTTTAGTGGTGATCCCACGAATATACCAAGAAAGAGGAGGTGGTGTAAGAATAGCAGAAGGCTGAAACATCTGATCCATTGTCACCTTCGACCCGATCCTTCCTCGTCCGTTGGTACAACGATCGTAGTCTTCTTGTGTTTTCGGTTTTAAACTCTCACACAAATGTTCGTCTATAAACAATGGCTCCACCCTCCAACAACCCTCAAACACTTTCATGAACATAGTCTTCTCTTGTTTATAATTGGACTTCCGTCAAAATAAGAAAGATATAAAATCAAACTTGAATTGATGAAGACATACAAATTCTTGTTAAGGATATAAAGGAATATATGTATACCATGAGATGTTTTCGGTTTTCTTGGACAATTAGATGTATAGGGAAAGTTCCAGCCCACCAAAGAAACTTCCAGGCCGCGGCTTGCTTCACCTCCACGGTTTGCATTGGTCCATCCTCCATCAAAACTTTTCTTGATATGCATTCCTGTTTGTAGATTAAAATTAATTGCCTTAAGTATCACTTACACCATTCGAATCATCCAGGACAAGACCATGCAAAGCACCTTAATGTTTTTGAAGTATCGTTTGTTGTCTGGATGAGTGAAAATTTTGTAGACTGACTTAGGAGGCAATCCTACGTTAAATTCTGCGTTCAAATGGCAAAACAAACCATTTTGTGATTTCACCTGAAAACACATCAAAATTTGAGGAAATTTTGAAAGATTTGAAATATGTCAAATCTAAGTTTCTAGAGTTTTCATCTTACCTGCACATTAGGAGGTTGATCTATCCATGAAGGGTTATCTCTCCAAGCTTGTAATTGCTTCTCTAACTTCTCCTCCTCTCTTTCCTCATCATGAGTAGTCTGTATCTCTAACACTGGCTTAATCATGCTTTGTTGCTCTTTGACACTCCTTAATTTCTTGAACTCAGCCTACAACCACAACAGTTAATCTGAATAATTTGGAACATTTGGCTAAGCTTCTTGGGGTTGTTGAGATGAATATATATTAAGTTTGACCTTAAGGGGCTCTTGAATTTTCTTACTAATCCATACAAACACATCATTATTTTCAAACGATTTCTCCTCTGATCTTGAAATTTCAGATCCACCCATTTGTTTCTGTAAAATTAGATATCACAAAACAGAGCAAGATGAAATATAACGGATCAGAACAAATAGAAAGTTAACTTGAGGGAAGGTAGTGGAGAAGGTTTGATTAATTTAGATGTAAACAAAAAGTGGTTAGTGATAATATCAAGAATCAGTTGGTGGATGTTGAGTGTAACATACGTAAGGGGTACTAAAAATCTGGAGGAAGTTCCATTTTCGTGAGTTCCTTTTTGGACGTTAAAGCATGTGCGGAAAATCGGCTGAACATTGCTTTCCACTCGTGTCACTGACCTGTGTCGCAAGTCGAACCCGTGAAACCCTAATTTTTCTCCTGTACAAAACTACAATCTCGTCGGGTCTACAACACGATAAATTCAAAGGACATTTCAAACTCAATAATTACCTCTCCCTTTTTGAAAATATTTTGATCAAAAAGTTATGTGCAAGCGTAGGAGCCAAAATCTGTGTAATTTGTCTCTTTGTTGAATAAGAGACAAAAACCCCTTTTTAACAAGGCTGTTGGAGAGAGACGTGACATCTAAGCCTCATGGACTTGTTTAGATCTGCAATAAATGGGCCTAAGAAGTAAGAGCTCGTTGTTGACAAAAAAAAAAAAAGAAGAGTAAGAGCTGGTTATGATTAGTGATTATAACTTAATAGTAATAAATAAAACAGGTGAGTTTGTATTTATATCTTTTTTTTTACAACTAAGAAAAACATTTATAAAAGTACTGAGATTTTGTTGGGTGATATAGTATCATACAATGGAGGGCTTTTTGCAAAAGTGACTCAAAACTTGGAGTCAAACAGAAAACTAACCTTTTCTTTTGACTCTTTTTTTTGAGATTTTAACCCCACACCTGCATTTTATCTACGAAAATGCCATTAACATTTTTTTTTTTCGAAAATGGCTTCTTTACTGTCTCAACCTTATCTTCTTCAAGTATTTACAATATTGCCACTGCAATGAATAGTGGCAACAACCTTGTACGAACTGTTTGGAGCTTTTAATGCCCTTTAATGCACGTAAATCTCTTTACACTCTCTCTGTTTCAATTGTTATGAACTAAAAACAACATTTCTTTCACTTTCTCTCTATATTCATCCAAAAAACTCAAGCTTTTGATTCAAAATATGGGCTATGGTTGACAGAGCCATATTTCTTTCGTTTTGACTTACGGTTGCTTTCGTTTGAGGTTCTGGGTGGTTGGAGAAGACCATGTGTGCAAACGAAGTCATCTCACCTAGTTTAAGGTACGAATTTGAATTTTTTTTCAAGATCTGTTCGCGTAGAAGACTTACTAGTAAGTCATCTGTATGTAGAAGACTTACTAATGAGTCTTCTGGTCAAACGGACGACTTAAATTAAGTCGTGCAGCTTTGTTTGTTAAAAAAAACACTCCAGACGACTTATATATCAGTCGTCTACGAGAAACGGGCTAGTTTTGCATTTGACCGAATCGTGTCAGATCTTTGACTATTTCTGGACGACTTATAATTCAGTCGTCTCTGTGAAAGTTAAAATTTCAATATTTTATGAAAACTTGACGACTTACGTGTAAGTCGTCCTAGGTTAGTTTTGTAATTGAAAAATAAAACTTCATAATTTAACTTTAACCAGACGACTTAATATAAAGTCGTCCCTCCAGAAGACTTAATTTAAAGTCGTCCGGGGAAAGCAAAGTCGTCCAGAATTTTTCCCAATTTTCTGGTCAAACTTTGCTTATCCCGGACGACCTTAAATTAAGTCGTTTAGCTGGACGACTTTCATCTAAGTCGTCTGGAGAAAGTTGATTACGCGTTTAAGCACACACCAATTAACCTAATGTGCCAACAATACCACAATCGAATGGTATGTCATCGTAGCATTTTAGGATCGAATCCACAGAGAACTAGAGACTTATAACACCAAGAATACACAAACCTTCCTAATCTAAGCAAACAAGAAGATAGATGATTTGTAACAAACTAATATCCTAGAAATATAAACAAGTGAATCCATGGGCTAAGGGAATTGACTTCAAGTAACTAAAATCCAATCTAGGTGACAAGCTTTCAATCAAAGTAATCTCTTAAGTCTAAACACAATTTTAGACAAGTCCTATGTCTAGGTAAATGTCCATTTGCTTAGAAATCATTAAACATCAAATGTCTTTGGCTTAATTCAATCAAGCAATTTTTAAGTTCAAGTTTAATAACTATCTAGCAATTTTAACATCAAGTGTCCTTGGCTAATCTCACTAGAGCTTAGTTGAGTTGATTCAAACACTTCATCTAATCATGTCTGATGAGAAGTGTTTAGAAATCAGGTTTAGAGTGATCAAGACTAAACAAGCATTAAAAATACTCAACAAGCAAGTTCATACAAGGATCTAATACAATAACACCATAGATCTTCACTAAGTTACTCTAATCTCCCTAACCCATGAATTCTTAAGGAAACTACTCACTAATCTCCATGAAAACACTTAATCTCATAATAGATTGAAGCATATTCAAGTGGATACAACAGAGAATAAAGATAAATAAGGATTTAAACAAGCAAAACGAAATTAAAACTCAAGAACAGATGATGAACAATTGAAGAACAGCTCAAGAACACTAAGAACAATGATATTTCAAAGAGAGAGAGTTTTGACAAGTTAAATTATTACAAAGTTGGATAATGATGTTTCTTGCCCACTCTTTTGATAATAAGAAAGCAAATATTATACAGAAAAGTAGGAAAAATCGTGCAAAGGAAAGGTGGGTGGAAGAAAGTGGGAAGTTGGTTAATCCCATCAACTTTCCAGTGGTCCCCGGCAAGGGTTGATACACCTGTAGTAAATCGATTATAACTTATCCAATACAGCTCCAAATGACTTGAAACCACTTCCATTGGAAAGCTAACTCAATTTCCAGTGTCTCCACAAATTTTGAGCTTCAGAAAAGATCTTTAAGGCTTTCATCCGTGTTCATCTTTCACTCTCCGGATTCGGGAGCGACCTCGCTGTGTCGCTGCGAGAGGTCGCTCCGGATTCGTTGTCTCCGGGTGATCAATACGCGAGCGACTCTTCCCTGTCGCTCTAGTAAGGTCGCTCTGATAGGGAGATCAGAGCGACGTCAAGGTGTCGCTCCGGACTGGTCGCTCCGGGCGATCAATACGCGAGCGACTCTTCCCTGTCGCTCTAGTAAGGTCGCTCTGATAGGGAGATCAGAGCGACGTCAAGGTGTCGCTCCGGACTGGTCGCTCCGGTAAGGTGATCGCCCAATGATCACTTTTAACATTTCTTTTGGACTCCAATTGCACTCAAAATCCCACCAATGGTCCTCTAACTCATCCATGGTGCTCTCCAACACCTGATATGTACAAATACAATGATATGCAACCTAAATGTGCCTAAATGATGTTCTAAATGACCAAACCATGCAAGAATAAGAAGTTAAAAACATGTAAATTCACAAGATATCAAAAGTTAAATTTCAAGTTTTATTTTTCAATTACAAAACTAACCTAGGACGACTTACACGTAAGTCGTCAAGTTTTCATAAAATATTGAAATTTTAACTTTCCCAGAGACGACTAAATTATAAGTCGTCCAGAAATAGTCAAAGATCTGACACGATTCGGTCAAATGCAAAACTAGCCCGTTTCTCGTAGACGACTTATATATAAGTCGTCTGAAGTTTTTTTTTTAACAAACAAAGCCGGACGACTTAGAATTAAGTCGTCCCTTTTAATTTTCAATTGCAAAAGTGACCTCTTTAGACGACTTACCTTTAAGTCTTCTGGACGACTTAATGCTAAGTCGTCTGCGGCAATGTTTATTGAACTTCTTCATTTTCTCTATGTTTACTAATGTGTTTTATTTTGAATATTTGCAGATGATTTTTCAGTTACGTGCAGTGTATGGAGAATGGTTGTTGAGAGATTTCCGTTGGGATTTTGTGGTTGATGATCTCAAAGGAGCAAGATTGTTTTTATTGAATGAAGATTCAACACATGCTGAACTTGTTGCAATGGCTCAAGAAGATTATAACCTGGACATGAGAACAGTGAGTGTGGAGATTAGCTACTCATTACCAGCAGAAATGATGATGGCTCCAGGCAGTCTTCCCATTCATGTTACAAGTGATAGACAAGTTCGAAACTTGCTGGAGATACTCAAAACCCATAGAGCATGTCTTTGTGTATCAAGCCGCAGCAAGGTCGAAACGGTTTCAGAGAAAAGGGATATTGATGAAGCTGGTGAATGGGAAAAAGATGTTGCTGATAATGATGAAGCTGGTGAATGGGAAGAAGATGTTGGTGATGATGATGAAGCTGGTGAATGGGAAGAAGATGTTGGTGATGATGATGAAGCTGATGAATGTTTTGAAGATGTTGGTGATAATGAGTTTGTTGAAGATGAAAATCAAGATGGGGAGGAGGAAAATGGGGAGGAGGATGCTGATAATTCTATTATTGGTGAAACGGATCAGAATGGTGGGGATTACAGTCTTTATGGAAAGGTTCCAGATGAGGACGAGGAAGATGATGATAATATTTGTTTTGAAGAAATCCAAAAGACATATGCTAAGACAAATGCTATTGAAGGAGGAAAATCGAATGGTACCAGTATCTATGTCAACCAGAGTTTTGTTAGCAAGGGTGCACTGCTTTCAGAGCTGCGGTTGGCAGCAGTGAGGGGTAAGTTTTCTTTCAGATTATACAAATCAACGAAAACTCTCGTTGTGGCAACATGTCGGGTTAGCTATTGTGGATGGAAGGTCAGAGCGAGTGTCAAACATGGGACAAACACGTTTTGGGTAACAAAGTATGTGGAAAAACATTTATGCTCAGCGGGAGACCGAATCGCTCAGCGGAGACACTGTACTCCGAAGTATGTAGGTAGTCTTTTCATTGATCGTGTTGGAATCATTGATGGGATAACTCCGCAGCATATCACTGATGCAATGAGGAACATGTTTGGCATGGCGCTTGATTACACCACTTCATACAGAGCACTGTTATATGCACAAAGATTGGTGAGAGGATCAGCAGAAGAAGGGTATTCGCGTCTGGCATCATATCTCGAGCAAATCTCCATTGCAAATCCTGATTCTATCACGGCGATAGAACTTGATTATATGAAAAGATTTAAGTATCTATTTCTCTCTTTTGGAGCTTCTATCAAAGGTTTAAAGGGAAACATCTCATGTACTTGGTGAAAGGGGCTGCTTATGCTCACACGGTTTACGATTTTGACCGGTACATGGCTGAGATACGGAGTGCAAACCCGGAACTTGCAACGTATTTGGAGAAAGCCGACGTCAGGCTATGGTCAAGGGTTTATTGTAAGGGGAACAGGTTCAACATAAAAACAAGCAACATTGCTGAATCTATTAATTCCGCACTGAAGCGAGCAAGAGGATTTCCGATTACGTTCCTGCTGGAGTTCATAAGGCAGAAGTTAGGAAAATGGTATTGGAAAAGGAGACAAGATGCTTTGAGTCTCACAACTGAACATAGCGGGGGTGTTGAATACTTGCTTGCTGTTCGAGAAGAGATAGCGGATACGATGACGGTCGAACCAATTGATGGATGGCATTTCTTTGTCAAAGGTGGCAAAATGGACTGTGTGGTTGATTTGGAACATGCAAAGTGTGATTGTGGTGTCTATGGAGTGGAGAAAATACCTTGCTCTCATGCTATAGCTGCTGGAACACATGCTGGTTTGCATATCTCCACACTTGTATGTCCACTGTACTCAAAGAATTATCTGTATGCAGGATACTCAGAGAATATATATCCTATCGTGTCACAACATATTGAGGAACGAGAATGCTTTCCTCCAGAACTAAAGCGTGGTCAGGGGAGACCGAAGAAATCAAGATGGCAATCTTGGTTGGAGCTATCTAGGATGAGAGGACACAAACCCAGGAAGAAACACAGGGCACGGAGATGCTCAAACTGCAAGGAAACTGGCCATACGAAACCACAATGTACACAACCAGTTGACTAGTTGTCCAGACGACCTAAATTTAAGTCGTCCAGTCTTGATTACCCGTCCAGACGACTAAATTTTTAGTCGTCCAGTGTATTTTATTTTTAGACGACCTTCTACTAAGTCGTCCAGTGTATTTTATTTTTAGACGACCTTCTACTATCCCTTCAAGTGTATTTTATTTTTAGACTACCTTCTACTAAGTCGTCCAGTGTATTTTATTTTTAGAAGTCCAGTGTAAGTCGTCCAGTGTATTTTATTTTTAGAAGTCCGGTGTAAGTCGTCCAGTTGGAAAACCTTCCAGACGACTTATAATAAGTCGTCCAAACCTTCTAGACGACTTATTTGTAAGTCGTCCAGTTGGAAAACCTTCCAGACGACTTATAATAAGTCGTCCAAACCTTCTAGACGACTTATTTGTAAGTCGTCCAGTTGGAAAACCTTCCAGACAACTTATTTCTTCCAGACAACTTATATATTTACAAATCTATACAAAGACAAGCTGAAATACAAATACTTCGCTCGTTAAAAAATCATGTTCAAATACAAAGACAAGTTCAAATACAAACATAAATCTAATCATATATGCCCACGAACTTATCACCATCCACATTTTCTTTCAAATGCTGATCAACAAGCTCCTTCCATATATCCACCGCCATATTATCCCTCATTTTCTTCGCGTTGCACCTAGCAAAGTCTTTAGGGTCAAAGGAGACCCCAAGAGCATGACATTCAATGTACTTTACAGCGTACACGCCACAATCACCATTGTTGGCTGTGGGTACACCTTTCAGCGGTCTCTCATATGTGTATGGCTCCAACCCGTATTTGACCCGTATTTCGTCGGTGTCTGCGCACTCAACAAGCAGATAAGGGACCATCTGGAGAAAAGGCTCCATTATCGCATCCCATGCGTCTGGTACACTAGATGAAGGTATGTTGTCCCAGACGACTATGTGCCTCTTAGGGATCGATATCCAAATAGCAACCCAATGATTGTCGTTCAAGTTCACTGGCGCATAGATATCATCAATGTCCTCCCCCCACTTCTTGTTTGATTGGCAAAATGAAGGTATTGATCCGTCATAAAAATTCGACGCCCCACCAGGTAAAACTCTTCCTAAACCTTTGTGATCTGGTTCCGATGTTTTGAAGAGCTGATACTGCTCTCTCCAAGACTGGGAAAAGTTGTGATCCAGGAAGCACATTCGCTCGCTCCTGAAAGCTTGTGGGTTCTCCTGATACCTCTGCCTTAGCACATTAATCCAAGCATCTATATGCTGCATATTAAATGTAACAAGTTAGAAGTTACCAGACGACTTAAATATAAGTCGTCTACGTGGTCGTCTACGTGGTCGTCCAAGTAGACGACTTTCCAGACGATTTATCTTTAAGTCGTCTGGAAAGTAGTCTACTTGGACGACTTTGTAGACGACTTAAATCGTGTGCAGAAGACTTACGCAGTCTTCCAGCCATTCTCTGGCTGTCCGGAGGAAGTGGTACCACCTTGTTGGTGATGTACGTGGTTTGTCCTCGGTCTTAGTTGAATAATGACTGCAAACAAAAAAGCAATCAGTTTTGGACGACTAAATCAAGCTATTATGGGTAAAGCAATCACTTACGGATCAGTTTTCAACCAATCAGCGAGTTCCTTCAACTTATCTTTGTTTACTGGCGGAAATGGATTATAGGCTGCCACTTTATCTTTTTTTTTATCTGCCGTATAAGGAGATCTCACAGTGGGAGCAGGTTTCTTCGCTCGTTTACTCTTTGCACGCTTGTCCAATACAACCAGGCTCGGTTCTGAAACTGGATCGCTTGGCTCGGTGGAAGCGAGGCTCGGTTGTTGATCGGTGGAAGCGAGGCTCGGTTGGTGATCGGTGGAAGTGACAGCAACAATCTCTTTGGAGGTGACACCATCTGCTTTATCCTCCGGCAAGATCTTATATACCGAGTTCGCCTCGGTTGCTGTATCCTCCGGCAACCATCTCTGCAATAAAAGTTGCACACAAGTTAACCCTGGACGACTTAAATAAAAGTTGTCTGGACGACTAGTTGACCCTGGACGACTTAAATATAAATCTTCTGGACGACTAGTTGACCCTGGACGACTTAAAATTAAGTCTTCCGTGGTCAACTAGTCGTCCAGACAACTTACGTTTAAGTCGTCCAGGGTCAACTAGTCGTCCAGACAACTTTTACAGTCGTCTGGACAACTAGTTAACCCTGGATTTGATACTAACCTCTTTGATTTGAGGAGGCTGTTTCTTTTGAGGAGGAGGCTGTTTCTTTTGAGGAGGAGGAGGAGGCTGTTTCTTTTGAGGAGGAGGAGGCTGCTGTTTGGTTTGATGAGGAGGAGGCTGGTTACTAACCACGGTTTCATTGGCATGAGGGGTAGCCTATTTGTTACTACCCTCGGTTTCTTTGGCAAGAGGGGTAGGCTGTTTATCTTGAGGGGTAGCCTGATTGGTTAGAGGTGGAGGGGTAGCCTGATTGGTGACACCAACCTTCTTCTCCACAGGTTCCAATCTATCGGACAACTTCCTAATCTCCCTCATGCACTTCTTAAACCCTTCTTTCATGCAGTCAGCTACGCCCTTGAACATAATTTCCAAATCCTCTCTGGTCACCCCTATAGCCTCTTCTCTAGCCTCTTCACTAGCCACTTTAGAAGCCTCTTTACGAGCTTTCTTCCGAGGTCTTGGATTGTCTTCCTCCTCCTCCTCCTCCTCTTCCAACACAACCATCTCTTTGGCTTTCTTCAATGGAGTCACAACCTTAGGTTTTGTATAGACTTTAGTACCAGTGACTTCCCAGCAATCCATGGTCCACTTCCACGGTCTCCGCTCATACATGACTTAATGATGTTCTCAGCGGGCAGGTCCTCAACATCAGAGTCCCATTTTGGCCACATTTCACTAATGTCCTTCTCAACAAAGTTGATCACGCGGGTCTGCAGTAAATAGAAGAATCGAGTTAGATAAGTCGTCCAGCTGGACGACCTTCCAGACGACTTATTATAAGTCGTCTGCGCAGTCTTTTGGATTGAAGTAAATACCTGACTCAAGATAGCAGCTTTCATTGATCTGCGGCCTCTGCTGCCCTCGTAAGCCAGTATCGGTGGAGACGGACTGTCTACTCTGGGACCACCAATACTAGCACCCAATTCCGGCATAGCTGTCTACGCCCAGACCTGAAGAACTTGTATAAACCCATCCACGGTGTAACAGCCAGTAATTTCTTTGTTCCACAAAGAGTCCATCAGCACCTTAAACGCGACTCTCCCTCATGGATAATTCTCAAACAGTTCTAAATCCATCACTAGCCTTGCCAGAGTAGATCGTGTAACGGTTGAAAACTTTCTCCCTTCAATGAATCCAGTGAAGATGGAGAGGTACGCGAGCCGCTGGCGATCTTCCCTGGACCAATCCCCGCATCTCTTCAGTGCTGCTATTATCTGATCAGTAGTTGGCCCAGCTTCCAGATGAACTCCCAGCATCCCCCAGAAAGAAACCATCTCTTGGGTAACGTCACATTTTGGTGTCTCAAGGTCCTCGATGTACTCGCAGTTTAGACCAGTGAGGTTTTCAAACTCTAACAGTGAAAACCTCAAAGGTTCTGGACCAACGAGAGACCACATCTCATACTTCTTCTTAATGTCCAGCTTGAAACTGAGCATGTAGTGAACCAGCCTTGAAGCCCAACCAAATCCCTACTCCTTGAACTTGATGAAAACTCCCAAACTCGACTCCTTCAACTCTTCAAATTCGTCATCACTAAGAGCTTCCCTAAGATCAGTATGCAACTTGCTGTTATCCGTATGATACGAAATGCTATTGTGGGCTTCTGCCTCTTCCCCTGATGTGTATAACCTACGGGGGAGTTCTGGAATATCCATCCTTTTTGTCTGCAAAATAATCAAAGACAACAATAAAAGTCCAGACGACTTAGTAGACGACTTATAATTAAGTCGTCTGGAAAGTCTTCCAAATGGACGACTTATATTTAAGTCATCTACTAAGTCGTCCAGTTGGAAGACTTTCTAGGCGACTTAAATTACTTACAAGTCTTCCAGTACAAAGCGGACCTGATTAGTCGCAGAAGGAGTTGGAGTACTCGTCATTGCGGTTATAGATCTGAAAAAATAAATGTGAAACGGTGAGAATGAGTAAATTGATAGAGACAACGTTTTATGTTCATCTTTTCCTCGAGATTGATGACTTACCGGCGTTAGGGTTTACAGAGAAACGGCGCTAAGGTTTACAGAGAAGAAGCGGCGGCGCTAGGGTTTAGAAGAAGCGGCGGCGCTAGTGTTTAGAGGAAGCGGTGGTGAGAACGCTGGTGACCACGGTGGCGAGGGCGACGGTTTGTTCGGAAATAGTGGAAGCGGCGGCGCTAGGGTTTAGAGGAATCGGCGGCGCTAGGGTTAGAAGAAGCTGCGGCGACAACGGTGAGAATGAAGTGAGATAGATAGCCGACGTTGAGAACGATGGTTTGTTCAGAAATCGTGGGAATTCGAAATCGCCTTTGAGAGAGAACTGTTAGGGTTTCTGAATTTCGCGAAAAATGAAACAAAAAAAAATCACCTTATATATTGGGTAAATAATCCGGTTAGCTTTAAAAGTACATTGGTAAACTTTAAGGTTTGGTCCGGTTAAGACGACTTATTATGGCTGATAATGTACAACAGACGACTTAATATTTAGTCGTCTGTTTTCAGACGACAAAATATTAAGTCGTCCTAGACCCTAAAATGAACCCCTAAACTAAAATGACTAGATTAACTAACTAACCACGTTATAAAATCAAATTATACTTAAATAGTGTTTACTATACACAGAAATGAACACGCATAAGTAATTTTAAAAATTTTCAAAAACGGTTTTAATGCTTTCCAAAATCTAACCCTAAGAACACATACAATACTACAACATATGTTGATGAAACATAAACTAAAGAATATCATGACTCACTACTTTCACTTATCTATGCTGAAAACAATTGAAATTTGTTATATCTTAATTTATACCTCCTAAGACATATGTTAATTACATAATTCCCATTTTTCACTTATCAAAATATTTTTTACAAAATTTTTAAATTATGTTTAAGACTAACTGTCCAGACGACTTTCAGTTAAGTCGTCTGGACGACTTATTTTCAAGTCGTCTAAACAGACGACTTGCGAGGGGTAGAAACGTAAAAAAAATTCCGTTTTTTTGTTTGGTCACAAGGGGATAGTTGTAATTTCAATAGCCTTTTAGGTTACTTTTGCCTTTGACCCAAGTTGGGGTATTGTTTTGAGTTTGACTCTAAGTTTTGAGTCACACTTGGCAATTCTCCCTACAATAGAAGATTACAAATCATATTCTCTATGCATGTACATAGACGAGACAAGTCAAAACAAAAATGAAAGATAAAAAACATTTCTTCTTCCTCTTTGTTTCAAAGTTAGACTTTGTAATTTCTATATTGTTTTGCAGTAAATTGAGCGGTATTATTTTTTATACAAACAGGGGATATCATCTTGGAAACTTGTAACGAACCATGTATTGGTTTTGTAACTGTGCAGTAATGTAAAGAACATGTTTTTTTGGTAGGTACAACAAGAAGTTGTATCAAGAACATGTTTGTTGATTAATTCAACAACACATTTTTTTGTGTTTTTGGTAGGTGCAACAAGAAGTTTCACCAACTCCCCATAATCTCCTATAAATAACCACACAAGGAGAAGAAGAAATCCATCCCAAAAACAAAGAGAAAACAAGAGAAGAAGAGAGTGAGCAAGAGAGAGAAAAAAAAAAAAAATCTTTCTTGTGAGAAAATCTTTCTCTATAAGAAATTAAGTGTAATTTCTTGAGTGTATTTGGGGTCGGGTGTGAGTTGAGAGCTTGTAAAAATTTTCCGGGTTGATAATAAAAGATCTGTAGCAGGTCCGGAGACGTAGGCAAAAGCTGGCCGAACTCCGTTAACAATTTTGTGTGTGTTTTCCTGCTCCCCTAAATTCCGCAAATTCTGGTTTTCCGCAAAATTTGACCGCATATTTCCTAACAACTGGTATCAGAGCCTGAGTTACGGTGATCGGTCAAATTTTTTGTGGGGTTACTATTCACGTGAACAGTACTTCGTGAATAGTGAATTTTGTCAGTAACATCGGTTTGTCGACGAAGGTGTTCTAATACACGGTGGTTCCAGAAACGATGGGAGGCGAAGACGGTTTGGCGCATAGTATCGGGAAATTTGACGGTACAGATTATGCATTTTGGAGAATGCAAATTGAAGATTATCTGTACGGAAAGAAGCTTCATCAACCGCTGAGCAAGAAGCCTGAGAAGATGGATCAGGATGAGTGGGAGCTCCTTGACAGACAAGTTCTGGGTGTTATAAGGTTAACACTGTCGAAAAACGTTGCTCACAACGTTGCGAAGGAGAAGACCACGGAAGGGCTCATGAAAGTTCTCTCTGACATGTATGAGAAACCTTCGGCAAACAATAAGGTATTTCTCATGAAGAAACTCTTTCATTTGAAGATGGAAGAAGGTGGCCTGGTTGCCGCACATGTGAACGAGTTCAACACGATTGTCAACCAACTGTCATCGGTTGAAATCGAGTTTGATGATGAAGTGCGAGCACTGATTTTGTTGGCATCTCTGCCAAATAGTTGGGAGCCGATGAGGGCAGCGGTTAGTAATTCTGTGGGTACTCAAAAGCTCAAATTCAATGATGTTAGAGATCGTATCCTTGGTGAGGAAGTTCGAAGGATAGACTCTGGGGAGGCATCAACGAGCTCTGCTTTCAACGTGGAAAACAGAGGGAGAAACCCAGATAGAAATAACCGGAGTAATGGCAGATCGAAGTCAAGGAATGGATGGGGCCAGTCCAAATTCAGACAGCCTGCAGAGTGCTGGAATTGTGGAAAGACAGGTCACATCAAGAAGAATTGCCGAGCACCACCGAAGAAGGAAGACAACACTAGAGGCGGAGCCAATGTAGTGACACGTGAAATCGCTGATGCATTGGTAGTGTCTGTTGATTCCCCGAGGAAAATTGAAGCTCGTGATGCAACTGCAAATACCACCAAAGCGTCAATCTCCTATGTCGATAGCCCAGTTGATTCATGGGTGCTTGACTCAGGAGCGTCGTTCCACACCACACCGCACCATAACATCATGGAAAATTATGTTGCGGGAAATTACGGAAAGGTATATCTTGCTGATGGATTACCTTTGGACATAGTTGGTATTGGAGATATCAACCTGAAGATGTCAGACGGACGTGTGTGGAAGATTACCAAGGTCAGACATGTGCCAAAGTTGATGCGAAATCTGATTTCAGTAGGTCAACTTGATGATATGGGGCACGATGTTAATTTTGGTGGTGGAGCCTGGAGAGTCAAGAAAGGTTCCATGGTGGTGGCTAGAGGTCATAAAAGAGGCACTCTTTATATGACGACGAGTTATCAAGACACTGTTGCTGTTGTCGAGAATGCCAAACAGACCAAGTTGTGGCATTGTAGGTTGGGACACATGAGTGAGAAAGGGATGAAACTCATGGTGGAAAATGGCGCTCTTTCGGATCTGAAGACGGTGGATCATCAGATGTGTGAAAGCTGCATCCTTGGGAAACAGAAACGAGTTAGTTTCTCTAAAGGAGGAAGAGAGCCAAAATCTGAGAAGTTAGAGCTGGTGCACACTGACGTGTGGGGACCCGCTCCTGTTGCATCGCTGGGAGGTTCGTACTACTATGTGACCTTTATTGATGACTCCACAAGAAAAGTGTGGGTTTACTTCATGAAGAACAAGCATGAAGTGTTTTCGGTTTTCAAAATTTGGAAAGCCATGGTTGAGATTGAGACGAATCTCAAGTTGAAGTGTCTAAGGTCTGATAATGGTGGTGAGTACATCAGCGGCGAGTTCAAGAGATATTGCGCTGATAATGGGATCAAGATGGAGAAGACTATTCCTGGAACGCCTCAACAGAATGGAATAGCGGAAAGGATGAACCGAACCTTGAATGAGCGTGCAAGGAGCATGAGATTGCACTGTGGATTACCAAAGACGTTTTGGGCAGATGCAATCAATACCGCAGCCTTCTTAATAAACAGAGGACCGTCTGTACCATTGGGATTTAAGATCCCTGAAGAAGTTTGGAGCGGAAAGAAAGTAAACCTTTCTTATCTAAAGGTGTTTGGTTGCTTAGCTTATGTTCACATTGACGATGCTGCAAGAAGTAAACTTGACTCGAAGTCTAAAAAGTGTTACTTCATCGGTTATGGTGACACGGAGTTTGGTTACCGGTTTTGGGATGACGAAAATCGGAAGATCATCCGCAGCAAAAATGTTGTGTTCAACGAAGAAGCGTTGTACAAGGATAAGCTAAGAGAAGGCTCGGAGAAGAAAGAGCCTGGAGCTGTTGACTTAGAAGATATCCTGACACCGGAGTTGCCACAGGATACCGCAACAGCAGAAGAAGAAATCTCTCAAGACGAGAGTGGTGAGGCTGAAGAAAGTGATGATTCTGAAGTGGTCCCATATACACCAGTCACGGAGTTACGACGGTCAAGCAGAATCATCAGAAAGCCAGTAAGATTCTCTCCATCGCTCAACTACATTCTGCTCACAGACAGAGGCGAGCCTGAATGTTATGAGGAAGCTATGCAAGTTGATGAGTCGATCAAGTGGGAGCTTGCAATGAACGACGAGATGGACTCGTTGTTATCCAATCACACGTGGGAGTTAGCAGATTTGCCTAAGGAGAAAAAGGCATTGCATAACAAGTGGATCTACCGAATAAAAGAAGAACCTGATGGGAGTAAGCGCTATAAAGCGAGGCTTGTTGTGAAGGGATTCCAACAAAAAGAAGGCGTTGACTACACCGAAATCTTCTCTCCTGTAGTCAAGATGGTGACCATTAGAACGGTTCTTGGGCTGGTAGCACAAGAAGATCTGCATCTTCAACAGATGGATGTGAAGACGGCATTTCTTCACGGTGATTTGGATGAGGAAATTTATATGAAGCAACCCGAAGGCTTTGAGATCAAAGGGAAGGAAAGCCTTGTTTGCAAGCTGAAAAGGAGTTTGTACGGCTTAAAACAAGCTCCAAGACAGTGGTATAAACGGTTCGACAACTTTATTAAAGGCGTTGGTTTCTTGAGGTGTGAAGCTGACCACTGTTGTTACTTCAAGACGCTTGAAGAGTCCTACTTGATATTGCTCCTATATGTCGATGACATGTTGATAGTAGGAGCAGACTTGCACGAGATCAATAGTTTGAAGACGAAACTCTCAGAAGAGTTTGCGATGAAAGACCTTGGAGAAGCAAGACAGATTCTAGGGATGAGAATCAGTAGAAGCAAGGAAGGTCTTAAGTTATCACAAGAGGAGTATGTGAAGAAAGTCCTCAAGAGGTTTAACATGGATGATGCGAAGCCAGTTAGTACTCCCCTGGCAAGTCACTTTCGGTTATCCAGAGAACAGTCTCCAAAGACGGAAGACGAGATGGCATGTATGGATAAAGTTCCATATGCTTCTGCTATAGGAAGCTTGATGTACGCGATGATATGTACAAGGCCAGACATTGCACATGCAGTGGGAGTCGTTAGCAGATTTATGAGCAATCCAGGAAAGGAACATTGGGAAGCCGTTAAGTGGATTTTCAGATATCTAAAAGGAAATCCAAGTTTATCGCTATGTTTCACGAAGTCTAAGACGGGATTGCAGGGATATGTTGATGCTGACAATGGAGGTGACATTGACAGCACGAAGAGCACAACCGGGTATGTCTACACCTTTGGTGGTACTGCAATTTGTTGGGTTTCAAAGTTGCAGAAAATTGTATCTCTATCAAGCTGTGAATCTGAGTATGTTGCTGTAACGGAGGCAACAAAAGAGATGATATGGCTACAGTCTTTTCTAGAAGAGCTAGGCCATGACCAAGGGAAAGGTGTGTTGTACTGTGACAGTAAAAGTGCTATCGATTTGGCAAAGAATCCGGTTTACCATGCTCGGACGAAGCACATACATCGTCGATATCATTTCATCAGATCAGCGTTAGAAGATGAAATGTTGGTGCTTGAGAAGATCCCAGGAAGCAAGAATCCGGCAGACATGTTGACGAAGGTCGTGCCGTATGACAAGCTGAGGTTGTGTGCAACCTCAGTTGGCTTGTTGGAGTAACAAGCTGGGAAGACCTGCTACATTGATCAAGGTGTGAAGACAGATTAAAATCAGTCTTCAAGTGGGAGATTGTAAAAAACATGTTTTTTTGGTAGGTACAACAAGAAGTTGTATCAAGAACATGTTTGTTGATTAATTCAACAACACATTTCTTTTGTGTTTTTGGTAGGTGCAATAAGAAGTTTCACCAACTCCCCCATAATCTCCTATAAATAACCACACAAGGAGAAGAAGAAATCCATCCCAAAAACAAAGAGAAAACAAGAGAAGAAGAGAGTGAGCAAGAGAGAGAAAAAAAAAATCTTTCTTGTGAGAAAATCTTTCTCTATAAGAAATTAAGTGTAATTTCTTGAGTGTATTTGGGGTCGGGTGTGAGTTGAGAGCTTGTAAAAATTTCCCGGGTTGATAATAAAAGATCTGTAGCAGGTCCGGAGACGTAGGCAAAAGCTGGCCGAACTCCGTTAACAATTTTGTGTGTGTTTTCCTGCTCCCCTAAATTCCGCAAATTCTGGTTTTCCGCAAAATTTGACCGCATATTTCCTAACAAGTAAATGAATGAATCAACCAAAGCGGATTACCTGACCAGAATGTTTTCTAAAGAAAAACAAAATGAATGCTAACAATTTCCCTTCAAGTCAATCGTGGCTTTATGGATACCTGTTCTTCTTCAAGCGGCTTATCAGTACTTCTAGCTGCAACCATTTTCGGAACATTCCTAAATGGTGATGAACTGATTATGATTAATATAACTAGACGACGGTAGGTAAGCTATCTTTACATGTCACATACCTTAGCGTCTGCTTTTTTCTGTTTCTCAATATCCTTTTTAAGATTCTCCACACTGTAGCAACTGAAACAATCAGTCATTTTTCCAGATAAGGAAAGAATAAAAACGTGCAACTTCAAAGATGGTTGTCTCATGGGAATAGTGGTTGACTCATGGGAATACTAAAACCGCATAGTCATTTAGGTTTATTGTATTAAGCTCATGGAGTTATTTCATTAATCATTACTTGTGCTTCAAGAAATGAACCTCGGACGATAGATCTGTATCCGTTGCTATTGCATGACAAACGAAAAATCAGAATCAAAGAAACTCGTAAAACATAGAAGATGCAAAAAGAATCTGCTTAAGAGAACAGCAAACTTACCAGCAGCTAGAACATAGAGTTGAATCAATCCGAATAATGTTTTCTGCCAAGCACATAAAAACAGTCTACAACACCGAGATGATGAATGATCCAAACAACAAAAGCAAATATTATGAAGATGCAAGATGTCCGCCCTGAAGTAGTCGTTGAAGTAGTTGCTGACGCAGACGACATGTTGAATGGTGAAGACCATGTGGAGTCAAGATGATGAGCTGGAGTCGTGGAGACTTGGAGAGCAGAGAAGTATCTTGGAGAAAAGACAAGAGGAATAAACTTGGGGAGCAAGTTTACACTACAAGAAAACACCGGTATTCTGACGACAAATATCGTCGGTATGTCCTCGGAATAACGGTATTCCGAGGACATACCGACGAGAATGGTCGTCGGAAATTTCTCGTCGGAAAGTAAAATTTCCTCGGAATTTCCTCGGATAATTCCGAGGGAATACCGAGAATTAAAGATTCCGAGGACATTCTGAAAAAACATTTCCTAGGACTGTTCGTCGGTATCTCCTCGGATATTTCCGATGGAACGGTCCTCGGAAACATTCCGAGAGAAAAGAGGTATCGGAGTATTCCGACGAACCTCGGCCGTTGGAATATTCCGAGAAACCTTTGTCGTCGGAATATTCTGAGGAAGTGTATCCGTCGGGATATTCCGAGGAGATATGCCCTCGGAATATTTCGAGGAAGTTGTCGTCGGAATATCCCGAGGGATACACTTCCTCGGAATATTCCCAAAAATATTTTTTTTTTTAAAATTAAAAAATTATTATTTTTATTTGAAATTCGAAAATATAAAATTAAAATTGAAATAGAAAACATATTAGATAATATTCAAAGTTGTACATACCAAAATAAAACATTCAGAGTTTTTGAAAAAAAAAAGAAAGAAACTACGGGAACTGCTCGTTTGGGTACATCCTCTTCATCATCTCCATCATTTGCTCGTTCTGCTTCCTCGTTGCCTCCCATCCCGCCTCTTGATCCGCCATCTTTTGCTCCAACGCAGCTATGCGGTCATCTTTGTCCTTCAACTGGTCCATAAGCACTTCTGGATCAACATAGGGCTGTGGTGCAGAAGGAGGAACCAACCGGGCTCGACGACCCAAACCTACCAAACGTCTCTTTTTCTCTGGAACCGACTGAAATAGAAAATAAACAAATTTAAATAATAGAAAAGATGATAAAATAAAAATAAAAAAATAAATGAATTGAACTTTTTTATAAAGAACATACCGATTCAACGATTTCGTTGATTCGAATCCGGGACAATTTGCTCGAAGCCGTCGAAGTGGCGTCCAGGTCGGTTTGAAGCTGAGATAGACGGGTCTCTTCGTCTTCCTTCTGAGTTTCGATCAGGCTGAGCACATCCCTCACAACACCATCATCAATCTCCCCGGTGTGCTTGTTGGTATGCGCCGTCTTCATTAGGACTAAATCATCAACCGGCTCGCCATCATTTTCATCCGCCTTGAAAAAAAACAAAAGTTAAAAAAACATTAGAAATTAGAAGAAAAACATGAAAATAAAATAAAAATACTTAAATAATTAAAAAAAAAAGAAATTGAACTTACCAAGCGATCCCCCAGAGTGGCAATAGTCTGGGCACCCAAATTGTGCTTGTACATGCCCTTCCCGCCACGATCGCTCTTGCGGTTGGCGGAGTTGGTCACGGAGGTAGCTTTCGTCTCGTCCTTATCCCAATGCATACACAACTCCTCCCAGACCGTGTTGTTGATCGACTTCAGAACTTTTTAATAAAAAAAATATAAAATAGTTTAATAAATCCAAAAATTGTTTAATAAATTCAAAAAATTGTTTAATAAATTAAAAAAAAACTTGGTTGATGAGCCATTTCTGCTTCCACTCGTAGATCTGCTTCCCATAGTTGTCCATAACTTTATGGACGAAGGCGTCACGGATAAAGTTCGTGTGATCGGGATTCCAGATGAACTCCTGCTGAAAAAAAAAACACAATTTGTAGAAATTTTATATTAAAGATTAAAAATATAAGTAAAAAAATTAGAATACTTACCAAAAACTGACGAAACCACATAACCTGCCTCGGCAGGGAAGTGAGTGAAAGTCGGATATCCCTTGCTGAGGTTCGAGTACATCATATTTTTGATCCATGCGCTGATCCCGTTCCCGGATCGGTTGAACCTAATATAAGAAACAAATTATTAATAATGAATCAAATTTTAATGAAAGGAAAAAAAAAAGACTTTTAATTACCATGTTTGACGTCGTCCCTTTGGACACGGAGTGAGATAGGAAAGATGCTCACGACCGGGCTGTTGAACCAACTGGGCAACAGTCATCACTCCCGGAACGACTGGAGGAGCGGGAGGGGGTGCAGTAGTGGGAGGGGGTGCAGCAGCGGGAGCAAAAACTGGAGCGGGAAATGAAGAATTCTGACAGTGGCTGCTCGACCCCCGAGAATGGCTGGACGAACCCCGAGAGTGGCTGGACGAACCCTGAGAGTGGCTCCCCGTACCACTACGACCTCGTGGTGAGGCACGACGAGATCGAGACCGGGTCTGATCACCAGTAGACCTGTAAATTAAAAAAAACATATTTAAAAATAGTTTTAATAAATATTAATTGAAAAAATATTTAAAATTAGTTATAATAAATATATAAATTAAAAAAAAACATAATTAAAAATAGTTTTTATAAATACAAAAAATAATAAAATAATGTTTATAAATCAAAAAAATGTTTTATAAATACAAAATTAGTTTTAATAAATATAAATATTTTTATAAATATGAAATCATCTTTTATAAATCCAAAAATCGAATTTATATACAAAAAATGTTTTGTAAAATCCAAAATCGATTTTATAAATAGAAAAATAATAAAAAAATTTATAAAAAAGTTCTAAATCAATTCAACACAACAAATTATCCAACCAAATCACAATTCTAAACCTATTACACAACCAAATCACAATCCTAACCAATCACCCTAATAAAAATCTATCAAAAAACTTCTAAAATCATCAAATCTACATAAAAACCTAACAAATAGAACCTAAGAGAGTGGGATAGGGTCTTTACATGATTTGTGTAGGAATAGAGAGGATTCGCCGGGAGAGATCGTCGCGAGAGAAGGGGGAGATCGCCGGAAGAAGAGAGAGATCGCCGGAGGAAGAAGAGAGAAATGGGGAAGAAAAAGTGTTTCGTGTTTATAAAACCTAGGGTCCGACGGAAACTATCCGTCGGAATTTCCTCAGTATTTTTAATTTCAATTTTCGCGAAATATTTGGCGGCTGGTTTGCCCAGTTAAATGAAAATATTCCGAGGAAATTCCGATGGACACTTAAATATCCGTCGGAATTTCCTCGGACTATTCCGAGAAAATTCCGAGGAACACATGTTTGGGGTTTCAAAACATCAAATTTTTTTGCCCTATATCATTTCTTATACAAATGCAATGCATACCACTCAGGACTCTTTGTATAGATGATCATAAACTTTGAAATAACAAAATTTCAAAACAAATTGTAAGTATTCCCTTTACCGTTCATTAAAGTGTATAAGTGTTTCTCTTATGTTGTGGGGATTTCGTTCATACAATCGGAGGGTGTTTATTATAGGGTAAGGAACAAATTTTTGACTTCATAATCAGTCTAAGACACTTAATAAGAGTTATATAAGTGTTATTCAAACCGCAAAACGTTGTTTTCGGTTTAAAAACCCTACTTCCTCGGAAAAGCCTCGGAATATTCCGAGGAAATTCCGAGGCTTTTCCGAGGAAACATAAACCCTAAAAGAAAAGCCCTAAATCGTCAGAAAAGTCTCGGACTATCCCGAGGAAATTCCGAGGAAATCCCTAAATCCTATTATCCCTCAGAATTTCCTCGGTATTCTTATATTAAAAAAAAAGGTGATGCTACTCTGTTTCCGAGTCATCATCACCAGATGAATCTGAATCTGGATCTTGGTGAAACTCTCCAATCTCTGGTTCATCCTCTACGTGAACGACGGCTTCCTCTCCAAAGTCGGTTAATCGACTACAAGGCCAACTGCAGCTAAATCTTCTGCTGCACTTAAGTTACCGGATGTGCTTCGTTGTAGTGGGTCTTCCAGCTCAGAACTTTCCTGAACTCGGCCTCTCGGGTTGAGTGAAGTAACAGTGACCCATGGATCATCTCTGTTCCTAACCCGGGGGTACTTGATATAACAAACCTGTAACATTTAAAAAATTATTAAATTTGTAAATAAGTGTCATTAATACACATGATGATGAATCATTATGAATAATTGATATATGTATATTTAATTATCTGATCGGCCTGAGAAGCAAGAATGAAAAGATCATAATATTGCAACTTTCGCCTCGAATGTACTGATGTAACACCAAATGCATCTGTTCTCACACCTCGATCTGGAGTGTTGTCGTACCAATCACAATAGAAAACAGTACAGCGCAATCCAACCATGCCCGGATACTTGATTTCCATAATCTCCCGTATGTTTCCGTAGTATACATCATCTCCATATGCAGAACAAACGCCAGCATTATAAGTCGTACTCAAACGTCTCCTCTTTTGAGTTGTGAATGCATATCCTCGAGTACAAAATCTCGGATATGACTTCACAACATACTCTGGTCCATGCACCATCTCGCGTATCCAATCGTCAAATGTTTCACCTCTGGTCATACCAGCAGACACCTATTAATAGCACATATATATGTTATATCAATATATGTGAATTAGTATAAATATGTGATAAATAATATTTTAATTTGTTTAAAGCACTCACATAAGCAAGCATCCATCCAGAAAATTCTTTCTGCTTCAGTTCTTCAAGTTCCTCCTCTGTGGCGTATCTATATTCGAACCGCTTTTCTGCCATGAAAATCCTGTACATATGTTGACAATAATATAATTAATTAAGATTTAAATTTCAACTTGTTAAAATAAAAATTTGTAAGCTAATTCATTTACCTCTCATATTGAAGAACATCTTCGCAGTTGGTGAGCAAATATGTTTGCAAATGATTGTGCTCCTGCTCAGTAACTCGACGGTTTTTTGGTTTTCCGCTAAGTCGTCCAACATCTGTGAAGATTTATGGAATATGTTGCCCGTTCGCCTTTATCATCATGCCGAGCAGGTCTTCTGTTTTGGTCTGCACTTCTGCTGGAAAGTAGAACTCGGCAAAGTTTGAAGTTTCTGAATTTATCATCTGTACGATTATAGAACCTTCCACCCTACTATAATTTTTCACCATCTTCTTCAAATGGTACATATACCGCTCATACAAATACATCCATCTATACTGCACAGGACCACCAAGTTCCAATTCTCTTGCTAGGTGAATAACAAGATGCTCCATAACATCAAAAAATGATGGAGGAAATATCTTCTCAAGGTTGCACTGAATCACGGCTATGTTAGTCTTCAAATTTTCAATACCTTCAAGAGTCACTGATCTCGTTCATAAATCGCGGAAGAAAGCACTAATCCCTGCAATTGCTTCATGAACATTCCGTGGTAATAGTTCCTTGAAGGCAAACGGAAGGAGGCGCTGCATCATTACATGACAATCGTGACTCTTCAAGCCGATAAACTTTTCTTCCTTTCTGTCGACACAGTTACACAAATTAGATGCGTAACCGTCTGGAAATTCCACATCGTTTGAAATCCAATCAAAGAACGTATCTTTTCCCTCTGCATCAAGTCGGTATATGGGAAAAGGAGCCCTACCATTCTCATCAACATGAAGTTCTGAACGAGCACATATATCGACTAAATCCAGTCTTGACTTCAAATTATCCTTTGTTTTACCTTGAACGTTAAGGATCGTGTTCATGAGATTGTCAAAAAAGTTCTTCTCAATATGCATGACATCTAAATTATGCCTCAGCAGATGATCCTTCCAGTATGGCAGATCCCAGAAAATACTCTTTTTGTGCCAGTTATGTAGTTCTCCAACCGCATCTACCGGATAATGCACATGTCCACCTTGGTCTGGCGTACTTTCTGTACCAAAATCTCTTAGTTGTATCGACAAATGTGCCCCACAAATTTCCGGAGGTGGACTGTCAAACACCCTCTTGTTCTTCGTAAACAAATTCCTACTCCTACGATGTGGATGATCAGGTGGTAGGAATCTCCTGTGACAGTAAAACTAACACGTTTTCCTTTCATGTTTTAGTTGGAAAGCATCAGTGTTATCTTGAAAATATGGACATGATAGCCTTCCATGCGTTCTCCATCCAGATAACATACCATATGCTGGAAAATCACTTATTGTCCACATAAGTACTGTCCGCATTTGAAAGTTTTCTTTACATGAAACATCGTATGTTTCAGCACCTTGAGCCCATAGTTGTTGCAACTCATATATTAGTGGCTGAAGAAACACATCAAGTGATCTCTTAGGATGCTCTGGTCCGGGAACGAGAATGGAGAGAAACAAAAACTCTTGTCGCAAGCACAAGTTTGGCGGTAAGTTGTATGGTGTAAGAATGACTGGCCATAGAGAATATTGTTTTCCACTCTTGCCAAACGGGCTGAAACCATCAGTACATAATCCAAGGTAGACATTTCTTCTCTCATACACAAATTCGGGATATGTTGATTGGAAATGCTTCCACGCTTTTGCATCTGAAGGATGTCTAATCTCACCATTTGTTGAATGCTCCGCATGCCATCTCATTAGTTGCGCTGTGCGTTCAGACTGATACAACCTCTGTAACATTTCCGTCAAAGGCAAATACCACATCCTTTTAAATGGCACATGAACTCTTCCACTCGTATCTTTATAACGAGCTTTTCCACAAAATTTGCATGTAACCCGCTGTTCATCCGCCCTCCAATAAATCATGCAGTTATCGCTGCATACATCTATTACCTGATACGATAAACCAAGACCAGCTACCAGTTTCTGAACCTCGTAGTATGAACCAGGGGCTACATTATCCTCAGGTAGAATACCTTTTACAAAATCAGCAATCGCATCCACACAGTCTTCAGCCAAATTATAATCTGTTTTATTGCCCATCAGTCTTGTTGCAGATGATAAAGCTGAATGACCATCTCTGCAACCTTCGTACAAGGGTTGCTTTCCAGAATCCAACATATCATAAAATCTGATAGCTTCTCCATTGGGTAATCTTCCCCTCTAAAATGATCATTTACCATCTGCTCAGTACATACACCATAATCTACATCCATTCTAATTGGTTCTTCTAACATAACCGCAGGCTGAGGTTCGCTAGTAGTACCATATTCATAATCAATTTCTCCATGATGATACCAAATTTTGTAACTTCGTGTAAACCCATTCAAATATAGATGAGTCCAAACATCCCACTCTTTAATAATCTTTCTGTTTTTACAATTAGAGGAAGGACATCTTAACATACCCATTTCTGCTTCCAGTTGCCGTTGAACTAACCCCATGAATTCGGTTATACCTCGTTGGTATTCTTCCGTAAGCAATCTCGTGTTCGGATCCAAATGAGGTCGATCGATCCAAGAACGATAATAATTTGAAGAAGACATGCTTTTTTCAATCAAATTCGTGTGTAAATATAGTATGTGAGAGGATGAAGAAATGGAGTGAATAAAGAGTTTGGGGGTGCGGGTATTTATAGATGAAATGCTGCCGACAGTACCGAGGAAATTCTGACGGAATCCCGACGGCAACGGCTCTTTCCTCGGAATTTCCTTGGAATTTTTTAAATCCCCCAACGGCTCTCTAACGGCTATAATATATCATCGGATATTCGTCAGTGTTTTCCGAGGAATATGATTTCCTCGGTATTTCATCGGTATATTACGAGGAAATTCCGAGGAAACCCAAATTTTGGGTTTTCTCGGAATTTCCTCAGAAATTAGTTGGAATATTCCGAGGATCTCATTTTTCGTCAGAATGCCCGTCAGAATTACGTTGTTTTCTTGTAGTGTTATGACTTAAAAAAAGAGGAATAAGTGCATTCCAAGAAAAGGAAAGTTGCACTTAATGTTATGGAATATGTCCATATCCATGTTGCCTTAGAGACTTGGGTTTCAAGAACATGGAGTTAATGATAAAATAGCTCTAAGGGTCGTCGGAAAAAATATACAGACATAGAGGCTGATTTTATAGAGATAGAGAAAAGCTCTTGAGTGTGGTCTTGGTCGTGCTGAAGCAAGTGCTGAAGTACTGATGGAAGAGAGATATAAGCTTTGTAGCTTAGGAATCGTTCAGTAGCGTGTGTTAGGGTGTTAACACTAGACGTGTAAAAGCTGAATTAAGCAGATCTTGTAATAGATTGTTTAAAAGAGATTCTAATAAAGCATAAGTATTTGCTTGTAGTGTTTTGCCTCTCGATTTACTTTCTGCAGTACTACTGTGGTGTCTCCTTTACATCAACAAGTGGTATCAGAGCGGGTCACCTAAGTTACTGGTGTGATCCTGAAGGCAAGAGGAAAGAAAGGAATGCAGAGTACATCATGAAGTATGGTGTCTGAGTTTATGCTTGATCCTGAACAATATGGGCATTGGAAAGTGAAGATGAAGGCAAGCTTACAAAGTGTTGATATGGATGTTTGGGCATCAGTGGAAGTTCCCAAAGAAGTAGATAAAGATGGTGTTGTGGTCAACAAACCATTGGCTAAATGGACAAAGCGTGAGAAGGAGATGTCAAAGTATAATGCAAAAGCTTTATGTGGTATTTTTACATCAGTCAAAAAGAAGCAACTCGATCTGATTCAAGGATGCAAGAATGCAAAAGAGGCGTGGGATATTCTGCAATTACACTTTGAAGGAACTGAGAAGGTTAAGAGTTCAAGGATGGACTTTTTCAAATCAAAATTTGAGAACTTGAAGATGGAAGAACATGAATCTGTATCAGATTTTAGTTCTCAACTCAGTGCGTTAGCACAAGAGGCTCGTGTTCTGGGCATGGACTACAAGGATAAGAAACTGGTGAATAAGTTTTTAAGGTGTCTGCCAGAAAGATTTACAGCTTATAAGGCAGCAATGTTTGTGTCTCTTGACATAGATAAATTCAGCTTTCATGAAGTTGTGGGTATGTTAAAAGCTCATGAGATGGAGCTTGATGGCGTGGGCAATCATAGTGAAGTTAACCTGGCAGTTGCTGAAACAACAAATCAAAAATCAGAGGATGAAGAGGAGATGGTTAAGATGATTCGCATGCTTCACCAAGTACTACGGGAAGTGATACAGTGGCAAGGACATGAAGAAGTTGCTGTGAGAAAACAAAGGCAAGAAGATGGCGAGCCATGCAGTAATAAAAATGTGCAATGTTATAAATGCAGAGGATTTGGACACTTCAAAAGGGAATGTCCAATGGCCAAGAGAAGAAGATTCAAAGGCTTTAGGTGGAGAAAAATTGGACACGGTGAGATACATAAGAAAGAGAGATCCTTCATAAGGGGAGATGATAATGAATCAGAAAAAGACGAAGTGTTCAACCTAGTTGCTTTTGGTGCACACAAAGATGAAGCAAGTACATCATCTGAATCTGAGGAGGGAAAATATGATGAAGGACTAGATGATGGTCTCAAGGAGTGCTACAAACAAGTGTGTGGAACGTTAGTAAAGCTTGGAAAGGAGAATATGGTGCTAGTAAAAGAACAGAGACTTCTTGAAGCACTTATTGAAGTTCTACATAAGGACCTGCAAGTAGAGAAAGAAGAAACAAGACAAGCTCGTGTTAAACCTGGTGAAACACAAAAAGGAAAAACAGAGACTGTATCCATGTCTGCAATGAAGCCAGTAGTTAAGAAGTATGCAAGGACTACTTCATATGGAAAGACTGCAGTGAAGACTGCAACTGCAACGAGAACTGCTTCATCGTCTGCTACAAGGAAAATTTCAGAGGTAAAGAGTGTATCTCAGCGACCTTTCATACATGTGTGTCATCATTGTGGAGTTGTTGGGCATATTAGGCCAAAGTGTCTCAGGCTATTGAGGGAGAAGCAACATATTGAGAGAGTAAATGATATGAGGATTCATGGTCCAACATGTTATTCTTGTGGAGTTCAAGGACATATTCGACGTGATTGTTTCAAATTGGTTGATCAAAGAGGCACATCAAAAAGTGGAGCCAAAGAAGCTTGTCAGGTAGTACGTCGGGACGTGCGACAAGGAGTACGACATAAAGTTCTACATCACGTAGCTGCGAGTAACAAGCCGAAGGTTGTACATCAGTGCACCAACATGAAGGTCAGGCAAGAGGTTCTGAAACATGGTTGTGCAGCTGGTACAGGGAAGGAGACTGATCGGTACATCAGCAGCTGTGTCAGGCCAAGCAAGAAGCAACATCAGATGTGTTGTTGGTTCTGTGGAAAGGTTGTACACAAGAAGGTGGAGTGTTTTGCTCGTGAGAAGAGCAGAAACATGGCCAAAAAGGTGAACAAAACGTTCACTAAACCCAAGAGGGTTGAAGAGGTGTCCTTAGCCAAGAGTGGCTTACTTGATGAGATCAAGGAAGAGACATCAGAAGAAGGATGCAGCTCTGGTAGGAGTGATCTTGAGGTTTATCAAGGAGCATCAAGTCTGGAGCCAGGACACGAGGTTGTTTGTGGCACAAAGGGGAAGGATATCGAAGTGCGTCAGGAAGTGATGCAAGGTGATCTTCAGGAGTGTGATAGCGAAATCACTCCAAGACAATAGCAACGAGTGCAGAGTGCACACGGTGTGGATGAGGAGGAGCTCATGGTCAAGGAGACGACACATGAAGGTAACCAGATCCTCAATAGAAGTGGGTCGAGAGGTAGCTCGACAGGTGCGTCAGATCGTGATGCAGTACTTGTTATTCCGCTGCAGTAGGGACTGTATCATGATTACTATGATGGAATGGTTGACATCTAAGCATCTGTGTTTTAGCTTAGTATGCAATCAAGCAGGGGGAGAAGTGGTGACGTTCTGGTCCAAGGAGTGCATATCTCATGGGGGAGAAGAACATGGTGATGGACATCCTGAAGTAGATCGTCTTATATCATGGGGGAGAAAAGTACATTTGGTGTGCAAGTTTCCAGGTGAGGAACGTGGTTATTGAACCAGAAACATGTTGTGCTTGATCGGCATACAAAGCTAAAAGGGGGAGATTGAAGATGCAAGATGTCTGCCCTGAAGTAGTCGTTGAAGTAGTTGCTGATGCAGACGACATGTTGAATGGTGAAGACCATGTGGAGTCAAGATGCTGAGCTGGAATCGTGGAGACTTGGAGAGCAAAGGGGTATCTTGGAGAAAAGGCAAGAGGAATAAACTTGGGCAGCAAGTTTATGACTTAAAAAAAAAGAGGAATAAGTGCATTCCAAGAAAAGGAAAGTTGCACTTAATGTTATGGAAGATGTCCATATCCATGTTGCCTTGGCGACTAGGGTTTCAAGAACATGGAGTTAATGATAAAATAGCTCTAAGGGTCGTCGAGAAAAATATACAGACATAGAGGCTGATTTTATAGAGATAGAGAAAAGCTCTTGAGTGTGGTCTTGGTCGTGCTGAAGCAAGTGCTGAAGTACTGATGGAAGAGAGACATAAGCTCTGTAGCTTAGGAATCGTTCAGTAGCGTGTGTTAGGGTGTTAACACTAGACGTGTAAAAGCTGAATTAAGCAGATCTTGTAATAGATTGTTTAAAAGAGATTCTAATAAAGCATAAGTATTTGCTTGTAGTGTTTTGCCTCTCGATTTACTTTCTACAGTACTACTGTGGTGTCTCCTTTACATCAACATATTATACCCTTTGGAATGCATTGAGGAGGAGTAGATCCCGTAAAGAGAGGATTAGACCAGCACTGATAGAATTCAACTCATCATGAGTAGTAGTTTCGTCTTTCAGATTAACCTGAAGAAACAACTCTGAAATGAGGCCAATACCGATCATCATTCCTCAAAACATGACTTACTCTTCCAAACTCGCCTTCTTGTGGTCTTAGTGTATCCACTGCAAAGTTGAGAAGAGCACTCAAGACATCATCAAGCTTCCTTTGTACCGTATCCAATGATCTTTGATACCTTGCAGCAATATCCCAGTTAGTCTTATTTTGACCAACAGTCTCGAGAAACATCGCAACAGATTCCTCAAGGTAGACATGGTGAGTCTCTTTCAATCCATATCGCACAGCTAGCATCTTGCAAAAAGCTTCAAAAGTCCTTTGATTCATTCGAAGAATGTCATAACATTGCTGATCAAATTCATACATAAGTTGTTGAACATGTCGTCATCTTGCTCCTCGATCTGTCCTATGACTCAATCTCTCAGTAATAGGCACATCAAACAGACCAAGTTCATCATCATAATCACCATCCTCATCTTCCAACATCCATCTTTCAAGCATCTACAAAACCATATTGAATAAATCATCATCAATATGTCATATATATCAAAACCAATCTGGTCGTTTGCAACAAGTCATATATACCAAGACAGCCTTTCAAGCAATACATGTACCAAAACAAGGTCATACTCAACACACGACATGAGTTCACGTCCTGTAAAACATGTATTTACATGTACCAAAACAGACCAATCACACAGACCAATCTGTGTTTATATAAGTTAAACCAAAAATTCCTTCTCAAAGTGATGAACCAAAAATACTCATTAATTCTTTAATCACAGAGAACCAAGGAAGCTCATACCAAAACTGACCTGAGACATCTCATATGAGTAAGGTTCATAACAACTAATAGGATTCAGATACAACAGAAACATAGATAAAGTTCTCAACAGAAACACAAGTTCATATAAAGGCAGTTTCTTAATAACACAAGACAAAAGGCAGTTTCATACAAAGATCAGACCAAAAGCAAAAGTTCCATACTAGTTCTAAGTTCCATACTAGTCCTAAGTTCCATAATAGTCCTAAGCTCCATACTAGTTCCAGCTCTCTCGCCATTAAGACCAAACTCACAAACTACTCAATCATCACGTTTTATCTTGGTCCTAAGCTCTAGAAATTTAATCTTAGCTTCATCTATCTTCATTGTTATAAAAGCCCTTCTGCTCCCATAACTGTCTATAAGATATTCTATTGATGCTTCATATAATGGAGACCACTCTCTCACTCCAGGCAATGTGTACAGTATCTCTAACACATTTTCTACACTCGAGGCTTCTTGACGCTCCAACATCCGTTCCGCTATCATATTCTTCACCATAAGAGCTTCAGTATGTTTGTCACAAGCTTCTACAACCATATCCTTATCTTTACGCTTTCTTTTTCCTCTTGAACTTTCGGAATGAGTCTGAGCTGCTGGCTGAGTTTGGCATTGGGTTTGTGTCTGAGCTTGTGGCTGAGTTTCTGTCTCTGCTGCTGCTTGAGTCTCTGCTGCTGGCTGAGAATCGGCTTCATCACCATCATCTCCACCCACTCTATAATTCAAACTTGCTTCTCCATGTTGAGCGCTCCATCCTTCTGCTCCAGTTACTACTACAACCCAAAATTCCTCTTCAAACATATTCATATTAAATTCTTCTTTCCATATCGATCTTCTAATCCCAGGACACTCCTATATAACAAAAAATAAAGAGTTCATAACTGAAAATGCAAACGTCAATGAATCATTCTACAATACTTAGTGAATCATTCAAACTCAAATTCTAAAAGGACATAAAGCAAAACTTTTCAGACATGGTTGCCTCTGTTATGTGTCATATAAACGACCAGGAACAAGCAACATGATATCACTCTACAATACTCAGTGAATCATTCAAACTCAAATTCTACCAGCAAGATCACAAAAGGGTTACAGAAGCTAACTAACTAACTAGTCATCGTTTTCTAAGTGAGCAAAGCAAACATGAAGCATTTTATAGGAAAATACACAGAAGAGATAAGCAAAACTAACATTTTCGCATTCACTCCACCAATCATCTGACATATCGATCCTTCCCGGAATATCAAACCCAAGCTGTGTCCTATTCTTAGTTAACTTCCTAAACTTGGTGTATTTTTTCCTACATGTGTCGCATTTGTTCTTGAAAGTCTGCCAAGAATCATATCCTTTCTTAAACCTGTCTTCAAACGCCTCCATGATGTTCTCCTTCCCTACTTTTTTCATAGATGTACTGGTCCTATTTCCCTTTCTTCTCTCTTCGGCTTAAAGTTGGAAAAAGTATCTAGTCTCCTCAGGAGGCCAGTTCTAAAGCCAAGAAAAGGAACATAGAACAAATATGACTCAAACTCACAGACAAAGATAAGTATACAAAGACAGTTCCTGCTAAAACAACTAACTCAAACTCACATACAAGGATCAAGACACAAAACAAGTAACATTGGTAACAAGCAACATAGATCCAACAATTTCCATACATCACTCAAGTTCAACAGCACTCAAGTTCATATATCAAAAATGCAAACAAGAGAGGCTCTGAGCTTACATCTTTTTTCATCGAGAGAGAGAGAGCTTGAAGAGGGTCTGAGCTTGAGAGGGAAGGTGCGAAAGCTTGACAGCTTCTTTGATGAAGACAGAGGATGCAGCTCCTTTTCACTTAGGATCAGAATCAGGAAAATCTGACCTATATAAAAAAACTCATCATTCGATTGCTTAAAAACAGGAACAAACAGAGACCTAACCCAAACAGAGACAGTTACCTGATAGGGTCGTCAAGAATGTGAGCTTGAGAGGGTCTGGGCTTGAGAGAGTGTGAGCTTCAGAGGGTCGTCGAGAGAGTGTGAGCTTGAGAGAGTCTGAGCTTCAGAGGGTCGTCGAGAGACTGTGAGCTTCAGAGGGTCGTCGAGAGTGTGTGAGCTTCAGAGGGTCTCACCTATTCGAATTTAAAGACACACCAGAACACAAATCCAGTCAATGATCTTAAGACCATTATATTAACAACTAAAGAGCGAGAGTATGTTGCAGTGTAGTCACAGAACAGAACCAATGTAAAGAAAGCGCAAATGCTCAACTAGTGTAGTCACAGAATAGAACTAATCAATCAAAGACCCTCTAATACCCTGCAAACATCAATTCTCAGCACCAAGACACTTGAATGGAGACTAACGATCTATACTAAGCAATGTAACAACACACACAGGAACATTAACTCAGAAGACAAAAGCTTGGCTTGCATCAGTTCGAGACACAACATCACACATCACACATACATAACAAATCAAGACTCAACAACAGAGTACTTGTGCATACAAGCAACAACATATGCATACCTGGAGTTGTTATTCCTGAGAGGTGATGGAACCTTACGGGAGAGTAAGAGACAGAAGAAGCTTGGGAGAGCTTGAGACACACAGACACAGCTAGAAAAAAAACAAATACTCAGCAACCTTAACATAACCTCTAAAAGCAAAACTCACAACCACATACAAACAGAGAAACCCATCAGACATCTGAACAACAAAGAAGAGGAACCAATGAAAATTAGTCATAAGCTTTAGAATCTAAGACGAGAAGATATCTTTTCTGAAACCAATCAAAAGTACTTATAATAAGATTATACGTCTTCTTCCTGTAAACAACAGCTCCCATTCAAACAAATACTCAAACGATCAATCAATACGCAGAGTAAACTAAGACCAAACTCGTACAACATCAATCTATACGCAGAGATGGAAGTAATGAAACCGAGTAGAGAGTCTCACCGTAATCTTCCTCTTTGTGATGGAAGAGATGGAAGTGAGCACATGTTAGTATATACCTGTAAACACCAAAGAAACCCATTAAACATCTGAACTAAGACATGAGCTTTGTGTAAGAGGAACCTTCAGGGCCGGGCCTGACCACAAGCTGGTCAAGCATGGGCTTGAGGCCAATATCTTTATAAGCAATTTTGGGGGCCAATTTGACAAGAGTTTTTGTTGGTTCAGTGGCTGAATAAGCTGTTTCAAATGTTAAGGTCATGAGTTCAAACCAGCTTAATACTATTTTTGGGGTCAATTTTTTTTTACTGCTTCTAACCTTGGAAAACTCAGGCACGGCCCTGGGAACCTTACGAGAGAGTGAGAGACAGACGAAGCCAATACCTCAACGAAAAAAGGAAGAGATGGGTTTGAAGAAGAGAGCTTCGAGATGCTATGGAGAAGAGAGCTTCGAGATGCTATGGAGAAGAGAGAGCGTCAAGATGCTACGAAGAAGAGAGAGCTTCGAGATGAGATGCCATGGAGAAGAGAGCTTCGAGATGAGATGATCTCAGAGATGGGTGGATCGAGAGAGAGAGAGAGAGAGAGCTTGAGATGTCCGAGATCGAGAGAGATAGCTTGAGGTGTCCGAGATCAAGATCGAGATCGAGAGAAGAGAAGGCTGCGTCGATGGGAAGAAAGGCTGCGTCTGCGGCTATTAGAGTTGGGCATTTCTTGTAAATATTGAATTAGGTTAGGGGCAAAATTGAAATTAGATTAAATAGATGCATAACTTACGTCGCGACCGCATGATTTTACGTCGTCAGACGCAGGACGCTGCATTCGGCCGCAGACGCAGGTACCCGCGTCGATGAAACGAACAAGCTTTATGGAAAACATTGACGCAGCCGCAGATGGCTGTGGCAACCAAACGAACAGCACTATTATTGTCTTTGAGTACACATGCATACCAAAAAAAAAAAAAAAATTCTTATTTCTACGTGTTCCTAGTTTTCTCCGATCAAAACTCAATATAACAACTGCTATATGAATATTTCTAGTACTTTGATTAAAAAAATATTTTTTTATAAATCTAGTACGTACCTTTTTTTTTTGTAAAACGAATCTAGTACCTACCTCTCCAGTATAATTTGTCTAATCGCGAAAGTGACTCCATTGAACATTTAACAAGCTCAATTGACAGATTACCATCGATTCATATTGAGAAAATATTTATTTATTTCGTGATATCTAAAGACATGAAATCAACAAATGAAGAACAAAAATTATATATATGATCAATATCTCTGCATATTAGGTCAGCAATATTTATTTTAAGTTTGTTTATGAAGAATGTGTCTATCTATTTGTAAGTTGGTATAGTCTCTTCTCTCAGTTCAATTGGATTGGTTTAGTTAAACCAGGCTATACACTTTAGTATTAATGAAATGGGGAGTTGGTGTGTCATTTCGGGGTTTAGAAAGTCCTTAGTAAGCTCGGGTATATGAGCTAAGGGATTGTTACGATCGAGATAGAGAGAGTTGTTGAGATCGTTAGAAAGAAGAGACTAGGGTTGTAAGTTGCAACTCCAGCTCGATTCAAGCAGTTCTAGTGATTTGCTGGTTCAATCCCAGCTTCAGTGAGTATAGCGGCTCTTCTATATCAAAAGAGTGCGGTAAAGCCTGGGTGAACAATTTTCGGTGTCATCTTTGTTTCTTGCTTGTTGTTTGAGTTCAATACATGTCAAGATTCAAGGCTTACGTATCTTTCTCCACCATTCGTGTTTTTTCTTCATAAATAATATTTATATAAGAATATTTGTGGTGTTGTTTAAAGAAGTCTTCAAGAATATCGGACGATAATGGAGAAGTCTTCGAATAGCTGTAAGCCCAGAAGTCACTATCCAAATACAATTACCAACCCATGTCCAAATTATAATAAGGTTAACGAGATTTCAATATTGTTGAGACTAGATCAAAACATATATTATGTTGCCATATTGGTTGTATACAACACAAAGACGATGGATTTGACCAAAGCTAGCAGCATAAGGGGTATCACACAAAATAACTGATACTAGGATAAGACCTGCGCCTTGCGCAGGGTGAGTTTATTTGTATATATTATCGATAGTTTCTCTTATATATTTGATCATTTTATTTATATATATAAAATATTTTTTATTGTTATTATATAATTTCTTTCCGATGGATCGGATCAATTTTTATTAAAAATAATGGAACAAAACTATAATTAATACATCATGAGTTGATTGGATTGGACGTTAAACAAATTATGACATAAAAACCTTATTTTTTCTATCGAACACATTCTTGAAAAAAGTGAACAATATTGTTTTCACAGTTGAATTATTTTGACTTTTATCTTCCTTATGGTTTTGAAAGCTTTCAAATCAACCATCGAATTGATACATGTCATTTTAATGTTTTTACTCGTATACTTAAGGAAAACTTACATTTTTGTAATTTAATGTCGTTTTAAAAATTCAAAATATAACATATAAGAAAAAAATCTAACATATAATAAAAATATAACATATAAGGTGTCCTCAATTTTTTGTATTTTGAAGTCATTTTTTTTTAAAAAAAATATAATATATAAGGTTTCTTTATTTTTGTAATTTAAAGTCATTTTAAAAAATTCAAAATATAACATATAAGAAAAAATCTAATTGTTTTATTATATGGTTAATGTGATTGTTTATTTTTTAATAATATAAAATTAAACAAAATGAAGAAGGATGCAAAAATTGTTATCAAATCTTTATTATTCATAATCATTAATTGCCATATATATGTAAATCATATTAGGTAATTTCGTAGCTCTTATTTAGGGAAATAATACACACTTCGTATATTTTAGGTTAATATAATGTTCTCTAGTGGACATTAAACGAATTATGACATAAAAACCTTATTTTTTCCCTCGAACAAATTCTTGAAAAAGTGAACAGTATAGTTTTCACAGTTGAAGATTTTGACTTTTATCTTACATATGGTTTTGAAAGTTTTCAAATCAACCATCGAACTGGTACATGTAATTTTAATGTTTTTAGTCGTATACTTAAGGAAAACTTACATTTTTGTAATTTAAAGTCGTTTTAAAAAATTCAAAATATAGCATATAAGAAAAAATCTAACATATAAGAAAAATATAATATATAAGGTGTCCTCATTTTTGTGTTTTAAAGTTGTTTAAAAAAACATATAAGGTTTCCTCATTTTTGTAATTTAAAGTCATTTTCAAAAATTCAAAATATAACATATAAGAAAAAATCTAATTTTTTTATTATATGGTTAATGTGATTGTTTATTTTTTTAATAATATAAAATTAAACAAAAATGAAGAAGAATGCAAAAATTGTTATCAAATCTTTATTATTCATAATAATTAATTGTCATATATATGTATATCATATTAGGTAATTCTGTAGCTTTTATTTAAGCAAAGAATACACACTTCTTATATTTTAGGTTAATATAATGTTCTCTAGTGGACATTAAACAAATTATGACATAAAAACCTTATTTAGTCCATTGAACACATTTTTGAAAAAAATGAACAGTATTGTTTCCACAGTTAAATTATTTTGACTTTTATCTTCCATATGGTTTTGAAAGCTTTCAAATCAACCATCGAATTGATACATGTCATTTTAATGTTTTTAGTCGTATACTTAAGGAAAACTTACATTTTTGTAATTTAAAGTCGTTTTTAAAAAATTCAAAATATAACATATAAGAAAATTCTAACATATAAAAAAAATATGACATATAAGATGTCTTCATTTTTGTATTTTAAAGTCGTTTTAAAAAGAAATATATAACATATAAGGTTTCCTCTTTTTTTTTGTATTTTAAAGTCATTTTAAAAAATTCAAAATATAACATATAAGAAAAAATCTAATTTTTTAATTATATAGTTAATGTGATTTTTTATTATTTTTAATAATATAAAATTAAACAAAAATGAAGAAGAATACAAAAATTGTTATCAAATCTTTATTATTCATAATCATTAATTGTCATATATATGTAAATCATATTAGGTAATTCTGTAGCTTTTATTTAAGGAAAGAATACACACTTCTTATATTTTAGGTTAATATAATGTTCTCTAGTCCACAAATTATGACTGAAAAACCTAATTTTTTCCATCGAACACATTCTTGAAAAAAATGAACAGTTTTGTTTCCATAGTTAAATTATTTTGACTTTTATCTTCCATATGGTTTTGAAAGCTTTCAAATCAACCATCGAATTGATACATGTCATTTTAATGGTTTTAGTCGTATACTTAAGGAAAACTTATATTTTTGTAATTTAAAGTCGTTTTAAAAAAATTCAAAATATAACATATAAGAAAATTCTAACATATAAGAAATATATAACATATAAGGTGTCCTCATTTTTGTATTTTAAAGTCGTTTAAAAAAAATAACATATAAATTTTCCTCACTTTTGTAATTTAAAGTCATTTTAAAAAATTCAAAATATGACATATAAGAAAAAATCTAATTTTTTTATTATATAGTTAATGTGATTGTTTAATTTTTTAATAATATAAATTTAAACAAAAATGAAGAAGAAATCAAAAATTGTTATCAAATCTTTTTTATTCATAATCATTAATTGCTTTATATATGTAAATCATATTAGGTAATTCCGTAGCTTTTATTTAAGGAAAGAATACACACTTTCTATATTTTAGGTTAATATAATGTTCTCTAGTGTTATATAATTATGAATGTGACACCATTAGATTAAACTATACTTTATATTAGATGCTTTAGAATTCTTTGAAATAGAATTTAGAAGGCATTTAGAGTGCCACCTAGGATTTGAGGTTTTTTTTAATTAATACAAAAATAAGGTTCTAATTTTTCAAATGCTTCTCAATTAATATATAGGGAATTTAAAAGAACAGTGTTTCAGAACTATTAGTATACTGTGCTATTTACATAAAATCTTCGTGCATCGCAAGGTCTATTGTGATAGCTTAGCAATTCAGCTATTTACATAAAATAATTTATGATAGACGTCTGAAAGACAACATGAAAGTAAAATATATCATAAAACAGATTTGGGAGACATTTTCTTACCTAACAGTAGAAGAAAGGCTCTCTCTGTAGGAAGGCCATATGCGCATGCAGCAAACAATTCCATGAAAATAGTCAAAAAATTCTAGAGAAAACAAAAACTTAGTTAGAGGCAGCAATGTCCAACACTTTACCTGATGAAGTTTTAATTCACGTGGCGCTGTTACACCTCTACAAAGCGGAAGAAGAGTTCTGGAAGCAGCTAAGTAGACAGCTTTGGCTTGCTCTTGGCGACTCAAACACTGGGTATTTCTATGCAGTGTCAAAAACCAGATCAGAAAAAATAGATTCTCAGTGATCGCATACAAAAATGGTTTACCTGTGAATGAAGAGGAAGACATCTCAAAGGTGATCTCAGCATATTACGCTAACATCTTCCAATCTACGGGTTTTCAATGGGCAACAAACAATTGCACAAGCACTTCAACCCTGTATCTCAGAGAGTCAAAATGAAAGGCTGATAAGGTTACCGCAAGGACAAGAGATTAAAGAGTCTACCTTTGCTATTAATGCAGACAAGGCTCCTGGTCCAGACGAGGCTTCTCAGCCAGTTTCTTTCAGTCCAACTGGGAGATCATCGGGCAAGCGGTGATAAATGAAATCCAAATGTTCTTCTCCACAGGTTGCCTCGCACCATCAATCAATAAAACACATGTGAGGCTGATTCCCAAATCACAGGAGCACACAGTGTAGAAGACTACAAACCCATTGCCCTCTGCAATATCTATTACAAGATAATCTCAAAACTACTGTCTATAAGGCTAAAAACAGTCCTAGGCTCGATATTCTGAGAACTTATCAGCTTTCATTCCGGGAAGGGCTAATGCTGACATTTTTTTGATCACTCATGAGGTTCTACATTTTCTTAAGACGTCAAAGGCAGAGAATAATTGTACTATGGCTGTGAGACGGATATGTCGAAAGCGTATGAAAAAAATGAGTGGATGTTCATTTCACAAGTGCTAGAAAGACTACGCTTCACTCAACTTGGATCAACTGGATCATGCAATGCATTAGAACAGTAAGTTATTCCTATCTAGTAAATGACTCATTCTACAGAGAAGTCATACCTTCTCGGGGAATTAGGCAAGGAGATCCCCTATCCCCTTACATCTTCATCCTCTGCAGCGAAGCATTGTCGGGTTTGTGCAAGAGTGCGGAAAAGAAAGGCTTGTTCCAGGGAGTCAGAGTAGCTCGAGGCAGTCCGAGAGTGAGTCATCTACTTTTTGCAGATGACACCATGTTCTTCTGCTTAGCTTCCTCCACAAACTGCGAAGCTCTCATGTGTATTCTGAAGGTGTATAAACAAGCCACAGGCCAAATGATCAACAAAACTAAGTCATCAATCACCTTCTCGAGTAAATCTCCACCTAAGGTAAAGGAAAAAGCTAAGTTATTGCTGGGGATCACTAGAGAGGGAGGTCTAGGAAAGTATTTGGGGCTTCCAGAACATTCTGGCCGCAGATAAAAGAGATCTATTTACCTCTATAGTAGATAGAATCAGGCATAAAGCAATTAGCTGGTCAACGAAGAGGCTTTCCCAGGCTGGAAAACTCACAATGCTCAAATCCGTGCTCAGGGCCATCTCAACGTATACAATGTCTTGCTTTATCAGCCTGTACAAAAGAATACAATATGTGTTAACAAGGTTCTGGTGGGATGGAGTTGATGAAAAGAAGAAGATTTGTTGGGTGGCTTGGGATAAATTAACTAAACCTAAAGCTTCAGGAGGTTGGGGTTTGAGAGACATTCAAATTTTTAATCAAGCTCTTCTAGCTAAATTGGCATGGTGTCTCCTAACGGATCTTGGATGCCTCCTAGCATGGGTTTTATTGGGAAAATATTGTCATGGGAAACATTTTCTGGAGGTGGAATAATCTCTTTCTCGTCCTCATGGCTGGAGAGGAATTCTATACGGAAGGGATCTCCTAACGGAAAATTTGGGAAAGGCAGTGGGCAATGGTCAAACGACGAGACTTTGGAAAGATTCATGGATTTCACTTGACACTAATTTGAAACCAGCATGCCCTATTAGAGAAGCATAGTTGGATCTAAAGGTAGCGGACCTTCTAACAAACGACCTAAAGTGGAACAAGTCCCGTATTCAAGAAGCGGTACCTGAGTTTATTGCTCAGATCCAATGTCTGCAACCAAGTTCCAAAGCAGCAGAGGACTAGTATATCTGGCAACCCACATCCTCAGGAGTTTACTCCAAAAAATCATGTTACTTTACAGCATCATCTTCATGTCCAGTATTACCAATAAACAATCAGTTAGAGCAGTTCAATTGGATAAAAGACATTTGGACATGAAGGTTCTCACCAAAAATGTGAGCTTTCCTTTGGTCGATTGCGCAAAATGCCCTCCCCCTAAAAGCAAACCTGCAAAAAAGAGGAATGCTTTCAGCAACGCCCTGTCTGAGATGCCAAGACCATGAAACTAGTACACATACCTTCTTTAATTGTCCCTTTGCGATTAAGGTCTGGAGTTGTGTTCCATTACGTCTAGCAGTTCACATAGTTGTAGACTGTTCTTTCAAAGAGGTAGTAGTCAAATTCCGATCAGCAATATGCCTCCCACACTCAGGTGTCACTTTCAACATCCTCCCGTGGATCTGTTGGACCATTTGGACAACAAGGAATACACTAGTCTTCGAGGATAAAGAAATCACACCGGAGGAAACTGCGCTAAAAGGACTAAGATTATCTAAGGAATGGTCATTCGCGCAAGAAAACAACAATAAATCGAGCTTATCACCTGCAGGTACTCGGTTCTCTCCGGAGCAATCATCGAGAAGAACAGAGGAAGCAGTATCGATTACTTGCAAGACAGACGGTGCTTGGAACTCAAACAAGAAGACAGCGGAATTAGGGTAGATCTTCTCAGGCCCGCCTCTGACATCTCCTTCTCTGGGATCGGAGATTCAAACATTCGTCAAGTCACCACTCATAGCGGAAGCGCTGGCGATGCGATCGGTTCTCTGCATGGCAACAACTTTGGGGTTCTCAACGCTAAAAGTTCTCTCCAACAACACAACGCTCATCAAAGCTATAAACGGTATGAACAAAAAGTTCTCAATTGTTTCTAAAATTTCGCGATTAAGAGTTTCATTCAAACCTGGTTATGAATAAAAAGATGTTTATGATTTGATTACACAAAAATTATGGGCAAAGCTGATGATGAGGAAGTGGTTGTACTGAAGAAGAATCTGAAAATGACGATGTTGGAGAGGAAAACCAAGACTCTGGCTCCGATGGATACAATGGGGTGGAGGTGGTTATTCGAGAGGAGGAGGTGTGGTGGAAACGGTGGAGGGGAAAGATGTGAGGATGGGGGATATGGAGGTGAAGGCCGTGGTGGAGATGGTGGTGGATCTGAACTGGAGGCTTTGGTGGTTATGGAGGTAGAAGATGTGAGGGTGGATGTAATGGTGGTGGGGGTGGGGGTGGTGGTGAAGGTGGTTATTTGAGAGGAAGAGGAGGTGGTGGATACAGTGGAGGTGAAAGACGTGAGGGTGGAGGATATGGAGGTGAAGGTCGTGGTCGAGGTGGTGGTGGATACTGAAGTGGAGGTTGTTGTGGTTGAGGTGGAGGAAGCGGTAGATATGGAGGTTATGGTGATAAGCTGAGGAGAAGAGAAAGGTGATGATGGAGAAGATGAAGAAAAGTAACCAATTTTTTATTGTTCCAACTACATACGAATTATTTATTGGTCACAAAAGTGCATTCGTTTCAATTTTTTTTTTTTAACTCAACATCAACTTATCATTAGCCAAATGTTTTGATACAAACAATTGTGACCACAATACCTCAAGAGGCTTTAACCACAATGTGATATATGGAAGTAGATGTAGCATCATCTAAGATCACTTATTTGGATCCTACATTGCCTCATCTAACTACCTATCACTTTGACCACCATGGAAACAAATTCACTTTACCAAAATGGTGAAAATGAACTGTCCCTTAAACCACTAATTACACGGGCATTGACTAAAACTGAAAACTAGACTTAACAGATGAATTCCAAACTAAGACCTTGCTGGAGATCACCACTTAATTGACATTCAGAACTTGGATCATACCAACTCAACGCCAAGGCGCATACTTCACCTTCAAGTCCCGTCCAGATATCAGTTGTAACCCAGCCTTATTATATGGATTCCAAGCCAAAAACCCACATAATGAGAAGATACCTTAGTTGCAGATTTCTTTTCAAACACAGAAACGGGTTCCCCACCAAACTGGTGCGTAAACTGCCACACAAGACCTTCCATCACGAGTTTGTAGTCTTGACTCCAAAACCGAGCCGCCGGAACAGAGCGAAACAACATCTCCTAGAGCATGAGTTTCAGTTCTTCCGGAATGAAGAAAAGACGGGTTCAGATGCCGAAACCAACCGGAGCTCATCCACTAACACCTGCAAAAGAACACTGAAGCTAGGAAGAGAGCGACGACGGCACAGATTAGACATCTACGGAGGTACACGGAGCGACAAGGGGAAAATAGCTCCATCCAAAATCCAACCCTAAAAGCCGACCTCCGACAACGACACCTTCCTGACTCAACTCGCTGTGACTCCAGAAGCTCGGAAACCGCACTACACGGCCAGATCTGAGATCTGAAGAGCCGAAGAAGCCAGAGTTCACATGCATCTCGCTGAGGGGAAGGGACGTTAACGAAGGCAAAAGGAAAAAGAGAAAAAAAGAAGGTAAAGGGTGATTCTCCGGCGACGACACAGCGACAACGCCGCCGGAGAAACGCGGCGGCTAGGGTTTCTAGTGACTCTCTCTCTGTTCTCTCTCTAACTCTATATCAAATCTATCTTTGCTTTTGCATTCGTTTCATTTAGTCACGTGAAAGGATAACTCCTTCCTTTCCAACTAGTCAAGTATAAGGGCAAATTAGCATAAATACACATTTCGGTAAAAGATGAATTGTATCTACCAAATGGAATATGTCTAATAATGTAGTAAAAGATACAAAAGTGTAAGTCACTCTGATATGAAAAGGCTTTTGACATTTATCAACACTCTGTAATAAACATGTGCGGTCTAGTCTCACTGGACATTATAATCACGTGTCTGCTAGACTTGGTAATCTATCAATCTAGATTCTAGAATAACAACCGCTAATTCCACGCGATAGTCAAGGTATTCTACCGTTAGTTTTGACTTTAGTCTTCAAACGGAAAAAAAAAACAATTCAATAATAATGCTCTTTTTTTTTGACAAAATATAATAATGCTCTTCTAAACTGTAAATACTCCTTTGTTTTGAATTGTTGAATGAAATGGCAATTAATCCGAGAGAAAAAAAAAACATTTAAACAATTTACCTTATCAATGTTATGTTGTGAAAGGTAGTATATCACTTATGATGAAAACATGGCTATTTTCCATAACAAAGTACTCCCTTTGCATACATTTAATTTTTTTTTTTTAGCGCTGGATAGATTTTTTATAAGCTCTTTCTCCATTAATTCGCATAATTCCGCCTTCTCTGAGGATCAAAACCCAGACATCCTAGTGTAAAAATATTAATGAATCATTAATCAAACTATTGGACCAAAGGGGCTTCCACGCATACTTTTAGTTTAACAAACAAATATTTGTTTTTAATTTAACATTTACGATTAAACTTAAATACTGTACTAAATCACATAACTTTTTTCCTTTGTTCTTTTTACAAATTTTAATCTTTAGAATTATTTATAACTACTGGATATGTTAAATATTTGACATACTCAATCAAGGGAACACCACATAGTATATTTTAAAGGCAAAGTAACAATATAACCCTTTAAGTTTTAAGTAGGAAATCAAATCTCTATAATATTATTTGAAAATTCATTTTTCTACATTCGCACTCAAGTTAATTTTACGATGATTAATTACAGAGATATCATTAATGAATTAAAATACTATATCTAATTGCCATTATCAAAAATATTTAATAATTTATGACAATTAAGTTTTTAATTTTAGTTTATTTTTTTTTATATTATCCAATAAGATATATAAGAAAAGGTAAATATTCATAAAATAAAAAAATGAGAAATATATTTAAAAGGTAAAGAAAACATATTTCATGAATATATAGTGTTATTTCATAAAAAGGAAAATTCAGAAAAACAGTTTTGATCTTAAAAAATTATCATCTCTTTAAAAAAATAATATTTACTAACAAAAAATATATTTTAAATATAAAATTATTTTATTTATATCAGTCTATTTTCTCCGACTATTAAAAATTAATTTAAGGCTTATTATTTTTATTTTAAAATTTTATATATTTATAATAAGACTACATAAACCAATATGATTTTTTATGTTCAGATTATTTAGAATATTTTTAATCTATGTTTTTCTACATCTAAAGTATAAATTTAGTTAGACTTTAAAAAAAAAATTGTAAATATTGATATCCGTTAATGAGTTTTCAAAAAATTTATGTTAGTTTATAAAACTTTGTACTAATCATCATTTTATTTTTTCTACGATTTTTACAAATCTACAAATATCAATATATAAAAAAAATACGAAAGTATATATATTTTTATAGATATAATAAAAAAAATTAAGAGGATAATCTGAACTACATACTAATCAGCTAATATTAATCTTTTTATAAATATATTTAAAAATTTAAGAGGATATTCTGAACTACCTACTAATAAGCCAATATTAACCAGATTAAATAAAAATTATCGTCTTTAAATACCAAAATAAATATTTAAATATACCAAAACAATAGATCCTACTCAACATACCATAATGGATGTTTAAATAATACAAAATACGTGTTACAAAAAAAATACAAAATACAAAATATTATACTTGAAATCACATATCTAATTAAGATGAAAATATAAAGATATTTAATACAACAGCTATTGATCATGCATAAAAATTACAAAAGTACGTAAAACTTATAAACAAGGAAAAGAAAATATTATAAATATCAAAGTTTATTTATTTTGTAAATACTTGTTTCCGTGCACGAGAGAATCACTTGGTATAAATTATATTCTATTTACATAGTTAAGAAAATCACAGTTAGTTTTAATTTTATATCCCTTTCATTTTTTGTCCTTTTCAAAAAATTATAATTACACATTAAATTTAGTAATTAGGGGAAATTAGTACAGTTATGTCATTGGCCAGAAAAGATGATTTTTTTTGTAAAAAGAGGTTCGTTCACAGTGGGTAACTTATCTTCGTGAAGCAACCAACCATATATAGGCTCAAATATCACTATTTTCATTTTGAAGATAACGGTGGTTTACTTCTACGTCTTTTCTGTAAGAATATTTTATATTCTATATGACATATGTATCTATTGGTTTAATATAAAGTTCAAGTTCATTTAGATTCTAACATAAAAGGCTATACCGTGATGGATCGGTTTCGATTAATGAATTAGAATCCGGGTGTATTGATAACCCTCCTACTTTACCTTATATTTATAAATGTCCTTAATCTCATAATTATATACATATATGTTATATATATTAAAGAATGGTATATAACATATATGAGTATACATTGTGGTACGGTTATTATATCAAAGAGTTATGTTGGAATTGCGGAGAGTTGTGTTGCTTAACACACACAACCCTTTGACTAATATAAAAGACCTTGTGCATCATCTTTTGCACATGGAAGAAAACAAGAGTCTTTCAAAACACATAATAATAATACAGATTATCAACGAGAGAGATTAAGGAAGGTTTGGGATTTCTTGTCCATCAAGGAAATCACCAAAAGGAGAAGGTGAAAGAGGAGAACATCAATTGGTGGGATTGCATCCAAGCATGAATCAAGGTTAGTGCTTCTACTTTGTTTAGAAACATGTTAGGATTGAATTAATGCAAATCTAAATTAGGTCTCGGTGAAGAAATAAATTAACATGTGGTATCAGAGCCATCTTAGAATTGATTAATTCATCCTTGAGTGAATCTGTTTGTTACGTGATGCTTGTGAAACGTTCGCATTGAATTTTTTTAACTTAAATTATTAAAGTTACGACAACAATGAAAATGGGTAGTGTCTAATGATGCAATACGGTTAACTATAGTCGTCGTAAAAGGTGTTTTGCATGGTTAAATATTGATTGATTTTTCAAAAGTCACGACGGTTCATGTGTGGGTTAATATGCTTGTTTGAATAAAACTGTTGAACTTAAATCTAGGTTTTACTGTTGTTACCGTGAAGTAAATTAGTGAGTTTCCTTAAATATTTTGGAATATTGTTTTTTTTTTTTTTTTTTTTGGTAAAATGTTAAAATTATATTACCAGTTTTCAATTTTTTACAGAACAACAAAGAGAGCAAAAAGATGAATGCAGAAATGTAAACTAAACAGAGCACCTAGTGAACAAATAGATTCAAAGTCGACAACCTGAGGATCTAAGTGTGAACTAGAGATAGCGAAGCGTTGATGCTCCCAAGGGAATGGAAAGAGAGGAACGAGACCCCGGTTGCCGCGAGCTCCCAGAGAGAAAGGCGGCTCAAACCTTGAAGCAACGGGAAAACCTACAGCTTCCGAGAGACTCAAACATCAAACCACACCAAGAAATGCAACCATGGAACAGCTAGCCCGTTTGAAATTGCCACACCGACAGCACGAAGAGAGTCCACAAACAGGCGGTGCCGTCGTTCGGGATGAAGACCGGAGGTTGCTGTCTCCAACCCTCAAACCCCCGGGACTGTATACACCCATTTAACCCACCACACACGCATAGTAATGGGACATGTTGGGCACATCTCCTCCGGAAGAAGCAACCGTCAAACTAGCTAGAGCTCGAGTGCTCAACTAACACTTATCCACACGCAGAGGACCAGCCTGCAAACACAGAGCTATCGCCACAAGATGACAATTATTATGGGAGAAGAGATCGAAGTACGCGTTGCCACAGTCAAGAGCTCGGGTCTGAGAGACAGAGACACCAAAAGAGACGCGGATGCAGTCTCGTGAGTCGACACGCGCTGTCACGGAAACCCCCAAACCCGGGCGACAACACCGAGAGAGGAAGCTCCCAACACGCACCCACGACTGAGAACCAGCCACAGGATCTCACACTAGCCAAGCGGATCCGGACGAACCAAGAAACCGAGACTCAAAACCAGCCAAGAAGAGACCTCGCCGAAGGGAGGCGGAAGATGAAGGACTGCCGGGATTGAAGCCTCATCAGGACTCCACACGTCATCAATCTCCTGGTCCGAACCCTAGGTCCGGGAAAAAGTTGGTGAAACACCGACGATCTGAACAGACGGGAAAGAGGATCGACCCTGGTTCGAGAACTTTCCTCACCACCGCCTTGGTACCTACAGATCCGCCGGAAGGATCTCCAACGAAGACACGAGGGCACCGACCACCCATGAACCCGACTCCATCGACTGGCCCTAGCTCGAAAACTTCGCCGTCACACCAGATCTGGCACCACCCACGCCAAACTTCTCAGATCTACCGCGAATAGAACAGAGGCTTGAGGCGGCGAAGCAAACAAGAGCTTCGACAAAGACCGCAAAGAGGAGGAGAAAGCCGATGGAGCAAAGAGGAAAAGAAAACAAGGAGCTCCCGACGACGGCATGCGGAACCACCGCCGTCGGAGCCGAAACGATGAGATGCGCTAGGGTTTTCTAGATAGGATTTGAGAGAGAGAGAGAGAGGTTTTTTACCATTTTGGAATATTGTTAATTCACGACGTTTACATTTTCGGTAATAACCGTAAAGGAATCGCACTCATAATATTAACGTTTGGCATCATGTGATAAGAAATATCAGGATTATTAATTAAGTCATTCGTGAATGAGAATAGATTCATAATTAATCAGAGTTTATTTGATGTTTGAATCGTTACGTAAGATTGCATGCATGAAAGAGTGCGTTCTGTTATTCATTAACATTTGATAGCATACGCATGACTGTTAGCACATGATAATTCATCTAGTATGCATAAACGGAAATCATTTATCAAAGTAAATGCATATTTGAATCAATAAAGGTGTTATTTTATTAAATTAAAAAAAAATAATTAAAAAAAAAATGCTTCCGCTGCATTTTAATTATCAAGTAATTGTGTTATGAAATATTAACACAATTTAAGTAGTTTTCCCTTAGATATTTTAATGTTTATATGTATATAATATGATAGTCACCAAAGTGAGCTTGTTATATGACATATAGATATTAAAAATTATAGAGTTTATAATTGATCAAGTTCAAGGATGCTAAATGACATAAAAGTTTGATAGATCAATTAATTTATTATTTATATTCTTGGAGATCACCCAAAGGTGGATCATTGAATATGATTAATAATAATAAAAGAATTAGTCATTTCTTACTATAGTCGATAATATGTATATCCAAAGATAACATACTTATTTGATTAGGGTTTGATTTGATTAATATTAAAGTATTTATTACTAGCATCACTGAAAGTACTTGTATTTAAATATTGCCCAAAGGTTATTTAAAATACAAGTATTAAAGTTTATATTAGTCTGAATATATATTAAAGTTGCAAAGCACTAACGGGTAAACATATATGAATGCTTACAGCTTCATCAAATGTGTTTGCACCTGCTAACTCTGTGGTAAAGTTTAATGGCCTCAACTATGGTGAGTGGTTCGAGCAAATACGGTTCACACTGGGTGTAATGGCTTTGGACTCTGTCATACTAACTGATGAGGAACCATCAACTATTACAGTAGATAGCTCCGAATCTGAAAAGTCTCGTTATGAGAGATGGGAGCGATCTAACAGGCTGAGCTTGAACCTTATGAGGTTGACGATGGCGGAAAGTATTAAGCCATCAATGCCTAAGACAGAGAAAGCAAGGGAATTCATAGAGAAAATTGAGGAGTGTTCACAATCGGAATTGGCTGACAAGTCAATTGTAGGAAGTCTCATGAATGAGCTAACTACAAGGAAGTTTGACTGGTCTCAGCCAATCCATGATCATTTGACGCACATGTCTAATCTGGCAGCAAAGTTAACAACCTTGGGAATGGAGGTACATGAGCAATTCTTGGTCCAATTCATCATGAATTCTCTACCTCTTGAATTTAGCCAGTTCCAGGTGAACTACAACACCATTAAGGATAAATGGAACTTTAAGGAATTAAAGGCTATGCTAATTCAAGAGGAGGGGAGACTAAGGAAGATGAAAGATCAAGTTGCTAACCTCGTAGGTCTTGGAAGTGCCAGTAGCAGCAAAAGAACATCAAGTAGGAAGGACAAAAGGAATGTTAAAAACTTCGTGAAAGGACCTCAAAGTCAAATCCAAAAGGAAAAGAAGTGTTTTTTTTGTAAGCAAGTAGGACACTTCAAGAAGGATTGTCCTAAAAGGAAGAGTTGGTTCGACAAGAAAGGTAAACATTACAGCTTTGTTTGCTATGAAATGAATCTTGTTGAAGTTCCTAATAATACTTGGTGGTTAGATTCTGGTGCTACTACTCATGTGTCTCATATTAAACAGGGATTCAGTTCGATCCAGCCCATAAGAGGACCTGAACAGTACTTGTTCATGGGAAACAAAATGAAGGCACAAATAGAAGGAATTGGGACGTATAGATTGATCTTGGACACCGGAAGTCATGTGGATCTTGAAGGGTGTCTCTATGTACCTGAGTGTGCTAGAAATCTTGTTTTTGTTAGTAGGTTGGACAATTTAGGTTTTAGTATTAAGGTTGCACATGGTGTTTTCACATTGTACCGAAATGATTACTTTTATGGTAGTGGTATTTTATTTGATTCACTTTATAAGTTCAACCTTGATGCAAAGTTTTCTGAATCCCTATTTAATGTTGAAAGTCGAGGCATTAAGCGTAGCGGAATTAATGAAAGTTCTGCTTTCTTGTTGCATCAACGACTAGGTCATATTTCCAAAGAAAGGATTAATAGGTTAATAAAGAATGAAATTCTTCCTCAGTTGGATTTCAGTGACTTAGATGTATGCATTGACTGCATTAAGGGAAAGCAAACGAAACATACTTTAAAGAAACCAGCCACAAGAAGCACTCAGCTTCTTGAGTTAATACACACCGACATTTGTGGCCCTTTCGATGCTCCTTCATGGAGTGGCAAAAAATATTTCATTACATTTATTGATGATTACTCACGGTATGGATATACATATCTACTGCATGAAAAGTCTAAGTCTGTGAATGTTCTAGAAATATTCATTGACGAGGTGGAAAGGCAGTTAGATAAAAAGGTTAAAATAGTGAGATCTGACATAGGTGGTGAATTTTATGGAAAATTCGATGAAAGTGGACAATGTCCTGGTCCATTTGCAAAGTTACTTGAAAGTAGGGGCATATGTGCACAATACACATTGCCCGGTACTCCTCAGCAGAATGGTGTAGCTGAGAGGCGGAACCGTATACCTTAATAGAGATGGTTAGGAGCATGTTGAGTAATTGCTCATTACCACTTTCTTTGTGGATATATGCATTAAGAACTGCAACGTATGTGCTGAACCGGGTTCCTAGTAAGGCAGTTCCAACGGGAAGGAAACCTAGTTTAAGACATTTACGTGTATGGGGTTGTCCAGCAGAAGTAAGGCTATATAATCCACATGAAAAGAAACTTAATTCTAGGACTGTTAGTGGATTTTTCATTGGCTATCCTGAAAAATCAAAGGGGTACACATTTTATTGTCCTAACCATAGTACAAGAATAGTTGATTCGGGTAATGCTAGGTTCATTGAAAACGGTGAAACTAGTGGGAGTGGTGAACCACGAAAAGTGGACATTAATGAAGTACAGGTTGAAGTTTCTTCACATGTAGTTCCACCTAAAGTAGTTGTTCCTATTGTTGCATCAGACTCTAATGACACAATAGGACAACATAATGATGAGCCAGTCCCACTAGCTGAAGATATTGTTGATGAACATGTCATAATTCAAGAAGAGAATAGTGAACCACAAATACCTTTAAGGTGATCTGGAAGAGAAAGAAGATCTGCCATTTCAAACGATTATGTGGTTTACACTATTGAAAATGAATGTGACTTAAGCATGGATGATGATCCGATCTCATTCAAAATGGCCATGGAAAGTGACAATTCTGAAGAATGGTTTGATGCCTCAAAAGAAGAAATGAAATCTATGGATGATAATCATGTATGGGACTTAGTAGAGTTGCCCGATGGTTTCAAAACCATTGGTTGTAAATGGTTCTATAAGACTAAACGCGACTCGAACGGTAAACCTGAAAGACGCAAGTCTCGCCTTGTTGCTAAAGGTTTCACCAAGAAAGATGGCATTGACTATAAAGAGACCTTCTCTCTAGTTTCAAAGAAGGATTCTCTTAGAATTGTTTTGGCTTTGGTGGCTCATTATGATCTTGAGCTTCACCAGATGGATGTGAAAACCGCCTTTCTAAATGGAGATCTTGAGGAGGAAGTATATATGGACCAACCTGAAGGTTTCGTGGTCGCAGGAAAAGAGAATTTGGTGTGTAAGTTGAGAAAGTCAATATATGGACTAAAACAAGCTTCTCGACAATGGTATATAAAGTTTAATGATACCATCACGTCATATGGATTTGTAGAGATCATCGTTGATCGATGTATCTACATTAAGATCAGTGGGAGTAAGTTTGTGATTTTAGTCCTATATGTTGATGATATTTTGCTTGCTGCAAATGACATGGGTATGTTACATGATGTGAAAAATTATCTCTCTAAGAACTTTGAAATGAAAGATATGGGTGAGGCATCTTATGTGATCGGGATAGAAATATTTCGAGTATGATCACAAGGACTGTTGAGTTTGTCTCAGAAAGGATATATCAATAAGATCTTAAAGAGATATAAAATGGAAAAATGCGCTGCAGGAATAGCTCCAATTCAGAAGGGGGATAAGTTCAGTAAAATGCAATGTCCTAAGAATGAATTGGAGCGTAAGAAAATGGAAAGAATTCCCTATGCATCGGTGGTTGGGAGTTTGAACTATGTTCAAACATGTACTCGACCCGATATCAACTTTGCTATTGGAATGTTGGGTCGATATCAAAGTAATCCCGGAATGGACCACTGGAAAGCTGCAAAGAAGGTTATCAGGTACTTGCAAGGCACCAAAGAGCACATGCTTACATATAAGAGATCTGATCAGCTGGAAGTCATTGGATATTCAGATTCAAACTATGCTGGATGCGTTGATAGCAGAAAATTTTGGCTACTTGTTCCTATTAGTTGGGGGAGCAATATCATGGAAGAGTGGAAAGCAGTCTGTCATTGCTACTTCCACTATGGAGGCTGAATTTGTGTCATGCTTTGAGGCCACAGTTCATGCACTATGGCTGCGGAACTTTATCTCAGGGCTTCGGATTGTCGACACTATAGCCAAGCCGCTGAGAATTTACTGCGATAATTCTGCAGCTGTCTTCTTTTCCAAGAACGACAAGTACTCGAAGGGTGCTAAGCACATGGAGTTGAAGTACCTGTCTGTTAAAGAAGAAGTTCAGAAACAGAGAGTGTCATTCGAGCACATAAGGACGGACATGATGGTAGCGGATCCGCTAACTAAAGGTTTACCACCCAAGGCGTTCAATGGCCATGTAGAGCGTATGGGTATTATAGATAAGGCTTTGCTATTTAGTTATGGGATGCTCATTATGTATTTGACACTGAGAATTCACATAAAGTTATGTTTCTGATTTATTAATCATGTTATCATTAAAGTATATGTATACACTTATGGTTCGTAGATAACATATAGTTGGTTTGAGAAATAAAGGTTCTTCTCATGTAAGGATAATATAAAGTTAGAATTGGTTTGTGGTACATGGAAGAGACTATGCCGATTAAATGACATACAACCGCCATGATTCGATCAGTTTTAATTTTAGTAAAGATCAAGTGAACTTGATATAAAAGTGCACATTAAAGTTATTGAACCCTTAAGTCGACACAAAAGTCAAGTGGGAGAATGTAAGAATATTTTATATTCTATATGACATATGTATCTATTGGTTTAATATAAAGTTCAAGTTGATATTAATGTTTTTAGATTCTAATATAAAAGGCTATACCGTGATGGATTGGTTTCGATTAATGAATTAGAATCCGGGTGTATTGATAACCTTCCTACTTTACCTTATATTTATAAATGTCCTTAATCTCATAATTATATACATATATGCTATATATATTAAAGAATGGTATATAACATATATGAGTATACATTGTGGTACGGTTATTATATCAAAGAGTTATGTTGGAATTGTGGAGAGTTGTGTTGCTTAACACACACAACCCTTTGACTAATATAAAAGATCTCGTGCATCGTCTTTTGCACACGGAAGAAAACAAAAGTCTTTCAAAACACATAATAATAATACTGATTATCAACAAGAGAGATTAAGAAAGGTTTGGGATTTCTTGTCCATCAAGAAAATCACCAAAAGGAAAAGATGAAAGAGGAGAACATCAATTGGTGGGATTGCATCTAAGCATGGATCAAGGTTAGTGCTTCTGCTTTGTTTAGAAACATGTTAGGATTGAATCAAGGCAAATCTAAATTAGGTCTTGGTGAAGAAATAAATTAACATTCTCCGCCGGAGAAAGGCATCGATGATGGCCGATTAACCGAGGATTTCAGCAAGAAGTTGAGGTTTCCAGAAGAAGGAGAAGATGATGATGAAGAAGAATTCTCTTTTGCTTATGTAAACGCAGAAGGATATCCAATCGCCGCGGAAGAAGCTTTCGAGGACGGTCACATCCGTCCTGCTTACCCTCTGTTCAACAGCGACCTCCTCTTCGATTACGAAAAAGACGGCGTTTCAGCGACCGATGACAGCAACGAGACTGTCCGGCCGCGTCTTAGAAAACTCTTTGTGGAGGATCGCGACGGAGACGGCGACGGTAAGAGCACGGAGGAGGGTTCAAAACTCGATCCTTTGGGACCGTACTGATCGTGGCCGGGCGGAACGGTTGCGGAAGCGTCGCCGGAAACTTGCCGAAACTCCACGGGATTCTCGAAGCTATGGAGGTTTAGGGATCTCGTCTTGAGAAGCAACAGCGACGGAAGAAACGCGTTTGTTTTCTTGAACAGTAACGTTAGCGGTGGGGACAAGGACCAGTCTTCGTCTTCTTCTTCTGCGGCGGCGAAGTTGACCAGTGAAGATGATAAGAAGTAAATGGAGGCGGAGAATAAGTCAGCAAAGGGAAAAGAGGAAACAACGTCGTCGAGGAAGAGGACAAAGTCGGGGCACGAGAAGCTTTACATGAGGAACAGAACAATGAAGGAAGAAGGGAAACACAGATCGTATCTTCCCTACAAGCAAGTTGGATTCTTCACTAATGTGAATGGTCTTACCAGAAATATTCATCCTTTCTGACAATATTTGTCTTTTTTGATGTAAAAGAATGGGAATTCTATATCTTTCATTAATGAATAAGACATCCCTTATATAAGGTTTACAAGATGGAGATAAAAGGAAAGAGTACAAATCATAATCCAACTAGATTTAAGATAACTACTAAATACATAAATGGAAAGATTACATATACAAGGAAAAGAAAATAGGGTTTCCTTTTCTCTAAAGCTTGTGGCCGCCTCTTTCTCTCTTCTAAGGCATGCAGCCGCCTCTCTCTCCTCTCTCTAGGGTTTCGGCTATGTCTCTTTCTTCTAGGGTTTGGGTCGGTTATGGACCGGGCCGGTTATGGACATTCATCACTTGATTTATAACACTTTCCCTTTGATGTCATAACCATACATGATTGTAATACGCTTCACGTTGCATCATTAAAACCTTATCAGGAAAAACCCAGTGGGACAAAACCATGATGAAGGAAAAATAGTACAACACGTACTACTCCCCTGATGTGAACCTCAGTGGAAGTTCTTTAGTTTACGCATCTGATGTGTGATCTTCCTGAACGTGCAGGTGGGAAGTAAACAAATCGGTCAAGTTATTACTGAATCGTAATTGGACCAATTCGACCTCTTCGGCCTTTTCTCATGTCCTTTGACATCGTGTGTCTTAGTAAAGTAGATGTGCTGAGCAATGCGGATTGCATTGTACTCGAAGATCACTGTCGGTTCTTTGGAAACTCATGTGTGCATGAGTCTTTACAAATCGTGTGTATATGGACAATATACCGAGCATGGTTCCATGACTTAATAATCTCAGGTTGTAAACCTATGATCCGGTGTATCTTCTACACGGATGTGTACCAATATCTTGTCCATTGATCTTTCTCTATTATCATGTTGAGTCATAGATCTCAACCACATAAGCTCTCGAATACCTTGGCTATTATGATTGGTTATGATGATAAAGTGCGGACTACAATCGACCATACTGTATTCTGATCGATTCATGTTTTGAATTATAGACATTGTCTATATATGTCCGCAACTCGTTCCATGAGCGTCCAAGATCATTGCTGCAAGGATTTTATAGTCTTATCAAACTATGGCTCTGCGGCCAAATACATTTGTGGACCTCGGTTATCAATCTCTCTTGCATTCGGTAATGCCATATATATCAGACATTGCAGTCCTTTATCCATATCTTGATGGCGTCCCATGACCTCTCTGCTGTGGATCATATCACACACTGAATATACATTAGGTCATGGACTTCGATCACACATTCTTATGGACTGCAACCTATTGGTATCAGATCGAGAAGGATAGATTAATGTCTCCTCTCAGCCTCACACCGGCAGCAGACTGTTCTGCTATGCCGGATCCTTATCTAAGGGATCTGATGTTGGATTGTTCTATCCGGAGAACATACTATCTGAGGTAGCAAGCTGAGGCAATCCGAATTACCTTTCTTTGGGATGATATTTCTTTTCCACTAGCCCGTACTACAATCTAGTCGGTCCATGCTAGTGTCACAGATCTGTATAAACATTTTAACCTCTCTTTAGGTTGGTCTCTTTAGGTTGGTTTAGTATAAACACAAAGAATTCGAATTTCTTTATTAGTTTACATATGAACTGAATTTGATCGTTCTTATAGAACTCCTTTACTAGTATTACATACTATATGCAGCTGCTTTGTTTCAGTCCATGAACAGCTTAGGAACAATGTTGTATTTTATCCAGTGATCCATATGCTGCTTACTACATCTTTATATGTCAATCTAATTTTTTTTTATGACGAGACCTTTGTCAATTTTGAAATTGTGTGGCAGCATCCACCACATAGGAGTTTATCTCCTTATAATTTGTTCCATGGTCTATGTGAGTATCCTTGTGTAACAAGCTATGATTATATGTTGTTAGTAGGAAACATGAACACCTTTAGACCTCGTGATCATGTACCATATCTCACGGTTTCTTTTCCCTCACAAGACCCATCTATTTCAGTGGTTTATATCAGATGGTGTTTCTGTATATGTACGTATGGCCAATACGCATATCTCTTCTTTATAGATAATTTAAACCCCACGTTTATCTTTTCAATCTAATCTTTAATCTTTATGAGTACTCTTTCGTGGGTTCTGATCCTCGTTTATATCTTAATGTTCAAGTGCTACTCTCTTATGTACAAATATATCTTTCTGTGTCGACACTTATATATGGTTCCATTGTGTTCCAGACATGATCTAATCGATTTGAGATTTCATTATCTAGGACCTTTGTTACCTAGTAGCTTGGCGTCCCAAACTACATGGTTTGGTACCTTAGATGTTTAGCTACGCAGCCTTTTCTCAATGTCTGGTCTTGTTTCCTTATGACCTCGGATTTGTATTATGCACCTTTCTCTTTTTCTTTCCGAGGTTCCTTATCTTATGGAACACTTTGGTCTATCTTGTATAGACTCTGTAACAACTTGACTGTGTCTCTTTCTAGTACATCAGATTTCGTTTGGTGCTAAGCTGGTTATGACTTAGTCATTCTTTTCTTTTCTTTTCGGGTCAGAGTCTGGCATCTCGATTAGCTAGCTATGTATAATCTTTTCTTTCTTTGGACGTCTATAATTCTAATCCGAGGATCTTTGCCAAGACAATGATGGTTGATACCATTCTGTTTCTTATCATTCTTTACTCTTTACCAGCTTATAGCTTTCTCCTTTTAATGTTGGATAGTCGGATTCATTGATCATGCAATCCGTGTACCTGGCCACTTTCTGATCACCCATATTTGGCTCAAGGTCTCTTAGAAGTCGTGGGAGAAATTCATACTCTTATCCAACATATATTCCCAATCCTCTTCTGAGGTTCCATCTTAGACGGCACATATGTCTGTGGTGGTTTATTCAAAGTCTCTTAAGATGGTGTATGTCTGGTTTATGACCCGTATTCAATCTGAGATTGGAATATCTATGCTCACTTATATGGCCTGATATATTTTTACTTTATATACATGTAAATCCATGATGTCCCTAAGCTTTATGATGGATCCTTATAGGTAATGGACTGCACGGCCAAGCCGTTTATATCATGGTCATAGACCATGGTTCACGAATTTGTTCACGAATTTGTAGTATTGATCATGTATCACGGGTTTATCCTCTCTCCCCCTCATGAACATACTATAATTTCGTGATGCTTACGACAATAAAGCCTAATGAGTTTCCCTTTGTGTACATGTTTCACAACGTGAGATCTTATGGGATAACTCTTTGTGCCTTCTCAATATCAATCTTTGCATCAAGTTTAGACTAGGATGGCTAATCCAGTCTTGCCATAAAGTGTATAATTTTCTTGGGATATATCAGTATGATCACCACGGCTCTTGCCTCTTATCATACTGATCTGTAGCATAGTTTAGATCAGTAGATTACATAAGTATAGTCTTGACCACTTTCTTAAAAGGGTCTTAGGCGTTTTCTTTCTTTCTTAAATCTGAAGGAACTTGTTTCCTTTTGCCCATTGTTTCTATTTGGAAACCATATTAACTCAATGGGTCATACATTCTTGGGTGTATATAATGCCCTTTAGGCAATGCCTAAGCCATAGATTTCTTACCAGGCTACTATAACCGTACTATAATGCCCTTTAGGCAATTTCTTTATCAATAAAATCATTCACATTATCAAGCAAAATCAGGCAAGATATAATAACAATAAACTCAAAGCATTTCATAAAATAATAAGACAAGATGTCGATTTTAGTCTTTGAGACAATCAGAAGTCTCAAAATCCAAGAGGTCGTCCTTTTCAAGGTCGGAATCAACATCAGCATCATACCCGGTATCATGAACCATATGGGCTTCCGGGTTCTTGTTCTTAAGGTTCTCTTGATAGAGCTCACATAGATGTTTAGGGGTTCTACAATTCTTGGCCCAATGGTTACTCATCCTGCATCTGTGACAAGCTGATTTGGTCGAGTTAGACGGTTTGGATATGCCGCCTCGACCACGGCCATAACTGCCTCGGCCACGGCCATAGCTGGAACCACGACCACGGTTATTGTGGTTTCCTTGCCGGTTTGCCGTGTGATCTCTTATCATCATGGACGTGGTTGCACTCTTTGGGATCTTTCTTTTCAGCCTCATTGGCTTCTGGTAATGTTGTTGTTCCTATGGGTCCCATCTCACTGTTTTTCATCAGGAGTTCATTATTAGCCTCGGCCAGGAGTAGGCACGAGATCAGATCAGTGTATGAGGCGAAGCCTCTCTTTCTATACTGTTGTTGCAGCAACACATTCGTCGAATGGAACGTGGAGAATGTTTTATCAAGCAACTCTTTCTCGGTTACTTCCTCACCACAAAGTCTCATCATTGAGACTATCTTAAACAATATTGAATTGTATTCATCCACAGACTTATAGTCCATGAATCTGAGATTCTTCCACACATGTTTAGCCTTTGGTAATAGCACCGTTTTCTGGTGATCATATCGTCGCTGTAAAGCGGTCCAAAGGTCTAGTGAATTCTCCATGGTGAGGTACTGATCTTTTAGACCCTCAATGAGATGGTGGCGTATAATACTTATAGCCCTGTACTGATTCGTATCAGTCTCATTGTTGCCCTCGATGATAGCATCACCGAGTTCCTTTGACCACAAGTCAATCTTTGTGTCAAGTGCCCAATGCAAATAGTTGTCTCCGGGGAGATTAAGGGCAGCATAGTCTAGGTTTGAGATTTTCGACATCTGAATCACATTATCATTCGAAATTTAGGGTTTCACAATGTGATCATGTGGCCGCAAGACAATCAATAATCTCGGCCACAAGAAAGTCTTATACAATCATGTTTTCAAACAATCTAAAATGACCATGGTGCGATCAATCATAGATTCTATATTAGGCCGCACGACCATACAATTCTATGATGCAAACTATTCAAGTTTATACGATCTATATGTCATGCTGGTCGATATTTTAAAACAAAACGAATGCAATTCATATTCAGTTTTATATGTTTATGCAAACAACCCTAATCAATCGGTTTCTTATTATGAAAATTAGAGTTTTGATTTAAGCAATACTAGAATTCGATTTTAGCAATATGAGATCAAGGTTTCAAGGCCTTTAGGAATTTAAAACGAGATTTAGAGTTTCAAACATTTAAGTGGCCGATTTTATCAACATGAGGTTAAGGGTTTCAAGGCCTTAAGATTTTAGTTTCGAGATTCAATCAATCTATTAATCTTAAAACTCAGATCATCAATCATTCAATCAAGCAAGAACAATTTAAAATCGATTTCAAGCTTTAGGGTTTTAGGGTTTTGATTCCAAGATTTAGGGTTTTCATAATTCATATCAGAACAATCAATCAACATGTTCTAATGGAATCGATTTCAATCTAGTGATTATAAGATGATCAGTTTTAGGTTATACCAATTTTTAGGGTTTATCAAGAACATTGGATTTCCATAATAATGGATTAGGGTTTTAGGGTTTGATCATTATGTTCTTAGATTAATTGGTATACCTTTGTTTGTAGGGTTGAAACCGGACCACCAAAGAGAACGAATGAACCTCGAGCTGCACACTGACGGACGCGAGCTGGCTGTCGTCGGATGCGAGCTGAACGGGACGGGACGAGTCTGCTTCCTATCGGGTTTGCAAGCGGCTGATCGGGATTGCGAGCTGGTTGATCAGGAACACGAGCTGGCTGTGATGCGAACGGAAGCTGAGGTCGTCTAGGATCAGGAACACCTTAGGGATGGAGCTGATCAGTTCCTCACGAGCTGGAACGCGAGCTAGGACGAATTAGGGTTCGTCGGGATTAGGTTAAAGTCGCCGCCTAGGTTAGGTTTAAGGGATTGGCGATTTTAGCTTAGATTGCAGAGAACAATCGTGCTGATAACGTGTTGTAAAATAATGGGAATTCTATATCTTTCATTAATGAATAAGACATCCCTTATATAAGGTTTACAAGATAGAGATAAAAGGAAAGAGTACAAATCATAATCCAACTAGATTTAGGATAACTACTAAATGCATAAATGAAAAGATTACATATACAAGGAAAAGGAAATAGAGTTTCCTTCTCTCTAAAGCTATGTCTCTTTCTTCTAGGGTTTGGGCCGGTTATGGACCGGGCCGGTTATGGACATTCATCACTTAATTTATAACATCTTTAGTGATATCCATCTAATCTATTAATTTAGGATCCGATTTTTATCTACCATTAACAAGTCATAGTAGGACCACTTAAAGAACTATTTAACATGAAATATTTGATTATTTACATTAATAATAAACCAACTATAAATTTGAATTTTATTTTTTTAATTATAACAAAATCTGTTGAGAAAAAATCTAACAAAATCTTACTTAAACATTTAAATATTTTATAAACTAACATATTAATTAATTTCGTAATTAGAAATATAATATTGTTATAAATCAATGTTAACTAAAATTTTATTATAAAAAAAGTAAATAAAAATTATATACTATTTTTTATAAATTCTATAATTATATTTTGTATTATATAAAAATAGAAGTGCTATATGAATTAAATATGACAAAATTATATTAAATAGGTAAATTAACAAATTTTATTATAATTTTTTTTTCATTTAAATAAATTATCACTCATCATTAAAATGAGTTAAAATTTGTAAACTATATAATATTTAAAAAAAAAATTATTAACATAGGTTAAACTTTTATATCTACAACTATATATTATCTTTTTAAACTCTCAACAGTATATTTTAAAAAAACATTATATACAAAAATATAACAGTATATAATAACATTTAGTTCATATACTATTTAAAATATATGTTATTAGAAACCTATAAAATTTTAGTAATTCATTTAAAATATTAATGACAAATCAAATTTTAATTATAATATTTTATATCTAATCTATTAATTTAGGGTCCTATTTTTATCTACCATTAACAAGTCATAGTATGACCAATTAAAGAACTATTTAACATGAAATATTTGATTATTTAAATTAATAATGAACCAACTATAAATTTGGGTTTTATTTTCTAATTATAACTAAATCTATTGAGAAAGAATCTAACAAAATCTTACTTAAATATTTAAATATTTTATAAAATAACATATTAATTAATTTCGTAATTAGAAATATAATATTATTATAAATCAATGTTAACAAAAATTTTATTATAAAACAGGTAAATAAAAATTATATACTATTTTTTATAAATTCTGTAATTATATTTTGTATTATATAAAAATAAAAGTGCTCTATGAATTAAATATGACAAAATTATATTAAATAGGTAAATTAACAAATTTTATTATAATTTTTTTTCATTTAAATAAATTATCACTTATCATTAAAATGAGTTAAAATTTGTAAACTATATAATATTAAAAAAAAAATTATTAACATAGGTTAAAATTTTATATCTACAACTATATATTATCTTTTTTAACTCTCAACAGTATATTTTAAAAAAACATTATATACAAAAATATAACAGTATATAATAACATTTAGTTCATATACTATTTAAAATATATGTTATTCGAAAACTATAAAATTTTAGTAATTCATTTAAAATATTAATGACAAATTAAATTTTAATTATAATATTTTATATCTAATCTATTAATTTAGGGTCCTATTTTTTCTACCATTAACAAGTCATAGTAGGACCACTTAAAGAACTATTTAACATGAAATATTTAATTATTTAAATTAATAATAAACCAACTATAAATTTGAATTTTATTTTTTAATTATAACAAAATCTATTGAGAAAGAATCTAACAAAATCTTACTTAAACATTTAAATATTTTATAAAATAACATATTATTTAATTTCGTAATTAGAAATATAATATTATTATAAATCAATGTTAACTAAAATTTTATTATAAACAAGTAAATAAAAATTATATACTATTTTTCACACATTCTGTAATTATATTTTGTATTATATAAAAATAGAAGTGCTATATGAATTAAATATTACAAAATTATATTAAATAGGTAAATTAACAAAATTTATTATAATTTTTTTTTCATTTAAATAAATTATCACACATCATTAAAATGGGTTAAAATTTGTAAACTATATAATATTAAAAAAACAAATTTATTAACATAGGTTAAACTTTTATATCTACAACTATATATTATCTTTTTAAACTCTCAACAGTATATTTTTTAAAAAAATTATATACAAAAATATAATAGTATATAACAACATTTTGTTCATATAATATTTAAAATATATGTTATTAGAAAACTATAAAATTTTAGTAATTCATTTGAAATATTAATGACAAATCAAATTTTAATTACAATATTTTATATTGTAATTATAATAAAATATATTGAGAAAAATTTAGAAAATATTACCAAAATTTCAGTTACTTTTTATAAAATGATTTATTAATGTTGTAACAAAAAAATTCAAAATTCCAGTAATTTTCAAAATTCAAAAATAATAGTGTAATTTTTCAAAGTTTTTTTGACAAAATATAAAATTTTAAAATAAATATTCAACTCAAAATGATAATACTTCAAATTTTATAAAAATAAAATCATAGATAATAAAAAATAACTTTTTGAAATGCATCACGGAAAAACAAACTATATATGTTGTAAAAATTAAAACAATCTAATTTTTTGAAATTTTAATTAAAAATAAAAGAAAACTTAAATAACATATATCAATATAATACTAAAATAGAAATTATATATTTAAAATATTTTTAATAACATCAAATATATTTATAAAATGAAAAAATATCCACACGGAAGTGCGGGTTAAAATCTAGTTATATATTAAAGCTCAAATTATCTAGCAAATCAGAAACTGCTACGGAAAAAGTATTAGAAAACAAAAAAAAACAATTGCCATGTGAAATTTTTTGACAAACAATTAGAAAACAATAAAATTCTGATACATGCTTTACAATTTTGTAAAAGCATAAATGCAAAAAAAATAATAATAATAATGCAAAAACAATTTCGTCTTTTTATCTCAGCTGTTTTTAAAAGAAAATCAATATAAACTAGAAAATTCCTGAAATTTCTCACATCATACATTGTGACACCCATAAACCCACAATTTCGGAAAAGTTACTCTTTCTCTGCATAAACTCAAAATGCCGATAATGTAAATTTTTACTTGCTTTCAAAAAATTTTAGTTCGTAAATTTATTGTAACAAACTCTCTTTAAAATACGATGAAATTTCAATTTTTAAGCAGGTGGATCGAAAACTTCAACTAACGGTAACCACAATATCAAATCCATAACTCTGGATCCATATCAACATAATCTCTGGTCAATATGTGGCACAAGTATAGTCTTCAAATTCCTTTCATGAATTGAGAAAAGAATCACAAGTTGATGTGGACGGGTAGACTACTGAGCGTACTCCATAGTAGGCTAAAGAACCTAAAGTCCTGGTCAGTAACTCTAGAAACATTCAAACTCTTCTAATCTACTAACTGGTTTCATTTTCTTTTGGCTTAATAGATATAAGCAAAAACTAAATAGTGGGTGAAAACCAAACAAGTCAATAACTTTTTCAAACCGAATTAGGTCAGTTCTGCATTTTGCTGGAAATTCTTATTTTGTATTGTGCTGATAATTCAGGGAAGAAGAGTAAGAGAGACTTACCTTAAAGCAAACGTACAAGGCCATTAAATTTTTTGAGACATGCCACAAGAAGAAAAAAAAGTTACAATAATTGGAAAGCAACAAATGAGGCTTAAGAAATTCATGTGATAGGGAAACCAAAAAGACTCCTCTACTGTCTAGATAAAACCTAATCTAATCACGTTGGTCTTCCTTATGTGCTTGTTTTGTTTACTTTTGATGGATACACACAATATAGCTTTTGTTGTGCAACATAGTACAAGAGCAGGACCAACATAATCCGAAAACAAGTGTATTCTTATTTCTTTTTGGATTATCTCTCTTATGTTACTCTTTGAAAAAAAATATTTGTAGCTTTGAAGAAATCTTATATTGTGGCTAACAGATAGTGATGTGATGCTGTTTAAAAACGTGGAAAGAAAAAAAAAACTAGCACTTCTTTTGGTAAAAAAACCTAACACTTTACCGAATAAAAAGGTATTAGAGCATATTCTTTTTTATAAAGAGTATTAGAGCATTTTCTACTATGGTGTTACAAACAAAATTGGGTATTGGTTATAATTTCACAAATCTGTTTCTTTACAGTATATCATATTCAACTATCTTACGCTTTTTTGTTAAATAAAAATTTGACTATTTTACATACATGTTTAATATTACTGTTCATTTTTTTATTATATTAATCATTAAAAAATTATATTTTTGAAAAGTCTTATTAAATAAAAATATAAATAAATCTGAATAGATTAAATATAATATTTTAAATACAATCAAAAATTCACGGGTGATAATACTAGTAAAATATAAAATTATAAATCAAAAAATGAAAATTAAAATTGAAAATTGAAAGTTTTTGTTTTTGTTTTTGTTTTTGGTTTGATTGAAAAACAAATGAAATTAGTACGATGCGGAAGAGCTTTTGACTTGTATTAAAACACTTGTAAGTAAAAGAAAAATGTTATAAACCAAATGATGATCGACCATGGATCAGCCCGTACTGCAGGTCCAATCCGGGACATGATAAAGACAACCAGAGACTATGTGTTTATCTAGTATATATTCCATGTATATCTGTAACATAGTGTTTATCCTTATCCTTATCTTGTTAGGATAAACATGACCTTATGACGGTCTAATACCTTGTATATATATGGACCTTCTGGTCGACAGTAATAATAACACAAGTTCCCCTCTTCATTCACAACACGTTATCAGCACGATAGACTCCAAAACCCTGAGACAAAACCTAAACAAAAATCCGTCACACATAAACCCTAATCCAGGCGTAACTTAAAATCAATCTATCTCTCAAACCCCGAGGAACCAGACGACGAGCCACATATCAAATTGAAGCTCTAGACAAGACGAATCTATCAGCGAAAACCGTTCGTCAATCCGATCTCAGACGCCCACACTCGCAGAAACAATAGACGGCGCCGCCTTGGTCTTTTGGAACCCTAATCCCGAAGAACCCTAATTCGTTCTTGATTCCGTTCCAGCAAGCATTACCGTCTCAGCTTCATCCCGATCTCAGCTCAGACGAACCCTTGAACTCAATCCCGTCTCGCGTTCCCGTCACTGCCTCAGCTCGATCCGACGATCAGCCTCAACCCGTTCGCGAGAGACAACCAAGGCGATCGCGACCTAACAAACCTAACCCGATCGCATCCTCTCAGCTCGCGATCCCGAAGCAGCCAGCTCGCGTCCGTTCGAGGTTCATCTTGGTGGTCCGGTTTCTACAATATGCAAAACAAAGGTAATCCTAATTCTGAGAACATGAATTGAACATGGTTGTTTTGTAAAGATTGAAACCCTAAAATCAGAACTCTAAAGATGAAAGCCATAGGGAAAATAGATCAAACCCTAAAGAGTAAATCGGAGCTCGAATAAGTCCGATCCCCTAAACCATAATTCGAGATTGATCCATTGATCAATTAAAATCAAAGTCTTAATGATTTTGAATCTCAAATCAAATCCCCTTGATCAAAGATCAAAGTTTTTCGAAATCTCCTAAAAACCCTAATTTTGGAAAATCGGTTTTAAATTGTTTGATTTAAACTTTGATTGTTTGATCACCTAGAGCTATTGATAAGATTGTTTAAATTCGAATCTAAATCACTCAAACTGAAACCCTAAAAGTTTAAATCGGTTTTAAAATGTCTTTGTTTGATGATTGATGATCTGAGATGTTAGGATTGATAAATTGATTAATAAATCTAATCTCAAGATTCGAAATCCTTAAAGCCTTGAAACCCTTAATCTTGATTGATATTCCTAAAGGCCTTGAAACCTTAAATCTCTAATTACTTAAAACCTGAAAGATTGATTTAAAGAATTTACATATTGAATGAGAGTTAGGTTGCTAGATTATTTGATTGATATAGATCGTGTGGCATTGTGTTTTTGTTATCAATCATACTGAATGGCCGTGAGGCATAATGCATTGGTTCATACATGCGGCCTTGTGCCCTTGATTGAGATTAAAGCCGTAAGGCCTAAGCATCACAAAACATGAGCCGTGTAGCCTAAAGTATTATAGATAGACTTATGAAATCATATGCACTAATTATTTGAATTGGTTGCAAGAATTCTACATCATGAATTTATTAATGATTTCAGATGTCGAGATTTGAGCCTTCGGATTATGCTGCCCTAGATATCTCTGGAGATAATTATCCAGAATGGAAAATGAACACTTCAATTGCCCTGAAGTCTAGAGGACTCGGGAAATGTATCATTGAAAGAAATGATGAAGTTGAAAGTGAAAAGCATAGAGCCATAACAATTATGCGCTCTCATCTCACTGAGGAACTGAGAAATAAGTACGAAAGTATTGAGGATCCTTATGATCTTTGGATAAAACTAAAATCCATATACTCAATGGAATTATGGCGAAAGGCCATGAATGATTGGAAGATACTCAGGTTCCAGGATTGTAAATCGGTGGAAGAATACGATTCTGCTCTAATGAAAATCGCCCATAGTCTTGAACTATGTGATGAAGTGGTTACAGATAATGATCTACTGTATAAAACATATTCCACATTCAATCTAAAGGATCGGTTGCTATCATATACAGCTAAAGGTTTCACAACCTATAATGACCTATTGTCATACCTATTGGCAACTGAGCAAAGAAAGCAGAAAATTAAAGATAACATTGACAGATTTGAGAAACTTCAGAAAAGATGCATTGAGGAACAAAACAGTGAGATGAGATATCCTGAGGCATTGGATCAGGATGAATCCAAGAAAGCCGTGTGGAGTAATATAGATTGTGAGGCCGGCTTATACATTGACTAAAAGAAAGATCCTGACATGATAATTTTATTTTAAGTCTATAATTTTGTGATTTGCTTTTGACCTACTTGATGATTCACGAATTTGTTTTTATATATTATCTTGCTTGGTCTTGCTTGATGATTCTTGATTAAATAACAAATAAAACTTTAATAAAAGGATAATCAGTCCACTGATAGTTGATTTCAAGCATGGTTTAACTTTACCTTGATTGTATAGGTTTAATTTTACCTTCCTGCAATCACATAAAATCAATTGTTGGGTGTAGACTAATGAGTCAGTTCACTGATAGATTGATTTATCGCATAGATTTAACTTCATCTTGATTGTATAGGTTCAACTTTACCTTCCTACAATCACTTGAAATCAATTAATTGGTACTGACAATGGCAAAAGACACGACATTATTCAGACCCATTGAGTTATAAAGAAATCAATTAATGCCTATACCCATATTTTCTACTGATTTATTCTATGCTAAGGATCAGTATGAAAGAGGCATAAAGCCATGGTAACCAGTATGGTTCACCACGAAATAAACACTAATGGCATGACCAGATTAGCCATCTTGGTCCAAAACACGGTGAAAAATTAATTAAGGCACAAAAGTGATCCCATAAAATCTCACAATGTGTTATAAGTACACAAAAGGGAAAATCACTAAAATAATTAAGGCTCCACTGTCCTAAGCACTACAAAATTATGAGTATGTTCATGAGGGGGAGAGAGGACTAAAACCCACAGTCCATGATCATATCATAAATTCGGATTCCATGGTTTACAACCATAATATACACGGCTGGAAAGCTTTAAAGCTCTCACTAATGGTACATCACCCACGTCCTGCCTAAAGCTTAAGGACATTATGTATATAAATATTGATTTACATCAGGCCATACATATAAGCATAGACATTCCCACCTCTGAATGATTAAGGGTCATAAACCAGACATATACACGAACCATCTTAAGAAAATACGAATATTCCACCACATATATGTGTGCCATTTAAGATGGAACCTCAGATGAGGATTGGGAATATATATTAGATAAATAAGACTTCCTCCACGAAACTATAATGTATCTTGTGCCAAACATGGATGATTTAATCAAGTGGCCAAGAACACAGATTACAAAGATAGTAATCTAATTATCCAACTTTGAAAGGAGAAAGTTATCAGGCTGATAAAGAGTAAAGAGTAAAAGAGAAATATAATGGTATCAACCATAGTTGTCTTGGCAAGATCCTCAGGCCAAAGATTATGATCTAGACGTTCTAAAAGAATATGATCAAAAGATATAAAAGCTAGCAGAAATATATGCCAGACACACAGACCCGAAAAGAAAAAATGACTATGTCATACCAGCTTAAGCACCACGAATTTGATGTCTAAGAGACACAATCAAGTTGCTACAATGTCTATTAGAGATAGACAAATAAGTTCCAAATAATAAGGAACCTCGGAGAGTAATGAAAGGTGCTCAGAATCGTACAAATCCGAGTTCATAAGAGAAACCAGTTCAGACAGAGAAATAAGGTTGCGCAACCACACATCTAAGGTACCAGACCATGTAGTTTGGGACGCCAAACTGCAAGGTATAAAGGTCTTGGATAATAAGATCTCAAAATCTAATTAGATCATGTCTGGAACAGTATGAAACTGAAGATAAAGAGTGTTAACACCAAAGATGTATTTACATACATAAGAGCTCAAAAAAGATTGTAGTACTTGGATTTGAAGGATATAACCTGAGGATCATGAACCCACGTAGAGTACTCATAAAACCTATATAGGGACGTGGGGTGTTCAAAGAATTCAAAGTAATTATAAGACAGATGGGCGTAGTAACCATGTACATAAAGAAAAGCCATCTAAGAAAGAAACCAGTGAATGGATCTTGTGAGATAAGAACTTCCGTGAGATTAAAGGACATGACCACATGGTATAGTGTGTCCATGTTCCTTCTAAATAACGTTCAAGTATAGCTTGATTACACAAGGATACTCACAAGGACCAAGGAACAATTTATAAAGAGATATGCTCCTATATGGTGGATGCTACTACAGAAAATCAAGTTTGATTTTGTCTGGATATTTACTAAAGAAATAATGGTGTAGTAGGCAGCAAATGGATCACTGGATAAAGGTATCAACGTACCATAGAAATATGATAAAGAAATTCTCATAGAACAAGCTTTGTTCCTAAGTTGTTTATGGATTGTAATATACAGCAGCTGTAAGTAATATGAAAGACTAAGTATTTACTTAGTGCAGTCAGTCCATACAGAAAATATTATAATTCCTTGTGATCATAATAAAGACCAACTGAGAGAAAAAGGTTTAATGGTTCAAAGGTTCAATGATACAAGTTATCGATTGATTAAACAGGCTATGTTTTACATATGGAAAGTCTGTAGAAAAATCATAGCCGTGTGTGTGTGTGTATGATAAAGTCAGCACGCCTAAGTGAGAACCATAAACCAGGATAGTGACCAGAAGGATGTCTGGTCGTGTCTTAATGATTATAAGCATTGCTAAAGCAAGAAAAGATCGATAACCATGTACAAAGGACATGAGTGTATGACTGCGAATTCATTGTGTGATGAGTTTCATTGCAGAAAATAATTATTGATGGTATGACCTTAGATACTCATGATTATGAACGAATATAGACAAGGTCTATAGCTCAACATGGATCGACAAAAGAAAATAAAGAATAATTGGTTACAATGGATAAAGTCATTGGCACATACGAAGAGATATAAGTCCGAATGAACGAAAGATATGAAGTAAAGTTGTTCGTATGTGTTCTGGGTCTATGACTCAATATATATTGAATGTCCACATTTTGGGAAAGCCATATAACCAAAGAGAATCCGTGGGACATGAAAAAGGACCTGCAAGTAAAGTTTTATTGCAGATTATAAAGTCCATCCGAGCACCGTTTGAAGCACCATCAATTCAACCAAGACATGGAGTGATCAGCAGCAAAGATGTACATCCTGACCACATCTTAATGGAGTTCCAAAAGACATACCAACGTCCAAGACTTACAAGTTCATTCAAGGAGAATCCAGCTGATCATCTTCACCAAGTCATAGGCAACTTCAACGTTCAAGAAGACTCGGATACCAGATGGGAATGCGTCTACTACAGTGATGCATTCATCTGGGGGAGTTCATGTGTTGTACTCTTTTTCCTGTCCTTAGTTTCCCATTTTGCCACATTGGTTTTGGGGTTTTTCAGGAGAGGTTTTAATGAGGCAACATTAAGCATGCAACGAACTTGTACCGGATGTGTCGATCAAGGGGGAGTGTTATAAACCAAATGATGATCGACCATGGACCAGCCCGTACTGCAGGCCCAATCCGGGACATGATAAAGACAACCAGAGACTATGAGTTTATCTAGTATATATTTCATGTATATCTGTAACATACTGTTTATCCTTATCCTTATCTTGTTAAGATAAACATGACCTTATGACGGTTTAATACCTTGTATATATATGGACCTTCTGGTCGACAGTAATAATAACACAAGTTCCCCTCTTCATTCACAACAAAAAAGAAGCAATTAGGTGGATTTTGTTAGTTATTTACATCTATTTTGTTACTCTTGTATATTTGTAAAATTAAATCCTTCGATCTTTTAATCAGAGAAATATATAATCAGTTACCTGTAAACGAAGTATAATACTATGAAGATCGTTATAAAAACTTATATTACCATTTCTTTTATATGGGTCGTTTTAGTTGTGGTCAGTAACTGCAAAAGATAGTTAGTTATAAGTTATAACACTTGTATGTTGTATTAGTTCTGGTCTTGTGAACCTTGTGGTCAGTCTTCACTATTGTATTTGGATCGCTTTATATCACCAACCTTTATTCCCCTTATTTGCTCTATATGCTATATAATGCAAATATGTATAAGTTTTTTTCCACTACGATTTCGTTGAATCTGAATATTAGCAGTAATTTCCAATTTATAAAAAAGTAGACTGGAATATAATATTGAATGTACAAAATACCATAATTACCACATGGACAGTTAGATACCTAAGAACACATCTGCAATGTATTACTGCATTTTTTACTCTAAAATAATGTAACACCAAAATGAAGTTAAGTTTTACTTCTATGTATTACTCCATTTTTACTCAAAAAAAAAAAATTCTAAGATAATATATGTTTTATTTAATTAATAATTGTTAGTAATATCTTCTACTTATAAATGTTGATGCATCATGCGTGTTATGCCATGACCCCTTGACCATCCATCATCTATTTTTTAAGTGCTCTTACTCAAAACAAGCGTGGGAAGCGTTAATGAAAGGGGTAATGTGAAGTCAGTTCACAGTGGAATGGGAAAGTCTCATTAGGCTCATTACTGAGAATGCGAATTGGAGAAAAGTAAAACTCTTTTATCTCTCGCTATATTTTGCAGTCTACAGTATATGCTATTTGGATGGAAAGGTATCGCAGAAGACATAATGAGCTCCCATCACCAAGTGCAGTTCTAATCAAGAGGCTGGATAAGAACATGAGGAACAGATTTACCATTTTGCAGAGGAAGGGAAACAAAGAGTTGATGGGGGGAATGGCTTTCTGATTTGGATCTAGTTAAAAAGTTATTCAAAACTGATGATGCAAAGGTTTGATAGGAGAGGATAGTTTCATAAACTAAAATTAGGACACACTTGATGTAACAAGGTCTTTTTTCTTTGAATTAAATTTAACATTCAATTCAAACAAAAATACCTTCTACTTATAAAAAATTACAAATTAACCTCAACTATTTTATGTTTAAAAAACTTCCATAAAAATATAATTTATTTTAATTAAACATCTATTATTAAAAATTACAATAATCATAAATATATATAAAATAGAATATTTTGGCTCTATAATGAACATTATAATATTTTTCCACAAATGGTCAACTAATGCATTTTATAATGAACAATGAGTTTCTTTATCTTTAACTTTCCTAAATCGAGTAAGAAAATTTTAAAATCAATAATTTTTATTGTTTGGACAATACTTCACCGCTCTAGGCAGTTCCAGAAATGATTTACCGGATCTTTTAATCACTTATTTTATTTATTTTACATTTTTTGTTTAATTTTGATATTTTTATTAGTTTATGCATCATTATTTAAAATTATTAAATATTCTCTTATGTAAATCATATTTTCATGTTATTGTATTATTTTAAATATTAAAGTATTAAATAAAAATGAAAAAAAAGTATGAAATAAAAATATATAAGATTTAAGAATTATTCTATAAATAAAAAAAGTTCAACTCCAAAATGGAGTAATGTGTAAAGTTACACCATAAATGGAATAACCCTAGCTATTACTCCGTTTTGGAGTTGAGAAGGGAATGAGGTTAGAGCGTATTTTACTCTAAAATAATGTTTAGAGTAGAAAATGGAGTAGGGTTAGAGATACGCTAATCGCAGCATTAAGTTGCAGAAACAGAGCTCAATCAATCGAGTTATATCTCCCAAACCAAATGGAACATGCATGAAGAAGTCAAATCTTCTTATATACTTTTTGTTTGCGCAGACAGACTATCTTGGATTTGAACCAAAGACCTCGCCATCTTTTAGCTTGACCACATGTCTCTGAGTAGATTAGTAGGCACTCTTCTTTCTTGGCAATGTTGAAGTCTACCCTGAGTAACATACCCAAGAGTAGACGCTCTGGCCCAAGGGCTCAGAGCAGTACTATGACTAGGGTATTTGTTTACATTAATGTTTGTGAGTCTACATATTAAGCTCTTAAAAACAATCTGAGGTAAAATGTTTTGTTTGAAGTTGCTTACTTGCTTGCAGTTCATTTGAAAGTGAAATTACATTGATGTACAGAAATGACAATAACTCACCACTAGATGCAATTTAAAAAAAAAAATACATCGGTTAAGGCACTCCATGACGGTATCACAGCATATATGCACAGATTATTAGGCATAATAGGCCTAACATGTGTACGTAGGCCCATCAAAATGTGTATTTAGTTCGTTAACTCTATTTAAGGCTTGGCTACCGCCACCCACAATTTGACCTAGCCATTGGCTGTGTATTATTTACAAACGTGGAAAATTGTTTTTATTGATAAAAAATATCAGTGATCCAAATGCAAGAATGCATGGTCTTATGATGGTAATTTGGCACAGTACGTCCAGCATGGCAAATATGAATATTTAGATTACTAAAAAATCGATTTTGGTTTATTTTATAAGAAAATCTCTAGACGGAAAAAGCTTAAAAAAATTGAACAATAATCAACTACAACAAATAAAATGTAAATAAGTAATTTTTTCAAAATCTCAAATGTTCACAAGTGTTAACACTACAACAAAACATAAGTTTAATGACGGCAGTATTCCTCGTGATTTCGTCGTAAAAAGGGTTTAGGAGGAATTAGCAAGGAAACACGTTTCGTCGTTACTCGTTCGTTGTAACGCATATTTCTTCGCCAATTCGTCGTAACTTAGCGAGAAAAACGTTTCGTCGTAAAGACGAAGTACCATATTTCGTCGTAAAGACAACGTAAATATTCCACGTACGTAAGAATGTTGCTATATTTCATCGTAAATACCTCGAAAGTAGCTCCTCGTAAACTACACGTATTTATCTCGAAAGTATTTCCTCGTAAAGTAAACGTAAATACCTCAAAAATAATACCTCGTAAAGTACTCGTTCAATCTTCCTCGTCAATTTCTCGTACACTTCCACGCAAATAAGTCGTAAATTAGCTACGAATTCACTTCGTTTTATTATTCTACAGAATTTAAAAATATAATTAAAAATAATAATTAAAATTATTTAATTTATTAATAAAATTAAAATTTAAAAACAAAATCAATACGAAAAAATTATATAAATAAGTTTTGAATTTATAAATACAACAACCGGAAAAAAAACCTAAGAGTCGTTCATCGCCCGATAGAATTCATAATTCTTCCTCTCTACATCCGCCTCGGCATGTGTGTCGGATGATGACTCGCCTGGAATGGGATTTTGTCGTCGCATGTTCCTCAACAAGGACTCTCATTCCGGATTTTTGGCCGCTATAACGTCCAAGAAGCCCTCGACTCCACCCACACGAGTTGTGAACACAGATCGCGTCGAGTCCAACTCGTTACGCAGCTGAGCGAACTCTCTACGCAGCTGAGTGACTTCATCTTCCCGTGTCTGACCATAAGACGATGTCGCTCTCGGAACATCGTTGACGGAACCAATCCCCAACGTACGTCCCTTTTTCTTAGGAACAACCTTAAAAAAAAAAAAAAAAAAAATATTGTTAGTAAAAATTTAAAGTTAAATTAAAGAATAATTAAAAAAATTAAAAATTTAAAAATTTACCTCCTCGTAAATCTTATCCACTTCAAGTGTGGATAAGGTGACGGGTAATCCGTCGGTGGACTACTGGGTCAGCTGGGTCTGGCGGTCGTCAACCTGAGCAACCAAGTCGTTGAAGATTTGCTCGGACTTACCATCTAGAAATTGGTCCGCCTTATTCTTGTTGGTCCTCTCGTAAAGTTGCATAAGAGATGGGAGTTGTCCCGTCTCTTTAGCCTAAAAAACATTTAAGAAAGTTAGAATAGACATATATATATATATATATATATTAAAAAATTAATTAAATAAAATATTTAATTACCATTTCAAAATGGACACTGGCGTGGAGTTTTTGGCCCGTAGAGTGAAGCATCGGCATGTGGCCGTGCTCATCTACCGTGTTACGGGAGACAGAGCAAGACTGGGCGATTCTAATGGACTCAGGATCCCGCCAATAACGTATGTGGCCATCCCACACATCTGTGGTGAGCTCAGCGGGTTTGCCACGCTCATATCCCTTCACGATCCAGTCACCCTTCTAGTTGGAGATCGTGTCCAACAAGCGAACTTTCGCCTTCGCGTAAAACGTTTTCCTCACCCTATCATTGACCCCATGGACCAATGATATTTTTGTTGTAAAAAAAATTAAATTAATAATTAGTTTTTAAAAGAAAAATATAAATCATGAAAAAATTAAAGTATATATAATTAATGAATAGTAACTTACAGCGAAAATTTTGAACCACGTCTTTCTGACGTAGATCGGCGTCTTTTTCTAATTCGGATGTGCCATGGAGAAGTAATCTTCCATCGTGCCGGTTACGTCCGATGCAAGACATCCGTCAACCCCAAACCTGAAAAAAAAAACAAATTTAAACTATAATTTATTTATTAATGTTATAGAAGAATTTTAAAAGAATAAAAAAAATAATATAACATACCACAAAGTTCCGTCCGATCGGTCGGGGTCTATGACTGTTAAACCTTCTCTGCCTAGCTGACTGAGTTGAAGAAGAACCGGGAGCTGAAGAGGACGACGGGTCTAAACGACTACCAGGCTCACCGAACATTTGTCTGTAATGGGAAGTAAGTCTATTCTTTCGAATCGTCTGGAAACAAAATTAATTTTTAAAATTAACATCAACAATAATTAACAAATTCTATAAATCTAGTTAAATTCCCTATATTAACCACCAAATCAACACTAATTAACATAAAATCAGTAAACCTATCTAAATTCCCTACACTAACCACCTAATTTACCCTAAACTAATCAATTTAGAGAGGAAATAGAGAGAGAACGTACCATAGCTACGAAAGAGAGAGGAAGTGGAGAGGAAATGGGAGAGCGCAGTTCGCGTGTTTATATAAGAAATTAGTAATCGTCGTAATTTCCTCGTAAATTTACGAGGAACTAGCGAGTCCCGTGTTTTTCCTTACAAGGAATTTGCGAGGCCCGCATTTCGTTTCCACGTAACGTCCTCGTTGATTAAAGAGGGATTAGCGAGGCCCGCGTTTTCCTATTACGAGGTCTTTAATTGTGCTTACGTAGAATTAACGAGGAACTCGCGAGGCCCGTGTTGGGTTTCCTCGTAATGTCCTCGTTCACTTACGAGGAATTAGCGAGACCCGCTTTTTTATTTACGAGGAAGGAGCCAAAGCTAATTGGTCGTAAAACCTTTCGAAATTTCCTATAAATACACACTAGTTTGCTTCTCAAATCAAATATAAACTCACCGATTTGCTTCTCAAATCAGAGATAATTACTCACCAGTTTGCTTCTCAAATTAGAAAGATTTGAAAAAAAAGAATGGGAGAAAGATACGGGAACACATGTGGGCGGATACAAGGCTAGACTTAAGAGGAGAAAGATCCGGTATCTTTCTTTTTTTCTCTTCTTTTTTATTGGTCGTTCATTTACGAAGAAATAGAGAGGCCCGTGATTTTATTTACGAGGAAATAGCGAGGCCCGCATTTTCCGGTTACGAGGTGTTTACGACGAATTGTGCTTACGTGGAATTATCGAGTCTCACGTTCTTTTCGTCGTTATTTCCTCGTTAACTTACGAGGAAATTACGAAGATTATGTTTAAATCCCTAAAATCCGAAACCCTAAACCCCATCTTCCTTATCTTCTACTTCATATATTCCAAACCTCAAACCCATCTTCCCTTTAACCTCAATCTATTCTTTCCATTCCAAACCCCAAATTTTAAAACCACAATTTCTTAACTTATAATCTCAATCTCTTATTTCTAATACAAACTCCCATTACCTTACACAAAGTCAAATTATATAAATAGTTTTTCATGATTAAATCCATCAAATCACATGCATTAAGTCTAAAAATCAATCTTCTTAAAAACAAATACATCAATCGGATACATCAACATTCTCGTCATCACTAGAAACATCATCATTTTCATTAAACTCGTCTTCAACACATCGTCTGTGGCATCGTTGGTAAGATCTTCGTACTCATGATTATGCGGATCAATGAGAAGGATGTCATCAATTTCTTGTTCAGGTTCCTTGACTTCATTTATCTGTTCTTCTTGCAATGGTGGTTCTTCTCCACTGATGATTCGTCCTCGAGGTGTAACTTTGATCACGGCTAACCAATTTATTCTCGATTCTCTCATCCGAGGGTATGTAAGGAAGCTAACTTGGTCTGCTTGTGAAGCTAAGATGAAAGGCTCGAATTTGTTGTACCTGCAAAAATATAGAAAACGTAGAAATTAATTTATTTTGCTCATGTATGGCAAAAAAAGAATTTGTTGTACCTTTGTCCACCATTGACATCAACTACACCGAATTTGTTAAACCAAACACCTATGTTGACGACGGGGTCGAACCATTCACATTTGAACATGACGCATTTCAGCTCCAATATCCTTGGGAATTCGACTTCAGTAATCTCCGTCAAGATCCCGTAGAAATCTGTTTCCCCTTTCACACATATTCCATAGTTACTGGTCGCCCGCTGTCTAACATACTCATATGTGTGAAAAGTATAGCCTCGTGTGAAATACATCTGTGATGTGGTGACCTTTACAAGTGGAGATTGAATTACTTCGTGTAACCACTTAGGATAATCTGCATCGTCGTCATAATCAACCTGCGAAAATAAAGAGAACGTTGAAATACAGATCATGTATGAAAAAAGAGTTTGATCGACCTGAAAAAATTAAGGGTTTGAGTTAATACATGATACTTCAACCAATTAATTAAGTGTTGATCTTTCCTTTTGTCTACGTCACTTGTGGATATACCTGAGAATGTTTCTTCGACTTGAAAAACAAATAGGCTGTAAAATCATATTTTATATTTATTAATCTTTGGCAATTATATAATTTATACTTATAGGTGTTTAGAAGTGTCTATATATGTTACATTTCAAAATAATGCATCAATGGATCCTCGCAATTGAGTAGAATATGGTGTGTGCACTGTGAACGACTCGACCACCAAACCTCTTTTAATTTCCCACCGAGTCGCCCAATCTGGCTAAAAATGTATGAAACACCAGCAACTGCATATGTTACACCACCATCATCATATCTTCTTGGAGCTCTTTTCCGGGTACGTATTTTTGACGCAAAGTAGTACGATGTGAAGTGAGAAGTTTCTTCCGTCAAACTTCCAGCAATTATAAAACCTTCAACTTTTGCGAGGTTCTTTGCTTTTCCCTTCAAATATTTCATGGCTCGCTCATACTGATACATCCATCCGGAATGTACAGGTCCACGAAGCAATGCTTCATATGGGAGGTGGAAAGCTAGATGCTCCATGACGTCAAAAAATCCCGGAGGAAATATCTTCTCCAGTTGCACAATAAGATGGGAATGTTCTGCTGAAGATGTTCCACGACTTCTTCTTTAAGAGTGCGTGTGCTCAGATCCCTGAAAAATGCCCCAATGCCTTGTATACTCTAAAAAAAATTAAACACATTATATTAGTCATATATTATTGCAAACTAAACTATTATAAAATATTGCATTATAATATACTACTTGTAAGTGCTTCATGTACGTTTGTTGGAAGTAGCTCCGCAAATGCAAAGGGAAGTAGTCGTTGCATAAAGACATGACAATCATGACTCTTCATCCCGGAGAACTTTTGACCCTTTTCAGCACATCTAGAGAGATTTGAAACATACCCATCGGGAAACTTCACTTCTGATGCCACCCAGTTGAACAACACCGACTTTTTTCTGAAGACAATCTGAATATCGGAACGGGAACGTGTCCATTGCTTTTTATATGTAACTCACTTCTTGAGGAAATATCCGGCAAGTCCAACCTCGATTTTATGTTGTCTTTTGTCTTCCTTGGGACATTCAATATTGTATTCATGATGTTCGCAAAGAAATTCTTCTCTATATGCATCGCATCGAGGTTGTGGCACAAAAGAAGATCCTTCCAATATGGTAACTCCCAAAATATACTTTTCTTGTGCCATTTGTGATGAACACCATAAGAATCAGGCATATTACGAGGGACATGCCAATTACCACCACAACGAACTGTTTCGTTAGCTTCGTAGTAGTCGATTTGCGCTTCAATTTGTTCTCCAGTTAGATATGGAGGATGAGTGTCTCTCACAACCCTTTTATGCCTAAATAAATTCTTGTTTCTTCGGTACAGATGGCCAATGGGAAGAAATCGGCGGTGAGAATCGAACCAACTTGTCTTCCTACCATTCTTCAGTTGAAACGCATCTGTCGTTCCATTACAATATGGCCAAGCTAATCTCCCATGTGTAGTCCATCCAGACAACATCCCATAGGCAGGAAAGTCACTCATGGTCCACAAAAGCATCGCTCGCATCGTAAAATTCGTCTTCGTTGAGCAGTCATACGTCCCCATCCCTGTTGACCACAAATCCTTCAACTCTTTTATCAGTGGTTGTAGGAAAACATCCAGAGACCTTTTTGGATGGTTCGGACCAGATATTAATATGGTCAAGAATAGAAACTCATATTGCATGCACATCTCCGGTGGCAGGTTGTATGGCGTAAGAAAGACTGGCCACAATGAATATTGTCTCCCTGACATTCCGAATGGACTAAATCCAACTGTGCATAATCCAAGATACACATTCCGGCTATTGCTAGCGAAATCCGGATGTACTTTGTTAAAATGTTTTTAGGCTCTTGTATCTGATGGAGTCATCTCACCATCCGTCTGAGTATGCTCGGCATGCCATCTCATCTTTCCAGCAGTCTACTCTGATTGGTACAATCTTTTCAATCTCTCTGTAATTGGTAGGTACCACATCATTTGGTATGGTACCCTATTACGTCCCGTCCTTACGGCTTGAATCGTGGCTTCTTACAGAATCAACATTCTTCTAACTTCTCATCATCTCCCCAGTAGATCATATAGTTGTCGATGCAAACATCTATCATCTCTGAAGGCAACCCAAGACTATAAACTAGTTTCTAAATCTCATAATAAGAATCAGCAAACACATTGTCTTCCGACAAATACTCTTTAAACAAGTCTGTCCATTCATTCATGCAACTTTCAGGTAGATTGTGATCAGTTTTAATAGTCATCATTCTAGCAGCCAACGACAATTTAGAGAGACCTTCTCTACAACCACTGTAAAGTGGCTGATTCGCCGCATTTAACATTTCATAAAACTTTTTTGCATCTATATTAGGTTCTTCATCTTCATCATGAGCTACGAATGCATCAGCTACCATTCATGAACCATTTCATAATCTACCATCTGCTCTTCCTGATGGTAACTATGTTCATTATGCAAATGATGATCAACTGGTTCTTCCTGAAAATTGCTATTACTACTACTAGCTTCATTCTGATAATAATTATAACATTCTCCATGTTGAAACCAGATATAGTAATTTGGCGTGAAACCTCTATTTATTAAATGCTTCCAAACATTTTCACAATTTGCCAATTTCGAATTGTTGCATTTCCGACAAGGACAGAACATCTTATCACTTTCTTGGGCGAGCGGTGTAGAATCTGCTTGATGCATAAATGTCTCCAGCCCCGCAAGGTATTCTTTCGTCACCCTCCCGTTAGCATCTCTATGCATATACATCCACCTCCGCAACTCAAAAATATTCCCGGAGCCTGACATTTTTTTTCTTTCACGTTTCTTTTTTCTTGTTGGTGTGTTTAAAATGATGTTCAAATGTCCATATTTATAGGAAATTTTCGAATCTGGTGGTTGTAATTTTCCTACGAATTTACGACGAAATTTAGTTAGGTGCCCGAAAAAAAACGTGTTACAACTACAAAGTTGGCGGATACAAAATTTCCTCGCTAGGTAGACGTAAAATATTTCCTCGTAAAGTACACGCTACATTTACGTCGAGTTTACGAGGAAATCGTAATTCTTCGTAAATGCCATGTGATATTACATCGACTTCGTCGTTATTTTACGAGGAAATAATGCTGATTTTATTTTTCCTCGTAAGTTCCTCATAAAGTTGACGTAAATTTACGAGGATTACTTTTCCTCGTTAAATTTCTTCGCTAAACTTGTGTTTTCTTGTAGTTTAATATCTAAGTTAAACTAAGAGCAGGATTATCGCGGTTTCTTAGGGTGAGTATTTAGTGTTTTTAGGATTTAAAAAAAAAATTAAGCATTAACTAAAAGAACGTCACTTAATTAGGAGGTTTAAGACACGTCTCTTGAGACACGTGTCTGTCAAACGGACGTCTCTTTCTCGAAAGCAGTCTCTTTTCACTTCTCCGATCTTCCTCTTGAATAGAGCAAACGAAACATAGAGACTGTACCCTATTGAACAGAGCAATCGAAACAGAGCAATCGAAGCAGTCTCTTTCTCTTCCCTTCTCTGATCTGTCATCGAACTTTCTGGATCAAACAAGAAAATCTCTATTAAGCGATGGCGAAGAAGATTGGAGTGACGATGGAAGTCGGAAACGATGGTGTTGTTGTGATCACCATTTCGAATCCTCCTGTTAACTCTCTGGCCAGCCCAAGTATATTAAAAAGCTCAATACTTTTTGATCATTCACGACGTTGATTTGCTTTTTCTTTTTTTAGCTGATTTTTTTGTGTGGGATTCTTCGGTTATTTCTGGGTTGAAGGAGAAGTTTCAAGATGCGAATCAGAAGAGTGATTTCAAGGCCATCGTCTTGACAGGTAGATTTCTCATGTTGTTTTTTTTTTTTTTGCTAGGATTGTATTCGAAGTATGTAGAGGTTATGGAGATGCCCATGAACTTTGTACTGTAAAACCATGGTTGTATGTTATCAAGGAGTAAACTTTATTGTGTGGGTATGATTCATGAAGTTGGTTTTTGCTCAGCTTAGATTAGATCCTTGGATAGTTAGGTCAATTTCGATGTTTTGGATTTGTTGCTACGTAGATTTAAGGTTAGGAAGATATCCATGAACCTGGCACTGTAAAACTATGGTTGGTGTTATCAAAGCAGTAAACTTTATTGTATGGGTATGAATTATATTCATGAATCAGGAGTGTTACTTCATATACTGATCATGAACTCTGAAACTTGTTTTGAGCTATATATCTCGTTTTGCTACTGCTTATGTGTCTAAAGCCTTTTGTTGTCATGTCAGTTTTGCGGATGGAGCTTGATGTTCAACAGTTCTTACAGAGCCCTGAGTAGCAGCATTTCGAGTTCCAGCGTTTTCCTACTTCCGCCTCACCAAGATTCATTTGACAGGAGCCAACCATGTCTTTTGATCTTAGCTTGAAATGGTAAAGTGTGTTCTTGTGTTTTCCTTCTTCAGTATAAATATGTGTTTTTCTGCAAATTGGATGCATAACTTTGGTTGGCTCCTGTCAAATGTTTGGTCTTGTTTTTTTAAGCAACAAAAAAATAACATTTTTTTGAGAACTCCTAAACAAGAAACTATCATTGGAGGGTATGAATCAAGGTGTTTCTTAAACAAGGTTTTTAATTACATTTAATTAGTAAATTATTCTTTAAGAGATCCAATGGAGTTTGTGGGTTAATCATGCTCTAAGCATGTCTCGTAAACAGCTAAACGCTTATTATCGAAAATGCATCCAATTTTATGCAATAAAATGAATTTTATGTCATACAGAATTTAGTTACAATAACGTTCTATATATGTTCCAAAAGCTATCAGAACACGTTAGTATCAATCAACAGACCATATGCGAATGTAGAAGAACAAGCATTGAATATCTGGAATTGGTTCCAAGAAGACCAAGAAAAAATATTATTTCGATCGTTGACAAAATAATTGAGCAATAGTAAGCATCTTTCTTCACGAACTTGAATGAATAAAACTAGCAAGCGGGCCGTAGACATTTGATGCACGTTCTTGAACGTTTCAGGATAGTTTGGCGTAGACATGCGTCCACTACTATTGAGATGCAATGGATACAAATAGAAAAATGATTAAAAAAACAGAGGCTATATAAAGGCATGCACACAAGTAATGTAGAATTATAATAAAACAAAACAAAAACCAACGCAGTGAGGCGTTGGAGAAGCAATCAGACTACGAATGACATCTTCTCCCGGGATGGGGCGTTCAGCCAATCTCGTTTATGCTCTAGGTTTTGTCATCATGGCAACAATGGTTGCTGCATCTTATGAGCCCTACACCGATCTCCACCAGGACCACCACCACTAGTTTACAATTCTCCTACACCAAAAGCTGATTACAAATCACCACCCCCTCCTTATGTCTACAGCTCACCACCTCCACCATATTATCGCCATCTCCCAAAGTAGATTACAAGTCTCCTCCACTTCCATATGTCTAAATCATATACTAATTAAGTGTTAACTATCCTCTGACACCGTTGACGTTTTAGTAGTAGAATTATTGGGGATTTAAGAAAAAAGTAGTACTTGGATTAATGATTGCTATCCCCTAAAAACTATGATTATTGATAAAGATTTAAGATTCAACTGCTTCTGAATTAGGCCATGATTAGCCACAGTACCAGCTTAGCTTTAGGCAAGTGCCAACAGTGCAAACGCACAAGGTCTCATCTTGTTTTTCAAAATTTTCTGTGTTTTAGTGTCCTAAATCTTTGATTTTTTAAAGAAAAAGTCCAAATTTAATATTTGATAAATACAGACTTTAAACTTGGTTTAGAAAATGAAAATTTACAGAGCGAGCGTTTGTCTGAGCCTTGCCTGATTAACTATTGAAACATGCATGTTTCTTAAGTTCCAGCTGATGATAGAAGAAAACGACATAGTAGTACCACCACAAATATGAAAAAGAAAACAAGAACATCTGACTCAATACTCATGAAGGGAAATAATAATAAAATGCCACAAGTAATGGTTTTGTTAAAAAGAATGTTCGAGTAATTTATGACTATAAGGAAAAATAAACTCTTATAAAAAATGTTCAAAAATATTATCAGTTTTATGTCTACTTCTAATAGTGCCTGGATTCAGAAAAAAAAATGAATTAGATATATAGAAATAAGACTATATACATAATCAAATTTTGAAAACTGATTTGTCTATTTGCGGCCTGTTAATCTAAGTTTCGTCCAATCTGTCTGCTGTCTTTCAACCGAAAACGATTGTAATAATGTATACCATTGTTACGTATTTTCTTCTTATTTTCTTTTTGGTTAACTAGAGAATTGCTAAAGATGGTGACGATCGAAGATTCAACTGCTTCTGAATTGGGCCTTGATTAGCGATAGAGTACATGATAATGAAACATGCATGTTTCTCAAATTCCAATTGATGACAGAAGAAAACAATATAATACCCGACAAATTTGAAAATTTTGGATAAAATAGAACATTTGACTCAATAATTATAAGGAAAAAAACGAGAATAAAAAGCCAATATTAGTGGGTTCGGTTTAGAAATAATGTTTTAGTTAGGACTAAGCAATTATAAGTTACAGTATATCTTAATTTTCGTGGGAAGACTAAGAGTCTAATATGATGTCACAACTATTGTAATGAATTTTAGGGATAAACTCGATCTAGCTAGCAAACTTGTAAATGACTTAAATGATCTAATTAACAACCATATAAACTAGCATCCAACCTACCAATATATTGAAGTACATTAAAGGTAGATTGGAAAAGTATAGATGATTAAAGATATTTTTAAATTCAAACGCTTTGAATTTAGAATTTGTAAGGATTATGGTAACTCATTGTTCTCATTGTGGTTTTAGTGTTTTTGATGATAATCCAATACAATAGATAACAAAATTTTCGAATAAAGACTTACATTGAATCAATGAGTTACGGAACATATCCTAAGCAAACTTAAGAAAGATAAGCTCTTACAAAAAAAAATGTTAAAAGGAGACAAAACTTGAACATAAGAACATCTCCAACATACTTTATTATTTAGTAATTTACGTTTAAATGTTATTATAGAAAAATATATCATAATAGGCTAATACACTTCTATGTATTTCTGTAAAATATATTTTTTCTATATTTAAAATAATAAATATAATATCTTATATTTAGAGTAAGAAATGGATGAATGATTATATATATAGGTATATCTGAGTGAGTTTTACCAAAATGTTTTTAAAAAATATTAAAACTCAAAATACATTTAAAATAGTCTAACTTAATAACTTTTTAATTTGGGAGCCCTAACATAAATATATGTTTCTCAATAAAACTAAGTACCATTTTTTTTACAAAAAAACACATAAACTATTCATGTTACTCAACACAAAAAAAAAGGGAATTTTCATGTTTACCATTTTTTGGTACCACTATTCATGTTTTACCACCAATAAAGATATATTTTTAAAAATACCTTCTTCATTAGTTATTTTTTATATTTTCAAATTATATATTTTTCAATTCAAACTTTTTTATAAAAAAATTTTTGTTTTTTCGAATTTTTTTCTCAAAATTTCTTTTTGAAAATCGACCATTATTTTTGAAATTATATATTTTTTAAAACAATATTTTTTTTAAGTATTTATTTATATATTTATTAGAATCCTAAATTTCATATTCAAAAAAAAACATATCTCACCCCTAAACTCTAAACCCTAAGTCTAATTAGTTAATCTTAGGGTTATAAATGTCTTTTACCCTTCATTAAAAGTGAGGGTAAAAGTGATTAGTGTAAACATGAAAAGTGTTATTATGAATGTGGTATTTTTAGCAATTTCCCAGGGGAATTTTCATGTTTACCACTTTTGTGGTATCATTATTCATGTTTACCACTACTAAAGAGACATTTTCAAAAATATTTTATTCATTAAAATGCAAAAGACTCTTATACCCTTGTTATATAATATATATATATATAATAAATAATAATTTAAATAAATAATTTAAAAAAATTATGTTTTCAAATTATATTTTTTCAAATTCGAATATATTTATAATGTTTTTCTTTTTTTTAATTTTTTTTTTCAAAATTTCTTTTTGAAACTATTTTAAAAAATTATATTTTTTAATTATTTATTTATATATTTATTAGAATCCTAAATGACATATTCCAAAAATCATACTCTACCTATCAACTCTAAACCCTAAATCTAAATTAGTTAATCTTAGGATTATAAATATATTTTACTATTTTTAAAAATAAAAGTAAAAGTGGTTAGTGAAAACACGAAAAATAGTATGGCCTTTTTGGCAATTTTACATCTGCTTTTAGCACCCAAAAATCATCCAATTTCGTAGGCTTTTTTTTCGCTAAAAGACAAGTTCAAGCATATTCCCGAGTCAGAAGATCTCACGTATCTCGGGCTATAAATAGTGTACTAAAGAACACCTTCTCATATATCAATTAAAACTCTTTCAATCTTCAGGTACCACTCTCTAATTAAATCTTCTGTTTCCAGATATACCTTCAAAGGCCCGTGTAAAATTGTAAATACTAAACCAGCATAATCTTTATATTTACCATTTTACCATTTCGTTTTTGTTGTAAATTTTGATGATCTTAATGATTATCTATGTTTCTGTTTTCTCCACTAAATTAATGAAACCATCGTTTTTTCGATTCGTTCGGTTGTTTCAGTTTCAAAGTTATTAAACAATTCAAATCTTATCGCATTAACGCATGTTTTGGTAAAAGATTCAAATTTTCTTTCTACCAAAAACTAAAATCTAAAATTTCTTGACCAGTTTGTTGGAAAGTGCCTTAGGCCATGTTTATTGCCGGTAATAAGTGGGTTTCTAAATGCATAGACCCCACAAAAACCTTTAAAACCGATCACAAAAGTAAGAGAATAAGGATCGATCTTTCTTTGTTTTTACCACTGATCGCGGGCCCCACTGACACGTGACGGCCCTCGATTGGTTCCCCTTTTAATTTTTTTTTTTAGCAGACGAAAAAAAAACAATCCTATTGTTCTGTGCCTGCGTTGAACATGCTACTGAAAAGATGTTGGAGGGTAATTGGTCAAGTTCGATTATATGTTTATTTTTATTAATCTCTTTCAGTTATGATTTGCATGTGTAAAGCAAATGATTATATTTTTTACATTTATATTTATAGTTTTATGACAGAAATCGATTAAATAATATTAAAAAAATTCATATAAGGAAACCTCCGTAAAAGTTGTAGTTCCTATGTCAAGAATTTCAATGTGATCAAGGTTACATTACCAGGCAGTCTAGCCACGAAGGTCAACGCTATTATTAGATAATCATATAAACCATGCACCTTTTCACATGCAATCAGTCTTTCCTTATCCAAAATTCTTCTTTTTCTCTGTCTTATAGGAACGAAAAGATATGCCGACGGACTCGTACGAAGATGCCCTTAAAAAACTTGGAGAGCTTCTCACGTACAAACACCCGCAACTCGTAACCTGTGTCTATATATAATTATATATATGATTATTTGTCTTTTAATATGAATTGGTTAATTCGTAGCAAGAAATCGGATCTAGGTAACGTCGCAGCCGCAAAGATCAAGCAGTTAACTAATGAGCTAGAGGAACTTGATTCCAGCAAGATAGATTCTGTAGAAAGGATCAAGTCTGGATTTAACCATTTCAAGACTCATAATTATGAGTACGTTGTATTCTTATTTAATATGGATACGCCCGTACGTTTCAATGCTTTTTCTATATGGATATCAACCTTTTTCTTTTTTTCGAGAGGGCTTTTTATATGGATATCAACCTTTTGCCCCAACTCTAATATAATAACAACGGTTATAAAGTTATATAACTTGTTTTATTTAATTATTTAATCAAAAAGGTAAAATACATAAAAAACAATTTCTATAGAAATTATTAATGAAAATAGTTTGTCTGGTTATTTGATATCTGCTCATTATATCTGCTCATTATATTATTGGTTCAAATCAATAATTTCCAGGAAGAATCCTTCGTTGTACAGTGCACTTGCCAAGAGCCAGAGCCCCAAGGTTTTGACTTATTCTGTCCGTCACATCATTATTTTTCTTTTAGGGATTTTACTTTTCTCCGATTAGCCAAAGTTATGAAAATAATGGTAACTTTATGAGCAAGAAATAAAAACAAACAGTAAACCCTCACAAGTTACGATACATTATAAACGGGGATTAAATAAGACATGAGGAAATGTTTTTTTCAACATATAAACTGTACAGTTTACAAAAAAAAAAAAAAAAAACATATAAACTGTACAAATTAAACTAAAGTTCCGAAGGATCGGATTCAAACCTACACAAAGTAAAATAGTCTGAACGTACATAACCCAAACAGTTAGAGATGATATTATAAATATATATTCAATTTGAAATTGATTTTTTTTTTTTTTTTTTTTGCAGTTTCTGGTGTTTGCTTGTGCGGATTCTCGAGTTTGCCCATCTCACATCTTGAATTTCCAACTTGGGGAAGCTTTTATTGTTAGAAACATTGCAAACATGGTGCCACCTTATGACAAGGTTCGTCCAAACAAAGAGAATATCATTTTTTATTCACTTCATTCTAATCATTTTAGATAAACATTCATAGGTTGTTGTTATTGATTGAACAACAACAACTAACTATAAAAAGCTTTTGTCTTTGAAAATTTTCAGACAAAACATTCTAATGTTGGTGCCGCCCTTGAATATCCAATCACAGTCCTCAATGTACGTGCCATAATAACTAATCATTGGCCCCTCTTGTCTTGCATAAGATGCTTAGTAAAAGGCTTATGTGACCTAACGTTAACCCTAAGTGAGTCTTTAATGTAATGTTTTGTGATTTTCAGGTGGAGAGCATTCTTGTGATTGGTCACAGCTGTTGTGGTGGAATAAAGGGACTCATGGCCATTGAATATGATGCGGCTCCCTATAAGAGGTACTTCTCTTAAAAGGATTACCTAACCAACATCCTCCAATTATATGATCAGGCAGGAGACTAAGGGTTGGTTTGAACTACATTTTTAATGGCAGTGAATTCATAGAAGACTGGATCCAGATCTGTGCACCGGCCAAGAACAGGACCAAGCAGGATTGTAAAGACCTGAGCTTCGACGATCAGTGCACCAACTGTGAGAAGGTACGTAATAAGAAAAAAAAACAACACAATGTTCACTCTATTTTTCTGTCTTGCTTTGAAGTAGACACTGAGATTGTCTCTGTGGTGCGAGAAGGAAGCTGTGAACGTGTCGCTGGGGAACCTGTTATCGTACCCGTTCGTGAGAGAGCGAGTGGTGAAGAACAAGCTCGCCATAAGAGGAGCTCACTATGATTTTGTGAAAGGAACGTTTGATCTCTGGGAACTTGACTTCAAGACCACCCCTGCTTTTGCCTTGTCTTAAAAGAGTCCTACTCGTGTTTTCTCTCTATGTTGCTTCTAAGTGTGTTCTCATCAGTAATCATCTTTCTTTATCTTCAGTTTCTGGTCTCTTTTTGTTTTTTTTACTCAACTTCTTGTATAATCTCATCTTTTATGTTTAACAATAAATGAATAAGCTATAACAAGCATTTATCTTCATTTGATTTGGTTCAATAGTCTCCCAGCCAAAATGTTTTTTTTTTTTAAATACAAATGACGAAATGCTATGCATAAATAAGCAGATCTGACTACATCTACATGTAACTAATGCGGGTTCTATCGCAACCGGATCATATATTCATCTTGGCTCCTAAATTTATTTTTAAAAACTAATATACATAGGTCCAGTAGCCTCTAAATTATGGGGAAAATATTAAGATTTGTACTAAAATTTTTAAAGCTTCCAAAATTTCAGGTAAATGGACATCATCAGGTAAATCGCATTTTCCAAATTTTGAACTCGGGATCTTGCATAAAGAACTAATCGGTGTTGCACGACAAATATGATGAACTCAGTAAGCTAACCTGTAACGCAGTGTACATATATGGGCCTATATCATAATTGGGCTTGATAACGAAAGTCCATCAAGTAAAGGTCCAAGTAGAAACAGTTGTAAAAAGTCGAGTTGCAACATTGATCTAGGCACGATGGATGATGATCAAGACAACCGCGCACAATGAAGCACGATGTGTACACGTGGACGGTTAGTGTTTAATCAGAGACCAAGCTTAAAAACCGACCGTCCGTGTCCTCACACCCCCACAGAACTCAAAAACGGTGAAAGCTTTCATTGAATGTGACGTTAATCAGATCTATCATTCGATCATTCAAATGTAAGCTTCGAATTAAATCCCAATTTCAGATTCTTTTTTAGTTTTCTGAGAATTTTTTATATTGTTCTTCTTATTTTCTACAATGTGGTTCCAACGTTGTCTGGATTTCAATACTGTTCTTGCTTCCATTCACTGTTAATAGTTATATGCATATGTTTGAATTCGGGTTCTCTTTGTTTCCGTGTGTTTAAAAAGCGCAAAGAACAACATACATTGTTTGTGCCTATTGTTAGAAACATTTGTTGAATCTCTGTCATCTCTTTTGTCGTGGCAATATTGTGTTCCTTCACTGATCTGCTTAACCATAACTCTTGTGTCTATTTGATCAATGTATTGTCTGAAACTGAATAATCTATCATGAACTCATCTTCCATGACTTCGAATTGTTTTGGTAAGAAACTTATGTTTTATTCTTTGTCACTTGTTATTACAGACTCATTGAAAAATGGCAGACACCAAACCCGGGTTGAGAAAGCCAGAATTCACAAAGGTTGATCAGCTGCGTCCGGGGACTAGCGGACACAATGTCACCGTGAAGATCGTTAGCACCAAGATGGTGTTGCAGAAAGGTCGTTCAGATGGTCCTCAGGCTCGCCAGATGCGGATTTGTGAATGTATTGTTGGTGACGAGACCGGAGTTGTCGTCTTCACCGCAAGGAATGACCAAGGTACTTGACTTATTTCAATCAGTGAGATTCACATTTGTGTGTAACTTTCATTGATGGTATGTGGTATTGACTGTAGGAAATGTGTGTGATTCAAATGTTAGTGAATAATTGAATTGTTATGTGTGTAGTGGACGTGATGAAAGAAGGAACCACTGTAACTCTACGCAATGCGAAAATCGACATGTATAAAGGATCAATGAGGCTAGCTGTAGACAAGTGGGGTCGCGTTGAAGTCACAGAGCCTGCGAGCTTCAAAGTTAAAGAAGACACCAACATGTCCCTTGTCGAGTATGAGGTCGTCAATGTTGTCGAATAGAGTAACAAAACTCTCAAAATACTTTTGTTTTCGAAAACAGTTGATCAATAATAATAAAAGAGTTACCATTGATGTTGGCATCGAAAAAGAGTTAACCTGATATCTATGTTGCACTAACCTGATATCTATGTTGCACTACATGTTAAGTTAAGAGCACAAGCAGTGATGAATCTCAACATTTGGTACATGGTCGAAAGCTAAGATAAGATACGGCTAGAGTTTCTCAAACATATAAAAATTCTACATGCACATTAGTGAATCGAATCATAAAGACATCTGTGAATTAAGAGCAATAGCAAAATATATGATGCAATATTATTATTATATAAGATAGCATAAACATGGCAAGAACAAAGAGAAAAAACATCCAAAACAAAAGAAATATTTATAGATAAAAAAAATATAAACAAGTATCCAGGCCATTTATTTGCTGATGTCGAAAGCCATATACTTCACCGATCCTCCATACGATTCACTCACCATGTTGTTCCCGGTTGTTTCCTCCAAGATTGCATCTGGGACTAAACCCACGTCTCAATCTTCGTCCCCCAAGCCGTCCCGCCGGTTGTCCAGGGTGCATAATGAATGGTCCAGGTCCAGGCAAGCTACCCCCATTAATCCATCCGAAATGGTCAGGGTCTGGAATCCGAGGAAATGGAGGAACGCGGTTTCTACCCATGCCAAAGTTCCTTAAGGTTCGCCTTGATGAGGAAACCTGCCGTTGGTACTGCCTCCAAAACGCAGCAAACTTCGCCTTCCAGTTAACCGAATCACCTGCTCCATCCACAACCAGATGCTTAGCTTCCTCCAAACACTTTTGTTTCCACAAGTCATTGTCCGTCGCCAGGTACCGAATCTCCGTACAAACGCAAGCCATCTTCGCAACGCTCGCCCCGGGAAGCGACTCTAGTATCTTCAGCTTTAACTCTGTCGGTAAACGCATCAAGCACGGTGGAAGCTCCAAACCAGACTTATCGCAAAGACCAATCAACAAAGGGATGACAAGACCGTCTTTCACCATCCTCCAGAACATGAACATCTCCTTGTAGATGCTCGAAGAGCCGTCTTTATCAGACTTCAAAGTATCCATCACCAAATCAATCACAGGCACAAACCTACGCTTATCAAGATAAACCCTTTGCAGCTTCCCACCTAGAGACCCGTACACCACAACCTTGTCGCTTAAGCTCTGAAACCTCACAGTCACAGACTCAACACCGTCCTCGCGGGTCATTAGCTCAGGGAGCGTATACTTAAGGGACACAGTAAGCAACTCCTTCGAGAAGCTAAACTTGTTATCAGAGGAGACAGGGTTGAACAGAACGAATCCAGACTCCAACATCACGGCGTGAACAGACATCGCTACAGTAGTCAACTCACTGGTATCACCAGACTTCTCGAGCAATATCTTTTTCAAGAAGAACGGTTCGGTCAACCTCTTGCTTCCCGCGGCGGCGAGCTCCTCAACATCCATCGGGTCTGGGGCATGACCCGAAGCTTCCCCGGTGGATCCTTCCTCCGGATCTTGGATATTCATATCTACATCGGTCGCTGCGAATCCGATCCCCATCGAATCTTGAACGATCGTCTTATCCTGCGATTTAACTTCTGAAGACGAGGCTAAGGCGATCTCCTCGACGGAAGCAGCGAAAGCAGAGGGAACGAGGGAGTAGTAGATTAGGTCACCGGATGTTACGCCGAGGGATCGGAGCGTATCGTCTGGAGAAGGAGCGAGGAGCTCGTCTTTGCGGTTAAGAGAGAGATGAACGGAGGAAGGCGATGGTTCGTTGATCCGTTGGCGAAGATCGTGTAGAGTGCTCGAATCAGGTAATTCGAGTTTCAGGGTTTCTCTGGTCTCGTGGCATCTCAATCGCAGCTTCATTGTCGTACACTTCTTCGGTGAAATCGATCTAAGCTCAAAAACGGAGAGGCTAAAGCAGAGTTAAGAGATGTAAAAGGGTTTGATTAGACTATCCGGTCGTTTCTGGGAATCGGAGAAAATGGAGGTTATAATATAAGCTAGCCGTATTCTGGGCCCATTGAGTTTAAGATTAGATGGGCTTTTAGTAATATCAAAGATAAATTCATTCTCAGGAGGTACCCATTTGGATCATTATTATTTTTCTTAATTTCCTAAATTCAAAAATTACTCAAACTATACAAAGTTTACTGTACGTATTTAAGATGCCAGTAATTAAAACTGTAGCATATAATAGATCCATACATGTTTCCTTCTGAAATTGTTCCTTCGTTTTGGTAGTGAACTTCGGCTAAAAGATATACTTGACTACTTATCCATGACTTTATATTGTTTATTCCTTGTTAATCCATTTCCAATTGATTGTATATAATGATAAAATTTTACAAATTGTGTTCTGTCAGTCTGTGAGTGTGTAACAGTTGAATACTTAGAAACTACAAAAGTGTGTGACATGATTCATAAGTTTCCACCCTTTGCTAGAAGATGTGTATTGTACTTGATTGCTTTTCATCTTGTTTATTTATTCCCTTGTAAACCCATACAATTGATTGTTTATATAAATGTGCTTTGGTCAAGCTTCGAACCTGTCATGCGTTGCACGTGAGACAAAAACGTGGTTAAAGACGAGTGAGAGTATTAAAAAGAGAAACGATATATTCGAGGGGAAAGAAGTGACGTGTCCGTCGTAATATCATCACATAATAATAACAAAAAACTTTTTATGAAACAAAAATTGATATCGAATCTCCTCCACTTCACCTGCTTCCTTCTTCTTTATTATTATAGCTTTCGCTTCACTTCACATCAACACACAAATCCTCCAAGAAACGCTAATCCCATCTCTCTCATTTCATCATCTTCTTGGTCTTCTTCACAGCAATGGACGCTGTTACCGATTTGAAGAGACCGAGAGAGGAGGATGATAACGCCGCCGCAGCTAAGCCTGCTTGTTTCTCATCAGTGATTCCTGGGTGGTTCTCCGAGATGAGTCCCATGTGGCCAGGTCCCTTCCTCCTTCTTGTCTTATTGTAAAAGGAGCCTTCTTTTCATCATCATCATTCTCTGTTTCATTTCGATTAAAAGCTGAGTTTTTTTTTTTTTTTTAAAACCGATTAACTGAGGATGCAGGAGAGGCACACTCTTTGAAGGTTGAGAAAGTTTTGTTTCAAGGCAAATCAGATTACCAGGACGTGATTGTTTTCCAGGTAACGCACCAACAAAAACAATATGACTATTCTTTAAATTTGTAACCATGTCTCTGTTTTGTAAGTACGTTTGGTTTCTGTGGTTTAGTCTGCGACATATGGGAAAGTGTTGGTTCTTGATGGAGTAATCCAACTTACGGAGCGAGACGAATGCGCCTATCAGGAAATGATCACTCATCTTCCTTTGTGCTCTATCCCTAACCCAAAGAAGGTTAACTAATCAAAACACTTTTAGATTTTTTTGCATCTCTTGGGAACTGTAATTAAGTAGTTAAGAGGTTTATCAAAGAACCATGCTTTGGACTATAATGAAAGGTTATTAAGCTCACAGCTTTTCTTCTCCGGTAAAGTAGGATGGCTTAATCATTACTTGTGGAGAAATAGAGTAACCAGACTTCCCCCTTTTAATCATATGTGAAACTTTAAGAAACTAAATTGTTCTGGCATAGTCCAAAATGTCGATAGGAATGTCCCACTTGAGAAAAATAGGTGATGATGAACATTTTAGTTTTTTTTAAATATGTAAAAGAAAAAATAGTTACTTTATTGGATAATAATAATAATATGAAGGAAAGTGTTTTAACTGGCTTTGTTTATAGCTAGAGTGTGTATCTAATCATTTTCCTTCTAGTTCTTTCATAGGTATTGGTCATTGGGGGAGGAGATGGAGGTGTCCTGCGTGAAGTTGCACGCCATGCTTCTGTTGAGCATATTGACATGTGTGAAATTGATAAGATGGTGGTCGACGTGAGTCCTCGCTCACACGCTTTCCTCCATCTCTGTTTCAATGAATGCTCATAACTAAACGAATGTTCAGCTGTGTGTATTTTAGTTTAACATGTTTCTACCTTCTTTGGAATCTTCAGGTCTCTAAGCAGTTTTTCCCTAATGTAGCAATTGGATTCGAGGATCCTCGCGTGAACCTCGTCATTGGTGATGGTACGAAACTGCTACCATGTACTTATGTTGTCATTTCCAAATCCACTTTATTCTAACTGTTACGCGGTGGATCATTGCAGGTGTTGCTTTCTTGAACAATGCTGCTGTAGGTTCATACGATGCGGTTATTGTTGACTCATCAGATCCAATCGGTAACCACTACTACCATCAGATAGTAATTAGATTATGTTGAACAAATTTAACAAGCAGCATTTAACTTCGAGCTGGTGTGTGTGTCAGGTCCTGCAAAGGAGCTTTTTGAGAAACCCTTCTTCCAATCTGTGGCGAGAGCTCTTCGTCCTGGTGGAGTTGTGTGCACTCAGGCTGAAAGCTTGTGGCTTCACATGGACATCATCGAAGACATTGCTTCCAACTGTCGTGACATCTTCAAGGGTTCTGTTAACTACGCGTGGACCAGTGTTCCAACATACCCTAGGCATGTTTAGTAACCTTTACTATTCAATCTCTCATGTTTTGGTGATATAACATAACCTGAATCTCATGTGTTTGTAGTGGGGTTATTGGATTTATGCTTTGTTCAACAGAGGGACCTCATGTTGACTTCAAAGTCCCAGTGAACCCACTTGATGACAGCTCCAGCAAATCAAATGGACCCTTGAAGTTCTACAACGCTGAGGTAAAACTCTCACTATATATACCATTTCATGCGTCTAGACACTTGATTCCTCTTATAGCGTATATTCTCATATCTTCATGGTTTCAGATTCATTCAGCTGCGTTCTGCTTACCTTCTTTTGCCAAGAAGGTGATCGAGTCAAAAGCCACTTGAAAAGGGATTCAAGTAGTTTGGAGGATCGTTGCGTTTATCAAAATAAAAACTTTTTTCAGAGGGAGAGCTCAAAATATTTTTATCTTCTCATACTATTGTTGTTGACTAAATCTAGTTTTAACAAATTTTAAATTTTATCAAAAATTTTATTTAATTTTATGTGTAACTAAATTTATGAAAATAAATTTGAAATATTTATGGAAAAAAATTTAACATTAAAACGATAGACAACAAAATTTTAAGAATCATAAATGTAATATGTAATTATAAGAACCAAAATGCTAATAGAAATAGAAATTTTATTTGAAGTTTATTTTTGAAAAGAAAACATCCGAAGTTATAGAATGTGCAAGAATTGAGAAGGGTGTGAAAGGTCATTATTAAGATTATTAAAACAATGTACAAGGTGAATGTTATTTAACACCCTTTTTAACTCTTTACATCATGTTTTATTCTTTTCTACATTTTAATTTAACATACATTCAAATTTTATATTTACAATAGTTATGTTTAATAAAATTCAACGCATTATCTCAATATTTTATCTAATATCGTTATTTTATGTTTGTTTTGTAAAAGATAATAATCATTAAAAATATGTTTTAAAATCAAGATAACAAAAGTTAAACAATTTAAAATAATTTGATAAAGTTTCTGTTGGTTGGACGATTAGTTTGGAAATTTATAATTATCGGGATTTCGTAGTTAAAAGAGAAACATAAAATTTAAGTGTTAATATAATTATTATTGATATTTTTAATAAAAAGAACATTTTTATTTTATATCCAAATGAAAACAGACTAGTTTCTATTTATAATTTATGAATTATAAACAATGTTAAATTTTGGTATAATTTTTACTTTACTCATAAAAAGTTTTACTTTAAAATAATTGAATTTAGATAAATTAGTGGAGATAAAAATACAAAATATTAATAGCCAATGAGAATAGAACGTATGACAATGTATGATTCATTTGTTTTACTTTCAACAAGTTGAAAACTTTCAATCCAAATAATTCACCTATATTTTTCTTTCAACAAGTTGAAAATTTTCAATTCCAAATAATCCACTAGCATTCTCGCATTATTCAACTACCCCATTTACCCCATTGCTTTGATTAAACTGTTAAATTAAAAAAAATCAACATGCTCACTGTTAATGGTTTTATAAGTATTCTTTATCTTCCTTCTGGGAACAAGTTGTTATGATAGTACGTGAAAGGAGATGGCTCTAATAACAAAGTCATAAAACAAATATAAAAACAGATTGATAACGAATCTCCACTTCACCTGCTTCCTCTTTATATCTTTCGCTTCAGTTCACATCAATACGCAATCCTTCAAAACCCTTGTTCCCTCTCTCTCATTTCGTTATCTCTCTGAGTTTCTTGTTCAGAACAACAGCAGCAATGGATTACACAGAAGCCTCGGTTACCGATTTGAATAAACTGAGAGAAGAGGATGATGACAACACCGCAGCTAACGGAGATCAGAAGAAGGAGCCTGCTTGTTTCTCATCTGTGATTCCTGGGTGGTTCTCCGAGATGAGTCCCATGTGGCCAGGTCTATTCCTCTTTCTTGTTTTATTGTAAAAGAAGCCTTCTTTTCACCATCATCCTCTTGTAGCTGAATTTTTTCGATGATGTGATGATGCAGGAGAGGCACACTCTTTGAAAGTTGAGAAAGTTTTGTTTCAAGGGAAATCAGATTACCAGGATGTCATTGTTTTCCAGGTAACACAGTCATTAACGATGACTTTTGCTTAAATTTTTAACCATCTTTATATGTGTGTTTGGTTTCTGTGGTTTAGTCTGCGACATATGGAAAAGTGTTGGTTTTGGATGGAGTAATCCAACTTACGGAGAGAGACGAATGCGCTTATCAGGAAATGATCACTCATCTTCCTTTGTGCTCTATTCTTAACCCAAAGAAGGTTAACTAATCAAACACTATTGCTTTATTACATCTCTTGCGAACTGTAATTAAGTAGTTGAGGTATAGCCCTTGTTCAAAACAACGCTAGGCGTAACGCGTGCGCTCAACCCGGGCCTAGCGCCGAATCAATTAATCGGGAATTACACGGGGATTAATCGGAGCCTAGTTTTAAGACTATTATTGCTATATTTATGTTATATATACAATATATTTTTAAGCTTAGTCAAAATATGTTACATGGTGAAGTGGTTTGTGAGTGATTTTACTTCCAAGAGGTGTTGGGATGGCATAAAAGGCATTGTTATCCATATCAGGTTTTTTCCTTATACTTAAGTAAAGGACAAAAATGACATTTTGCTCCATCATTTTCCCAAACCTACTTTGAGTTCTTTAACTTTTTCTTTCTGCCGTCAACCATTTTTATCATTTGATAATTTGCACAATCGATTCATGCTTTCTCTACCCAAACACATGAACTCAGCTTCAATGAGCTTCGGACATTAAATTACATTTAGACACGCTCCAATAACAGAAACCAAAAAGAAAAATATTTCACAATCTGGGGATCGTCCGTTTGGGAGCTGTGGAATACGCCAGAGAAAGGAGCAGACATGGAAGAATTTAGCGTTTGATTACGCGGCTTCAGACAATTAAACGTCCGCTTTTCTTTATTCTACGTTATTGGTTGAAATTAAACGTGTTACTGTTTGAGCCAACCGAATCGATGATAATCGCTACGTTCGTCCTCCGTGTAGCGTTTATGCGGCCGTAAAAGCGGTGAGGCGGCCGCTTTTTTGAACAATGGGTGTAGCAAAGAACCATGCTTTGTAATATAATGTAATGAAAGGTTATATTAAAACACATGGTCTTAAAATTTTGCGTAGTTTTTCTTATAAGAAAAGGTCCAAAATCTAATTATGGAAAATCTTATTTCTCGGTCAAAAACAAAAGAACCCGAAAAAGATTGGTCTTTCTTTAGAAGAAGGAAGCTGAAAACCACGTGATGGTTAGAAATGTCACGTGAGACTTAGTTATTTAAACAAGACTTTTTTTTTATCTTAACAAGACTTAAAATGGACATCAAAACTTTAGGGATTCTTTTTTCATTCTAGCACATGGTATGTTCTAAGTTTGAGCCGGGCCTACTAGTATGCTCACGTTTTTCTTCTCCGGTTTAGTAGGATGACTTAATCAATTACTTGTAGAGAAATACAGAGTAACCAAACTTCTTTTTATCAGATTCGGATGTGAAATTTATAGAAACTAATTGAGCTGGCATAGATGATTAATAGATCACACTCCAGAATGGTGATAGGAATATCCCCTGTTCGGAACTACGCTAGGCGCTAGTCGGGCGGTAACCCCGGGCCTAGCGAGTTACCGAAAAATCGGAGATTAAGCGGGGCATACGCGGGACCTAGTTTTTAGACATATTATATATATATAACGTTCATAGATAAACATAGTAATCCATTACATCCAATTCATGGAATAAACAAAAATAGATAGTCTTGATCTTGAGAACATACAAAAAAGGTTTTCATCCTTTGTTGTCGAAGATCAAGTAATCACCACGAATGGGAAGATGTGTTAGATATTGTAATGTACCCCTGCAACGACAAACAAAAAACATCAATTTTTTACATATGAATATACAATCAAACGTGAAACTAAAGTTCAAAAACATTAAAAATCTGTGACCTAGGAAGAGAAAGACATCAAATTGGTTAAAAAAGTTTCAGAACTTAACAAGTGTTTAAGAACTAAGTTAAAAAGCTTCACTAACAACCTAAAGTGAGTTATCCATACAAACAAAACTTGTAAAACAACCTAAGCTGATTCTTCCTCCATCTTGTAGAACTCCTAAAACAAGAGATAACACATGTAAGAATCAGTAATACTCATAAAATTTTCAGAACTCAACAACAGTTTTACAAAACTCATAAAATTTAAAAACTCAACAATCTAAATGGGTCTTTTTTCATCTTTAAGAACTCCTACAACATGACTGAACAATTGTGACATTGGTTATTACGAAGAATAGAAACGAAATTACCTCCAGTTCGTGAAACAGAGGAAGGTTGCTGTTGATGAAGTTAATTCAGCATCAGTTCGTCTCTAACTCTCAATCCACGTTTGATTTCATCTCCACGCTTCAGTTCAACGCTTGATTTTGTCTCCACTTTTTCGATTAGGGTTTCAGGTATCGAAGATCAATCTCAATTAAAGCAACGATGTGTTAAGTGTGTGTCTAGCCTTCTTCGGCTTTGATTTTAATTGAGTTTGGACTGACATTTATCAACCGATTTTATTATTTTCCGTCGCGTTTTAGTATTACGCGGGCGAGTAATGAAAAAATTGCAACCCCGCGTAGAGTCACCGAGTTGGTCCTCTTCGCCACGTTCAGTCTGCGACTACCGCCTAGGCGGACGATTAAGCGGCTAGGCGGCCGCGTTTTTGAACAGGGCGAATATCTACTAGAGAAAGATAGAGATTAGGCCTCGGCACATTTACCCGGAACAAAAGAACCGAACCAAACCGAATCAAAAATAGAGGTTTTGTTCGGATTTGGATCCTACCAAATATCCGAGCATATCCTATATCACTAGAACCAAACCATAACCGAACCGAACCAAGAACCAAATGGATACCCAATTTTCTATAATATAATTTAATTATTTATAAATATTAACTATATTTTGTTTTAAAATAATCAAATAATTTTAAATTATGTGAATTATCTAAATATTTATCCGAAAACCCGATTTTTATATTTCATCTGAAAAATTCAAATTTTAAGACTTTTTAACCAAAATTAACCGAATCGGAACCGAATGGAATCTGAAATTATTTTGGATATTAGTCGGTTCCTGACTTTACTAACCGAACCAACCCGAGAACCGAAAAACACACCCCAGAACCGAACCAAATTTTCTAAATATCCGAACGGATCCTAAACTTCTAGAACCGAAAAACCGAACCGGAACCAGAACCGAGAACTGAATGCCCAGGGCTAGAGATGATGATGAACACTTTAGCTTTTTCGATATACAAGAAAAAAATAGGTGCATTGTCAAAAAAAATAGGTGCATTGTCTCACGTTCTCTTCTAGCAAAGTTAGAGAACTACAGTTTTTTTTTTTGATCAACAGAATGAAATAAAGTTAGGTAATAATATTATGAAGGAAAGTGATAATCATTCTGACTTTGCTTTTAGTTAGATTCTGATCAATCCTCTTCTAGTTATTTCATAGGTCTTGGTCATTGGAGGAGGAGGTGGAGGTGTCCTGCCTGAAGTTGCACGCCATGCTTCTGTTGAGCAGATTGACATGTGTGAAATTGATAAAATGGTGGTCGACGTGAGTGCTTAATCTCTGTTTAGTAACCGAATGTTCATATGAGTACATATTGGTTTAATGTGTTTCCACATATTTTGACTCTTCAGGTCTCTAAGCAGTTTTTCCCTAATGTAGCAATTAGATTCGATGATCCTCGCGTGAACCTCGTCATTGGTGATGGTACAATACTACCACTATGTACTTATGTTGTCATTTCTAAATCCAGTTTATTCTAACTGTTACGGTTGGTGGATCAATGCAGGTGTTGCTTTCTTGAAGAATGCTGTTGAAGGTTCATATGATGCGGTTATTGTTGACTCATCAGACCCAATCGGTACCTACTACTTCCATCAGATTTGTTATTAACAAGCAACCTTTAACTTCGATTATGCGTGCTGGTGTGTGTCAGGTCCTGCAAAGGAGCTTTTTGAGAAACCCTTCTTCCAATCTGTGGCGAGAGCTCTTCGTCCTGGTGGAGTTGTGTGCACTCAGGCTGAAAGCTTGTGGCTTCACATGGACATCATCGAAGACATTGTTTCCAACTGTCGTGACATCTTCAAGGGTTCAGTAAACTATGCCTGGACTAGCGTCCCAACATACCCTAGGCATGTTTCGTGACTTTTTTAACATTCAGTCTCTACTCTTCGTGAGTATAACTTAACCTGAATGTGTATCATTTCACGGTTTTTTTCTGCAGTGGGGTTATTGGGTTCATGCTCTGTTCAACTGAAGGGCCTCATGTCGACTTCAAAAACCCTGTGAATCCTATTGATGACAGCTCCAGCAAATCAAATGGACCCTTGAAGTTCTACAACGCTGAGGTATAACTAAACATATAAAAAAAACTCTCAATATACCATTTCATGCGTTTAGACACTTGATTCCTCTTAACAAATTAATGTTCTCATTATTTGCGGTTTCAGATTCATTCAGCTGCGTTCTGCTTACCTTCTTTCGCTAAGAAGGTGATCGAGTCAAAAGCGTCTTGAAAGAGAGAGAATTGAGGATAGGATCGTTGCACTTATCAAAATAAAATCTTTTCTGTTTGTTTTCAAGCATGTTTCTGTGACCACCGCAACAAATGCAAACCACCTTTCTTTTTTTTTCAGCCACAATAACATCAGTACACATTACATATTATCAAAGCCTGTCTACAAGTCTCATTTCTTTATGCCTCTTTACCATTTATTTAAAGACTAGAACCTTTGGAGGGATCTCAGGCAGCGAAACTCTCTTGAGTAGCTGGAGGCTTAGCTTGTTCTACATCAGCCTTCTTTCTCAAAGGCCTAGTTTTACAATCATGGTAACGTACAACACAGGCCAACCATTTAACCACATTCCCAACACAAATCAAACCTACATAGAGACCAGTGTACAACACTCCGTTCCCACTTGAACTTAAACTGCACTTTGAGTATAAACACGGCATCCTCGTCGTTAGAGCAAAGACCAAGAACATCAACATCATCCAGACATCACGCGTCTCGTGTCCTTTTCGATACCAAGCTGAAAGAGACAAAGCATTGCTTCCAGATACGCCTTCTTCACCATCTTCTCCTTCTTCTTCTAAGACAGAAAATACCAAACTCATGTTCCATCCTGCGCTCCACTTAATGAACTTTGCAGTCAGGTACATGAAGAGAGTAGCCTGAACAAGGACCACCATCGCATAGATCAGAAACGGTACTAAGTCGAGAAAGGTTTGGGGTTGGTGTATGATACCAACAAAGTTTAACTTTTCCGCCCAATGTGAGAAGACACCGAAGAAAGACAAAAGAAAAAAGGGAAGGAAGAAAAGGAACACAGAGGTTGACAAGAGAAGAACATAAAGAGATGTGACCAGACAACCTCCTAGTCTCTTCTGACATATCTTGATAGATCTATGTACCAGATCAATCAACCCCAACGGTTCTTCCTTGGACATGTAAACAGTGGAAGACGCTGCAACGATTGTGGTGGTGGTAAGGAGGTCGAGAATGGTGTAGGGAAAGAAGTAGAGAAGAGATGTCTTGATCAGCCATGGAATCAGATCGTTTTCTGACAAGTCCTCCCAAATATTACGTTGTTGGTAAAGAGATTGGTAAGTGAGATAGTTGGTGGTGTTTTGGTGAAACAGATCATTCTCCGGCAAATCCTTCTCAACGTTGACTTGTTTGGAGAGGAATTGGTCAGTGAAAGAGAGGGTTGTTTGGAGGGAGAGCTCAAAGAAGATCAAGAAACAGAACAATGGAAGAGAACAGAGGAAGACGATGAGTGCAAGATTGATGTTGCTCAAGAGTAGCTTCACAGCTCGTTTTAGTAGCTCAAAGACACTAAGCTTCTTGTCCATCTTCATCTCTGTTGATTATGAAGCACTCGTTTTTTTTTTTGTTGGCAGTAGAAGAAAGAAGATCAAAGATATGTAATAGTTAGTCTTCGATTAAACGTATGGTCGTTGTCTTTCATTGACTTTGACTTATTGACTTCATCTATGTCACGTTTGAATGGTCGTTGGGGTTTATTAAACGAAAAACTTATGTACATCACTCCTTTTTTAATTGTCGATCACTTAGCCACAAGTAGCTTCTTTGCTCTTTGCTCTTTGCTCTTTGCTCTTTGCTCTTTTTGAAGTTTTGTTCTTTTTTTTTTTGAAGTTTTGTTCTTCCTCAGCAAAGAAGAAGATGGGCGGTCACAAATTGTCAAAGAAGTAGCGGCTATGTAATTAATGGTTTTTTTTGAAGTTTTGTTCTTCCTCAGCAAAGAAGAAGATGGGCGGTCACAAATTGTCAAAGAAGTAGCGGCTATGTAATTAATGGTCGTTTTACTGCCTTGACTTGGTCCACTAGTCCGGCTACAATTCGTTCTCATGCAAACCTCGGTGCAAGTAAACCTTTGAGCCAGTTGACTCAAACCCAAGTAAAAAAGCATCACGTGAATGGATGTTGTGGAGGTCAATTAGACCCAAAAAAGAGATGTTGTGGTAGAAGAAAAATTAAGTCAGGATTCATGAAAGCTTATCATGACTATATATATGATAAAAGGAACGTGTCAGTGGAAAATCAAATCATGATCACAGAAGAGTCCATACTTTTCACAAGCAATATACCAAAAGAAGCATCCACTAAGGGTTACATGTAGAATTAACCTTAGCATTAACCCAAAAAAAGTTACAAGTACTAGTAGATGTGTGACAAAGATGTTGCAAAACTACAGTGACCAAAATATGAGCAGAAAAGCCAAGTGATGCGTCAAACTATTGGCCAGACAAGGCCAATGTAGATGAAGGGTCAATGTGAAGAAACATCTTTGTCTTTCTCGTTAGAAGCTTGGATGCAAATAGTGGTAAGGGTGATAACAAGCAAATCTCAAAGATAATGTTGCTTTTGAATTATTTGAAAGATATACAATTACAAAAACTAAAAATATGAAACTTCAAATATAATTTTTTTTTAATATTGAACATCAAATTTGAGAGTTTACCAATCAAAATTTTAAAATTCAATTTTTAAAATTGTTTTTAGATTACAAAAACCTTAAATTGAAAGTTGGTTGATAAGTCTATAAATTATATAATTGATAGAAACATAAACTATATATAAGAGGTACCTCTAAAAGCTCAACTATGGAAGGAAACATCTCGTCTGGTACATGAAATGTGTTGAGTGGCGAATTCTCAGCAAGAGCTCTCAGAAAATCAAGCTTCCTAGTATAAAAAGATTTTGGTCTATACTGACTAAAAAATCACGTGTCGAGTAACTATATAGATTTCACTAAACGAAAAACGACATCGAATCTATAGAATTATGTAAAACCAAAGAGTTACATGCACATGAAAAGTAATTAAAATTGACTTCATGCCTTCATGTCTTCAATCTTATTAACTAGTTTATTTTTAGTATATATGCTGAAGAGAACACAAAGAGATCATATTAATACAAAACTTGGAGAGAAAGTTAAGAGAAAATAAAGGAAAAGTTAAGAAAAATGTAATACTTCAGTTTTTCACAAGCGCAAGCAACTTGAACCTTATGATATCTCTTTGTCCAAATGATGTAAAGATAGTAAAAGTTATCACTTAACTATCTAACATCCAAAAGTAAAATGCAACAATAAGTATTAAATTTGTACCACATAGACTGAAACATCAATTTGCATGCATGAAACCAAGCTGTCAATATATGGTATGTATTTGAAACTTATAAGAGAATAAAATTTTAAGATCAAAAGTAGATAGACAACAGATTGGGTTCAAAATCTGTTCATAAACCTTTAATTTGGTTAGCTCAGTTTTAATAAAATACTCACTTCAAACTTACATTCATCCAAAACAAATGTCTTACAATAAATTACTTTTGAAATTCTCTTTGGCTTTCATTTTTGAGGCTCTCAACACATTAAAAGAAGGTCATAAAAGAATCAAAGGAAAAATCAAGACAAAAGAGTAACAAATAGATCTTATTATGTTCCAGAGAATGGTCTAACCTTTTTATAGACAATCAAGTATACTTCTTCTCACTAAATCAGTCAAGTGTCTTCTCATTTCTTTTTTTTCATTGTCTAACATATAAGACTTAGTAAGTAACACCTACATTAATAGTCATAATAAAACTTGGTAAATGATAAGAAACTCTCATAGATAAGCGCATACACTAAAAAAACATTCAAACTACATATGCTCTAAAAAGATCTTCACCTTTTTAGGATTAACTCAAAAAGATTGTCTATCAATGCAATCAAAAATTCTACAACCAAAACCAAATTTTAACATGATGAATTGTGAGCTGCAAAAAATGAAAACAACACAAGAAATTTACTAATTTTTTCCTGCTGAAATATTGTCTTAGAAGCCTCATGGCCCATCAGGCTCTGCGGTTTCCTACAATACATTTATTGATTAATTAGATGTAAGTATATGGTTGAAAATTTCTCAAAGAAAATCATGTATAACAAAATACCTAGATTTAAACTACAATTGAACCTGAGAGCCAAACTCTATCGGATCATTTATGTGCTTCTTAGGATTGTCAAGACATTTGCTTGCTTCAGAATGAAAACTTAGCATGATGAAAAGTGAGAGAAATGGATCTCACCATACGCTTTGGTCATGTCCAAGTAAATAAAATAAACAAAATGGATCAGAGAATCAATTGAAATTCACTGTGAAAGAATAATTGAAGGGAGATTCTTACCGTGAGATTCAACATTCCTTGGTTACAAGCTTTCAAGATTATCATCTTTGGAGACAAAGCTACTCTGAAGAAGGGACTATTCTAACATGATATACAATCCAGTTCATCTTATCTATCTTGTAATTTTATGTTTTGGTCACAAATCGTCATCCAAAAAGATGTGCACAAAAAAAAGGTCTAGCTATTTTGGATCTTAGTTCAGCTGGTTCATCCCTTGTGCACACTTTATGTAAGACAGTTTTGCCTTAAAATGAATCAAAATAATATTTACGTTCTCCATCCTTTTTCTCTGAAACATCATCGTTCATCATCAACCATCATCATCAAATCTCAGATCTTCGAAGTGATCCTTCTTCCTTCATGATCACCTTCTAGACTTTGAACCCCCGGTATTCCTAGAAATACTTTGGTTTTCAAGACCGAACTTGTGATCCACTCTCAGCTAAGTTTCTATGGTCGGTCCTCTCTCGATTCATATCTTCGAGCTCAAGGAGAGCTTCTAGATCATGATCTATCCATCCCGTTACAAAGAAAAATTTTCACAGGGATTTCAATTCTATTCCTACATTTTTAGAGAGGGAGATGCAAGAGAAGTTCTATAATGGTTTTTTTCTAAACATCACTTGTGGCCGCTCTTCCACTATATGCTTCCCATGTTCCCTGACCATGATATTTTCAGATAGGGTGATGGAAGTTATCAACCCTAAGGCAGGTTATGTCTGGATTCATGATTATCATCTGATGGTTCTTCCCACGTTCTTGAGGAAACGGTTCAACATGATCAAGCTCCCTTTCCCTCATCAGTAATATACCGCTCTTTGCCAGTCCGGGATGACCTTATGAGATGATTGTTGAACTGTGATATCGCTAGTTTCCAAACGTTTGATTATGCGCACCATTTTTTTGTCATGCTGCAATAGAATGCTTGGCCTTGATTATGAATGAGCGCTATTGCTTCTTGAATATGAGCCAATTATCTTGATTGATCGCTATGAGTAGGCTGCCTCTTATACTATGTCGGACTGCTGCCTGCGGAATGCAGTAAATGACAGCATGAGCTTAGTTTCATACCAATATATATCTATATCATTTTCACATACGGATAAGGCCATAGGGAATAGCCATGATTTACCATGCACGAGCATGCTTGTGGTTTCTGAGTTTAGTGGCTATTTCTTTGAGTGGTGCGATCAGGGTGAATCCATGGGGTGTAGAAGATGTTGCAGAAGCAGTTAACTTAGCCCTCAAGATGAGTGAGGCTGAGAAGCAATTGAGGCATGAGGAAAACTATCACTATGTTAGTATTCATGATGTGGCTTGAGTTTCCCAAAAGCACATGTAAGATAAAAGAGATTATTTCACTCCTTTTCTTCGCTTGCAAACAAATTTGCGAAAGCTTCCTCCTACCTTCTTATGTGATCGAATCAGTTCTTCTTATTTATGCAGGGAGTAAGTAAAGGCGCAGCAGTGGAAAAAGGTCACCGGACATGGTGATGTATATAGGAGATGATAGATCAGACGAGACATGTTTGAGAGCATATTAAGCTCAATGACAAACTCAGACCTCCAAATGCAACCAGAGATCTTTGCCTGCACTGTGGGAAAAAACCCAAGCAAAGCCAAGTACTTCTTAGATGATATCTTCTTGTAGCCACAATGGCATTACACATTACATATGTTAGCAAAGCTTGTCTACAAGTTTCTTTGCTTTCTTCCTACCATTTATTTAAAGCCTTTGAAATGATCTCAGCCAAACTCTCTTATGTAGCTAGAGGTTTAGCTTATTCAACATCAGCCTTCTATCTCAAAGGCCTAGTTTTACAATCATGGTAACGTACAACACAAGCCAACCATTTAACTACATTCCCTACACAAATCAAACCTACATAGACACAAGTGTACAACACACCGTTCCCACTCGAACTTAAACTGCATTTGGAGTATAAACATGGCATCCTCTTCGCGAGAGCCAAGATCAAGACCACCAACATCATCCAGACATCACCCTTCTCATGTCCTTTTCGATACCAAGCTAAAAGAGATAAAGCATTGCTTCCATATACGCCTTCTTCACCATCTTCTCCTTCTTCTTCTAAGACAGAAGCTACCAAACTCATGTTCCATCCTGCACTCCACTTTATGAACTTTGCAGTCAGGTACATGAAGAGAGTAACTTGAACCAGAACCACCATTGCGTAGATCAGAAACGGTACTAGGTCGAGGAAGGTTTGGGGTTGGTGTATGAGACTAACAATGTTTAACGTGTCCGCCCAATGAGAGAAGAAACCGAATAAAAACAAAAGAAAGAAAGGAAGGAAGAAAAGGAACACAGAGGTTGAAAAGAGAAGAACATAAAGAGATGTGACCAGACAACTTCCTAGTCTCTTCTGACATATCTTGATAGATCTATGTTCCAGATCAATCAACCCCAACGTTTCTTCCTTGGACATGTAAACAGTAGAAGACGCTGCAACGATTGTGGTGGTGGTAAGGAGGTCTAGAATGGTGTAGGGAAAGAATAAGAGAAGAAATGTCTTGATCATCCATGGAATCAGATCGTTTTCAGACAAGTCCTCCCAAATATTGCGTTGTTGGTAAAGAGATTGGTAAGTGAGATAGTTGGTGGTGGTTTGGAGAAACAGATCATTTTCGGGCAAATCCTTCTCAACGTTGACTTGTTTGGAGAGGAATTGGTAAGTGAAAGAGAGGGTGGTTTGGAGGGAGAGCTCCAAGAAGATCAAGAAACAGAACAGTTGGAGAGAACAGAGGAAGATGATTAGTGCTAGATTTATATTGCTCAAGAGTAGCTTCACAGCTTTAGTAGCTCGACGACACTAAGCTTCTTGTCCATCCTCATGATCTTGGTTGTTTATGAGCTCTTTTTTTTTGGCAGTAGAAGAAAGAAGATCAAAGATCTGTAGTAATTAGTATTCGATTAAATTGACTTTGACTTCATCTGTGTCACGCTATGTCACGTTTGAATGGTCCTTGGGGTTAAATCACTACAATATTAATAAGCAGCTTCAAGTCTATTAAACGAATGACTTGGTCCACATCGTTCTATGTCTCACCTAGGAACGTGTCAGTGGAAAACAAAATAATAACCACAGAAGGTCAACACCTTTCACACGCATACAAAAAGAAGCATCCAATAAGGGTCACATGAAGATTTAACCTTAGCATTTAACCACAAGAATATTAAAAGTACCAATAGATGTGTGAGCAGAGAAGTTAAGGGTGATGAGTAAAAGAGACGAGGCAATCTAAAAAGTACGACTAAAAAATATTAGGTGTTCAAAAAAAAAAAGACTAAAAAATATTAAACTTCAAATCTACAGTTTTGAATAAAGAAACATCAATTTTGAGATTTCATCATTCAAAATTTTAAATTCAGAAATCTATTATATTAAAATAAAAGTCACAATTTTTTCATGTGCAATTTTTAAGTTGGACCACCCTTAAGAAATTTTATTAAATATATTTTAATAAAGCTAATAATATATAAAATGTTTGAACTACTTTAATCATAACTAGATTTCGATCCGCGTAACCGCGTGGATTTTTGTTTTCATTTATTTTTATATAAATATTTTGTTTTCAATTCTAAATTGGTATATATTATAATATATATGTGTCTATCAAATTTTAAAAAATAATAAGTTTACTATATATTTTTTTTTCATTGAATAGATTGTTTCAAACTTTCAAATGTATTTGTATTGTCTTCTATATATATATTTTTGGATTATTATTTCATTATTAAAATCGTAACTATATATATAAATATTAGTAGAATATTATTTTATTGTCATATTCAAAGATATTGTTCACAAATTTAGAAAGATTTGAAAAATTAAACTTTTCGCTTCATAAATTTATAGTATCGAGTAAATAATTAAATAATTAGTTTTTGTTGAATTTTTAAAATAAACTATAAAGTTTAAAATTTGTTTTCATTGGTTTAAGTTATTAAAGATTAATCATGTTACATAATATGATTTTTGTTATTTTAAAAAAATCTTTATAATTTTAAAAGTTAACATCGACATATATTTAAATATTTAGCATATAGAGGTATAATATTACAACATTAAATCATATCTATTTAATTTATACTATCTATAAATCCAATGGATCATCTATTGTTTAAATCTAATTATTGATAGCTCAATAAAAATTTCTGGTAGACCCAAAATTTAAATGACAAGATTAGATATTAAATGTAACATGACTTTCTAGAAATAGCTCCATTAGGTCTATTTTTAAAAAAAACACACATAAATTAAGGTTGTGACTTCTGTTTTAATATATAAGATATCTTTTGATATCTTTTCATTTAAAATATAAATATATATATATATATATATATATTAAAAAAAATTTAAATCTGTTTAAAAAGATTGTAACAAAATCTTAATTTTCAAAAATAATATGTAAATATTTTAACTAATTTCTTAATTAGTTTTGAAATATTATTATACATTATATTCAGTTATCATTTATAAAATGAAAAATAAATATGCTATCCTACTTTTTTATCTATTATATAATCACAATCAATCATATTAAAAAAAATTATTATGTTGATCTAAATATTTTAACAATATCTTAATTTTTTAAGAAGTTTATGAAAATATTTTCATTAATTTTGTAATTTGCAATGAACTATTATTATGCATTAATATATATTCAGTTATTGTTTATAAAATTAAAAATTATATCTTACTTTTATCTATTTTATAATCATAATCAATCATGTTCAAATTATTATAATGAACTAAATATGATAAAATTATATTAAATTGATAAATTTATAAATTTTATTTTCATAAATATAAATATTTATGTTAAAAAATCTAATATGATGATAGAACGGCTTAACATTAGGAAAATATATAATACATGTATAAAAATTAACATATTTTAGACTTTTGTATATACAATAATATATTATGTAAAATGAATAAACGTAAAAAATATTGCTAAAAAGAAATCCAGTTTTGGAGGACAGATAAAAATTTAACATAAATTAAATAAAAAATAATTTTCAAATATGGTTTTTTCATGCACATATTATTTTGTTTAATAACTGAATGCAAATACAATAAGATAAATATATAATAAGAAACAAAAAATACATGTGATAGTTTTAAACAGTTGGTTATTTACAACATGTAAACTATAAATTATTGTATTTGAAATAGTTATATAAACATTTAACTATATGATTAAATTAAAAAAATTATACCACTAATAATCTAAAATAAATATATATGCATATAAAACTGAAAATAACACATGCGCAGTTGCGGGGGTCAAGATCTAGTTCAAAAATTAATTTTGGAGTACAAAAATTGAAAAATCTTATATTCAAAAATATAAAATTGTTTTTGGAGATAATATTAGTTAGCAATCAAACCTTTCTAACTTTACAGCTCAAACTGATTTTGGCCATAATATCTACAATTTAAGTTGTTTTGGATATCTAAACATATTTTTGGGCCTTGAAATGGCAGCGTAAGTCTACTTGACTTTCCTGGAGTTATATTGCAAAAATTTTATGTAGTTATATAGATGTTGGAGAATTGATTTCATATGTTCCATGCTATCCAACGCTTATCAGCAAATAGATTTATCTTAATTGTTGCTCATCTAATTCCTACTTAGTACATCCACTAATCTTCAGTCTGCTATATTATGCATGTTCCAGAAGTTTATTCTTCGACATTTGTTGTTGTTCCATATGTTGATTGAGTATCTTAGCATGATTCACGGAACCAGTGACTGGAATATTTCTTAGTGATTTATTTGCTCAGAAATCAAGATACAATCAGTTGTTTCAGTGTGAATGTAGCGTATACATAAATTTTATATATATTCTTTTTAATATTTAATTAATTTTAAGAATTCAGAGCTATTTTTTTTATGTTATGTTTTAAGAATTCTACACATCAATTTTTAGCCAATTTGTTCTTTGTGTTTCGTGAGGACAGAGGAGTAGAGAGCCTAACAATGTATATACCAAGTAAGCCTATGTATCATTTTTAGTTCTAGACATCGCTTAACACTTGCTAAACCTTATTTTCTCAAGATTAAACTTGATCACAAATTGTACAATCCATAAAAATTAAGTTTAAAACAGTGTCGCGTTTACGGTTCCTATCCCTATTTAAGTGTTACATTCTTATCTTATTCTCATAGAGCATACAAGTTCGTTACAGATGTTGACTCAAAATTCTTGCAAGTTTCTTTATCATTTTCAACCTCTCTCATAACTTGTGGATATATGATTGTAAAATCCAACTGACATAAATGGAAATAAAAGCTATGATAAAATATATTACATTTCCATAGCAAAAAGACGTTGTACTCGAGATTCTCATCATTTGAAGTGCTTAGCCTCTCGGGTACACCTACATGCATGTACACAATTGATAAGGAAACATAGACATATCCCCCATCAGCCACATCTTCACCCTTTCTCATTTTACAAACGGCCACAAGTTGTTCATCAATTATCTTAAGGTCTTCTATTATAACATCATGATACGAGATGAAAGAAGTATAAAACATCGCATACGAACCATAATAAATATGTCAAACAGAAAACGTAAGTTACAAAAGGTAGACAAAAGACTTAGTTGAGGAACTAAACACATAAGTTAGAAGGAATACCTTGCATGCCAAGTGATGAAACATGTATCACAAGCTTTTTCGTCACATTTTCCCTTCTTGACATGTATGTATTTCTTATAGCAAATAACAACATAAAGTTGATAGTCTCTAAATATATAATCGATAAAAACATAATATATATAAGAGATACCTCTAAAATCTCAACTATTGAGGGAAACATCTCGTCTGCTACATGAGTTGTTGTGACTAGTGAAATCTCAACAAAAGCTCTAAAACAAATCAAGTTCCCTATGTTATGACAGCTAGTATAATAAGGATTTGGTATTTATTATGTACCAACTAAAAAAGGTCTCATCTAGAGTAATCGTATAGATTTCACTAAAAGAAGGATGACATTGAAGCCATAGAATTATGTAAAAACAAATATTTACATGCATGTAGAAAGTAGCTAAGAATTAACTTCATGCCTTTAACCTTATTAACTAGTATATCCTTACTATGCCGAGGAGAACACAAAGAAATCATTTTAATACAGAATAAAGATAAGAAAAACGGGGTAATTTGTCGAAATCAAGAAAGATGTGTTGGTTTTTCATACGCACAAGCAACTTGAAACCTAGTGTAGCTCTCTGTCTAGAAGAGAACAAAGCTTCAAAACTAGGTAGACTACAGACTGGTTCACAATTGTTAAAAAGACATTTATTTTGTTTAGCTCAGCTGGAATAAAATACTCACTTGAAACTTGCATTCATCCAAAACAACAAGTCTTTCAATAAATTATGTACAATTTTAGAAACTCTCCATCGCTTTCATTTTGAGGCTCTCACACATCAAAAGAAGGTTAGAAAAGAGCAAATAGAAATATCAAAACAAAAGAGTAACAAATAGATCTTCTTATGTTCCAAATAATGGTCAGTTTTCTCATTGTAGTTTCCAAAGAGTAATCAATGAGCTCCTTTTCAAAGATAGAATACTTACTTTTTAATGATATCTTTGAAATCTTCATCGCTAACTTCCAGATAATCAATGAGCGCCTTTATCAGTTGCTTGACATTGTTCTCATTCACCAAAAAGAGATACAATCTCAAGAGCTCTTTTCCGGATAAAACCATCTGAGTCATGAATTGTTGATGGAAGCAGAAGCCAAATTACTATGCATTCTTTCTCTAAGATAACTATTACTTACAGTTGTATACAAATATTTTCCGGTTAGTCTTAAAATCAATACCTTAACATGACGAGAGGCTGGCGTACAAAGTCGTTTTTTTTTTTTGCGGTAGACTCTTTCAGTTTTTCTTCCACCGTTTTTTTGTTGTCTTTCATATTTTCTTTTTCTATCGTCTTCCATCTCTTCTTCTACCTCGGAAGAATTTGTGCCCACTTTTTCTTCATCATTTTTATCAATCTTTCCATCATAAAAAAATTGGGATCTTAAAATTGGTAAGCAGGTGTGTGGGCTCAAATGAATTCCTAACATAATCATTTTTATCAGCAGGTACACCCACATGCATGTACACCGTTGTTAAGGACACATAAACATATCATCCATCAGCCACATAGTCAACATTGCTCATTTTACAAACCGCCACATGGTTGTCCATCAATAACTTCAAGGGCCTCTATTATCACATCATGATACCCGACAAAAGAATTGTAGAACTTCGAATAGGGACCATAATAGATGTGCTTTCCTGAAATATGCAGTCCTGTATAATGACGCAAATTAGTCCCTATTGGTTGATTCTTAAGTTCTGACAAAGCTTCTTGCAGTGTGTTGATTCTCTGAAAACCAGTAATTTTCATCTTAGACTATGAGGTTCATCGGCACTTGAAATTTGGTAATCTATGACGTAATCCTTTCTCAATTGTACCTCCATAAAAATGGTGAGCCTCTTTCTTCTAACACTTCCAAGAGTTTCTTCCTAAAAAAGTCTCATTTGTAGTAACTGTATAGATTTTACTAAAAGAAGGATGAAATTGAAGCCATATAATTATGTAAAAACAAAGAGTTACATGCATGTAGAAAGTAGCTAAGAATTGACTTCATGCCTTTAACCTTATTAACTAGTATATCTTTATTATGCGGAGGAGAACATAAAGAGATCGTTTTAATACAATAAAACATTTAGAAAAAAATAAGGAAAATTTAAGGAAAAGTTAAGAAAACGTGGTAATCAATTGTCGAAATCAAACAAGATACATCGGTTTTTCATAAGCACAAGCAACTTGAAACTTAAAGTGCCTCTATGTCTAGAAGAGAACAAAGTTAGTAAGAATTATCACTTAAATATCTGAAATCCAAAAGTAAATGCAAAAATATGTTTGAAATTAATACCGCATAGACTGAAACATCAATTTGCGTGCATGAAACCAAGCTGTCAACATGGTATGTATTTGAAACCTATAAGAAAACAACATTTTTAATATCAAAAGTAGGTAGACTACAAATTGGTTCACAATTTGTTCAAACCTTTATTTTTTTTAGCTCAATTGTAATAAAATACCCACTTCAAACTTTCATTCATCCAAAACAACAAGTCTTTCAATAAATTATGTAAATTCTTAGAAATTATCCATCTTTTTCATTTTGAGGCTCTCGACACATCAAAACAAGGTCAGAAAAGAGTCAAGAGAAATATCACGACAAAAGAGTAACAAATTGATCTTCTTGTTTTCCAAAGAATGGTTAATTTTCTCTTCGTTGTTTTGATGTGTTCTTTGTCATATATAGTTGTGGATGTCTTAGTGTATTCTCATTTACTCTTATGATTCTATTGTGAAGATGAACAGTGAATCTAGCTCTTCTAAGTCTAAGAATATCGATCACTTCTTTTTCATGAGATTTTATGAGGAAAAATTATCAAATCCACACATAAACATGAAATACTCCATTTTGTTTGGCTCAAACGATTAGGTATATTAGTATCTCACTAAATCGGTTAAATGTCTTCCGATTTCTTTCTTTTCATTGGGTAACCTGTAAAACGTAAGAAGTAATACGTATATAAATAGACATAGTAAAATTTGTTAGAACATGATAAGAATATCTTAGTCAATGATAAGAAACTCTCAAAAATAAACATACAATAAAAATTCAGTCAAAGATTCTACCACCCAAAACCAAATTTTAACACGACGAATTGTGAGTTGCAAAAACTGAAAATAACACAAGAAATTTACCATTTTTGTCCTGCTGAAATGTTGTCTTAAAAGTCTCGTGACCCCATCAAGCTATGTGGTTTCCTACAACACGTTTATTGATTAATTAGATGAAAATATCTCAGAGCAAACCATGTATAACAAAAGATGTAGATTTAACTAGAGTTGAACCTGATAGCCAAACTCTGTCAGACTATTTATGAGCTTCTTAAGATTGTCATGAAAGTTGATGCTTCGGAATGAGAATTTAACATGATGAAAAGTGAGACAAATGAATCTCACCACACACTTTGGTCATGTCCAAGCAAAAAAAAAAAAAAAAAAAAAAAGAGAAAAATGGATCAGAGAATCAACTGAAATGCATTGTGAAAGAATAATTGAAAGAAGATAAACAGAGATAGAAGGTTTGAAGGGAGATTCATCTTTGGAGACAAAAGCTGTTCTGAAAAAAAGGAATATTGTAACATGAAATACATTCAGGTTCATCATATCTATTTTGGTTAATTTTATGTTTTGGTCTAGAAATTTTGGGTCTTAGTTTAGCTGGTTCATCTTTGTGCAAAACTTTATGTAAGGCAGTTTTGCCAGAAAAATCGATCAAATACGTTTTCTCTTCTTTTTCTCTGAAACATAATATCCTTCATCATCAACCATCATCATTATCATCATAAGATCTAAGATCTTTGAGGTGATCCTTCTTCCTTCATGACCACCTTCTAGACTTTGATCTTCCTATCTTCGAGCTCACGGAAAGTTTCCAGATCATGATCTATCCATCCCATTGCAAAGCAGCAATTTCACAAAAGCTTATGTTGTGACGGACCAAATGTACTCATGGGCCAGATGCTCTACTAGAGCCAGACCGGATGCCCATGGTGAAGGCCAGACGTCCATCACTAGATGTCCAACCACTCGTTTAGTATTGTCCGTTTTGGATCTACGCCCACACAAATTTGTTCTTGGGTCGTTACACCTAAAAAGGCCTCATACTAAAAGGGATTGGACAAGATATATATATATATATATATTAGACTTTATTTTGTCTAATATCCAATGTGGAACTTGGATTGCTTTTTATTTATTTTGACAATCCCCTACCCTCAAACAGAGGAGCAAGGAACCTGGCTCTGGTACCAATCTGTTGTGACGGATCAGATGCACTCCTGGGCCAGATGCTCTACTAGAGACAGACTAGATGCATGTGCTGGAGGCCAGACGCTCAACTAGAGCAGATGTCCAACCCCTTGCTTAGTATGATATTGTCCGCTTTGGACATAAGCCTTCACGGATTTGTTTTTGGGTCGTTACTCCCAAAAAAGACTGATATTAAGTGGGATTGGACCAAATATATATATTAGACTTTATTCTGTCTAATATCTACGTGGAATTTGGATTGCCTTTTTATTTATTCTGACAACTTATGAAGGATTTAAATTGTGTTCCTACGTTTTCTACAGAGTGAGATGCAATAGAAGTCTATCATGGTTTCTGTAAACATCACTTGTGGCCGCTCTTTCATCAAGTGGGGAAGGTTATGTCTAGATTCAGGATTATCATCTAATGTTTCTTCCCATGAGGAAGCAGTTCAACAGGATCAAGATTCCTTTCCCTCATAAAAAACTGTCGCTCTTTGCCAGTCCGAGATGACCTTATGAGACGATTCTTGAACTGTAATATACATTCTTGGGCTGTGAGTGTTGAAGCTTTATACTCTGATTCGGTAGTAGACAAAGACACCGTTGCTTGTTTCTTGCTGCACCATGAAATGCTTTTGTCTCCACACAAGAACACAAAACCCGAAGTCGATTTTTGATTATCTAAATCTCCACCAAAGTCAGCATCTGTGAAACCATGAAGAGAAACCTTGGCATTATACTTGTACATCAGTCCCATGCCAAGTGTTGTCTTCACATACTTCAATATCTTCTTTGCTGCTTCTAGATGTGGCTTTCTTGGTTCCTGCATAAACCGGCTTACAAGACCAACCGCAAAGGCAATATCTGGTCTTGTAATTGTTAAGTATAAAAGACTTCCAACAAGAGAGCGATAAGGTCGAGGATTGGCTAACAAGGATCCTTCATCGCGTTTGAGCCTTATGTTAGTATCCAGTGGAGTAGAACGTACCTTTCCTTGGTGTTCTCCAAACCTGTCAACAATCCTTTTTGCATAACCTTGTTGGCCGATGAATATTCCATCCTTTATCCTCTCGACCTCTAGAGCAAGAAAGTGATTCAGCTCGCCTAACTTCTTCATCTCAAACCTCACCGACATATCCTCTTGTAGACGAGCAAGTTCAGCATCGTCATTTCCAGTAATGATCATATCATCCACGTAAAGGAGAACTACTACCTGAGCTCTTCCACTTCTCTTGAAGAATAGGCTTGGATCAGCACTTGATGCAATATAACCGTAAAACTGAAGGAATTGAGCAAGCTTTCCATACCAAGCTCGTAGAGCTTGTTTTAACCCGTACAAATCCTTCTTTAGCTTGCACACATGGTTAGGATACTCTTGTGATTCAAAACCAGGTGGTTGCTCTATAAATATTTCTTTATCAAGCTCACCATAGAGAAAAGCATTCTTCACATCTAACTGCCATAATTTCCATCCAAAGCTTGCAGCTAAAGATAAGAGTGAGCGTACCGTAGTCATCTTTGCTACTGGACTGAAGGTCTCATCATAATCTTCTCCGTACTTCTGAGAGAACCCTCGAGCAACCAACCTTGCTTTGTATCTATCAATGCTTCCATCTGCTTTTCCCTTTAGTCGATACACCCATTTACAAGAAACAGGCTGAGCATCCTTGGGTTTCAGAACCAAATTCCAAGTTTCATTTTTCATGAGAGCATTAATCTCCTCCTTCATTGTGGTCATCCATTACTCAACTCCTTTTGCTTCTTCATAAGATGATGGTTCATCTTCATCTAGAGGAGCTGCAAACTAACAAGAGTAAGTGGTGACGAACTTTTCATCTCTGAAACGAGCGGGTTTGACAATGTTCCTTTTTGGTCGTTGATTGGCGACAGAACCATGATCATGCTCCTATTCTTCATCTTGGTCAACGCTCCCCCTTTCACCTTGAGTCTCCTTTTCAAAGCTTTCATTATCACTTGGAACTTGAATTATTTGTTCATTAGTCTTAGAGGAACCTGAACCATCTTGCTCATCTAAGACTTGATGTGGTCCATAGTAGGATGAAACTTCGTCAAAGACAACATCACGAGACACTGTGTATTTATGTGTCTTTGGATCCATACACCTCCAGCCCTTCCGTTGTTCATCGTAACCGACAAAGATACACTTCTTTGCCTTTGCTTCCAACTTTTTTCTTTGAGAGTCGAACACATGGACGTAACAGACTGATCCAAATATTCTGAGATGTTTCACCGTTGGCTTCTTCCCGTGAATCATCTCGTAAGGAGACTTCATGTTGTTTGGACTGAGTGGCATCCGGTTGATGACATAAGTTGCACATCTACATGACAAGAATAAGGCCTTAAGCAAATTCTTGTCATGTAGCCAGCTTCTGCACGTCTCGGTTAGATGTCTAATCTTTCTTTCTGCTACTCCATTTTGTTGAGGTGTATACGGGCATGTATATTCTCTCTTAATACCATTCTTTTGGCAAAAAGAGAGGAACTCCTTTGACATAAATTCTCCTCCATTATCCGTCCTTAGAGTCTTTAGCTTCCGACCAAACTCTCCTTCCACGGTAACCTTGAATTCTTGAAATTTTTAAAATACTTCTGATTTTTCCTTCACAAAGTATACCCAAGTGTACCGTGAGAAATCTTCTACGAACAACATCATGTAGCGAAAACCAGAATAGGAGGATGTTCTTGTTGGACCCATCAAATCACTATGGACCTTCTCCAATGGACCGCTGCATCTTGAGGTTGAATGATCAAATGAAAGTCTATGTGACTTTCCATATTGACAACCTTCACAAATTCTTTCTCCATCTTGAATCTTCAACTTTGGAAGCCCATGAACCAAGTCTTTATTCACCATGACCTTAAGCTTGGTCATATTTATATGGCCAAGTCTGGCATGCCAGATGGAAGCATTGTCATTCGTACTCATCTTCTCCACATAGGCGTGTGAAGCCAATAAAACATATAAATCTTTGACGCGTGCTCCAGTGTGAACAACATCCGCCTTTAATTCTTTAATATTCCTTAAGAACTTAACGTCTCTTGGGCCAAATAGAACATAGTTACCTGAGTCGACCGCATTCACCACCGAAAGAAGATTTTTCTTTACTCCAGGGACATGGTACACATTCTTGAGGGTGATCGGTTCTTCATCATCTCCTTTAATGACAACAGTCCCTTCCTTCTTTCCCGTCATGACGTTGAAGACTAGAATTATCAGCGGTAATAATGGCTTCTTTCCCGTCATGACGTTGAAGACTAGAAAATAACTTCTCATCTCCCGTAATATGATGGCTACAACCCGAGTCTACAATCCAATCATTTCTTAAGTTCTTAGTTGTGGGTGTACCTGGCTGTGTACCCTCCACCGTGAAACATTTCCCCCATTCTTCGTCTTCCGTATGACTTTTTGACTCAACCATATTTGTTTCCTTCAACTTGACTCGACAATCCCTTTTGAAATGCCCAAGCTTTCCACACCGGTAGCACTTGAACTTTTTCTTATCCATAGAAGATCTTTCACTTCCATCATTGTGTCTTGAACCTCCATCTTTGTTTTTCGCCTTGAAGCTTTGTTGTCTCCGAGCTACAAAGGCGCTTCCCGAGTCATCATTAATTTTGACTCCTGACATTTGCATGACTAATAACTCTTGCGAAGCTAGCAAATTTTCAAACTCTTCCAAGGAAGGCTGTGTAGCCCATCCTTGAACCGAAGTCACAAACGGTGTATACTCAGGCCGTAGACCTCGAATGATAGACCGCTTCAACCGTACTTCAGAAATTGACTCCTCCGGATTTAGAGTATTAATCTCAGAGCATAGGTTCTTTACCTTGATAAAAAACTTCGAGATTAAAGACTCCCCCTGCTTCGCATTCGCAAGCTCATTCTCTAATAATTGTAGCTTAGCCTCATTCTTCTTGTTGAACAATTGATCTAAAGCTTGCCAAATGGAACTAGCGGAAGTACACCTTGAGACATGCTCAAATATGCTTGAAGATATGGACCTCTTCAAAGCAAACTCCGCCTTGGCATTCTTCCGTGTCCACTCCTTTGTCGCTTCCGGGGTTGCAGCATTTCCCCTTGGTGGTGTTGTGTTGTTACCACCGACGACATCCCATAAGTCCTCACTCACCAGGTATGACTCCATGCATGACTTCCATAACCGGTAGTTAGATTGGTTTAAGATTTTCATTCCCAATCCAACAACACGACCCGTTGATTCCATACTTAGAATAGATCTGAGCTCTCTTTAAAACCCGATCTTGATGAGCACAAGATTAGCTTGGCTCTGATACCATGTAAAGAAACCACCCTTGATAGTGCTTAACACTAGCCCAAGACCGTAAAACCCGAGAACCCGAAAGAACCAAGAGAATTTCTAAGTATGAAGAATAATATGAAAGAACTCTCAAAAAGATTTGGAGAACTTTGAGTATAACACTGTTTCTTTCTTTAAGAAATTTTCTTATTATTTCAAATTCTTGTGTTATTATAAATGGAAGGATGAAGAGGTATTTATAGCCTTCTAAACTATCTTACAAATATCTAGATTATTCTACTATAACCTCTTTACTTCCTAGATTTTTTTTTCTTATTCTCTAGATTTTTCTAATACAATATCTAGATTTTTTTCTTCTTGAGGAGGCGATGATAATTCTAGAAAGATTCTAGAACTTGAGCTTAATTTTGGGTTTAGTTCAATAAGAGTTTATTGGCCCATAATTAAGGATAACCCAAAATTTAACTTCAATAAAAATACTGTGTTTATCGTCAGTGGTGGAGGCTAAGAGTCTTTGAGTGATTGCTATCCACATGTGAAAATCTTGGAATAGCAGCTTAACATGGTTACTCCATAAGGTATATTACATGCTCAAGAGTTTAGCATAAAATGCTTCTCTCTGCTAAGGTTTCTAATAGAGACTGGAAAAAAACTAAGACAACTGACATGGTGATGTGTGTAGGAGATAAAAGATCAGCTGAGGACATGTTTGAAAGAATATTAAGCTCGATGACAAATCCGGACTGACTTCCCAGTGCAACCAAAGATCTTTGCCTGCACGGTGGGAAGAAAACCAAACAAAGCTAAGTAGCTTCTTAGATGATGTCTTTGCGTATTGAAGCTATTAGGAGGACTAGCTGCTGCGTCAAGCAGCTCGAAGCCTGAGTATCAACAAGAATCCTCCTCACATACACTGCGGCATTTGAGAGCATCATCTGATAACCAATAAATGATTCTGAAGAAGTGTGTCAGTGTGAGTAACCAAAACCAACAAATAACTTGGAAATATTGAGATTGGGGTTGTGTATAGGAATTTTAAGTTTTCATCTTTTTGTGTAGAATATCTTTCTGAAGTTTCTCTGGTGGTTTGTATGTACACGGAGTAACCAAATGGATGTTGGTTTTTGTAATTCCTTGTAATTTGGCCTTGAGCCTCTCATTCGGTGGCTCCACATTTTCGACACCAGTTTCTATGGCCACTTCCAGAATCTCCAATTGGGATAAACGTCCCTCTGTAGCAGCAACAACAACAACATTGTTGATGTTAGTTGTTATTATTAGCATTAGTGTCAGTCATGATATGTAAATTGATATGTAAAAGTTACCCTCTAGATCATCCTATCATGTGCACAAATTACAAGTTCCAAATACATAGAAATCCAATAATTGGCTTGCCACTCTGATTTCTTCACCTTCAAAAGCAAAAAAAAAGAAAAGAAGAAGAGTATATCACTACTTGGTTAACTAATCATATGAGAAAACAAAAGTTAATAGTGTTTTACAAATAATCTTACCGAGTAAAACCGTTTTCCATCATTCAAAGCATCATCTGACGGCCAATCAGGCAATTCACCTTTGAAGAAACCATCATCCACTGCGTCACCATGAAAGTGTGGTATCAAGGGTTTCTTGGTGATCACTATGCAACAGCATTACTAATCATAAAAGAGATGTGAGATTTTATACAAATAAAACAAAAACCGTAAAAAATGAACTATAGTGCAAAACAAGTCACTTTCATCTCTAAGTCTAGCAATGAAGCAAGTAAACTCCAAATGGTTTATGTTTTGCTCATCAACTTGCACCTCGAAGGTTGTCTCCAATGGTTCAAGAGCTGGGTGCAAGCAAAGTCATGTAGAAAGAGGACATAAGATTCTGTAACATGTTGAATTTCACTAGGGAATGAAGCTAGAAGTTTGTACCCTAGCAGATGAGAAAAGTAAAGTGAGTGAATGTGGTATAAGGGAACAATATTATGTTGATAAAGCACAGAGAGATTTTTTAGTTACCTTCAACATATTGTAACGATGAAGCCCCACCTTAGCATAAAGGTTGACCAAGACATGATACGGATAACCCCTCTCACGTATACAATCGATGGGAAACAGTCCAGTGATCATTCCACACATATTTGATGGTATTGAAGCATTCCCTATATCGAAGGCCTATTAACAAAATAATCAAAATAAACAAAACAATCTAGAAGAAGCAGTCGATTAATTTAAGAAAGGCTAAGATCTTGTAAGCGTTAAATTTGTGTGACAAAGGAACAAATTCATCATCACATAGTATAATTTAAATTCTGTAAACAATAAGATAAGAGGATGGAAGACTTACCTCAGATTGACGGACTTGACACCAGTAATCCCTCTGCGCCCTGTCAAAATCCACCGGCAGACTTACCTCAGATTGGTTTCTTCTTTTTTTTCTTTTTAAGATTCTGGCAATTGGTGACCTATAGTTAGTTATATACATAAGTTGGAGGGAATTATATCATCTTTTTAGTTGCATTTTAGTCCTTATATTTAATTACATATCACAATTATGATTCTTAAATATTTTTTTGTAACATTTTAATCCTTAAATTTTTTATATCTCAAAAATATTTCAGATTTGTTTTATAATTTCAAGTTTTACACATACAATTAAATCAAAGTTTAAAATAGTATTTATATTATTTTAAAACTAGAATTAGACAACAAGAACAAAAGAAACTTAATAAAAAAACTTTTTTTATAAGGTACTAGGGGGGTGTCCGCGCTTCGCGCGGAATATTGTTTTATTGTTGTTAAAAGTATGATTGTTTGGATAATGTAATTATGTGATCACTTTTATTTGTTAAGAATGTTATTTGGTGTTTTTATTGTGTTATGTAGTAGTACTAGTGATATGTTAATATATTTTGTCTTTGTTGTTTTAATAATGTGTTTTGTCTATATAGTATTTGTTAGCAATGAAGTGAGCCTCTAATATAAAAATATATTGAATTTCAATAACTTTGCATTTATGCATTTGTTGATTCTAAGATTTACGGTTTCAGCGTCAAAATTTTCTTTTAATTTTTTTTATATTTTTGAACATTATAACTTTCAAGATGTTTTCGTTTTTTTCCATATTTTTACATTGAGCCTTCAACATCTATATATTTTCTTTACGTTTCTGGTATGCGGTGTTTCTCATCATCACCAAAAAAGACTCACCTCATGCTCTCGTTCTTTATCGCCTTCTTCACCTTGAGATTTCTGGTATTTATTGTAGATCGGGTTTAGGAGTTCCCAGTTGTGCGGTTGTTTCTCGCATCATTTTAGGCTACTCCATGCAATATTGGATGCTCCTCTTCTTCCTTAGATTTTAGCTGATGTTAGGAACTGCATCTCTTTGGGTTGGGTCAGAGTTTAGTCGTCTTTGAAGTTGTTTTCCTCGTCGTTGGCTTACCATTGTTACTCCCCTCTCGTCTTGGTTTTCAAGATATGGTTTTTGGTGATCTGACTTCTATAGCTCGAGGACGGCTCCACGATTTGATGATTTCGTTTTGTCTACCCTTCCAGCTATGTTCTTTCATCTCGTTGCAGCTTTCAACCCTGCTTGCGTCTCTGTGACTCTCTCTCTTTTTCGCCATGTTTGCCACTCTAGGTTTGGATAGTGTTCTCCTCCGAGTATGCTCTGTAGATTTGGAAGATTGTTTCTGGTCTCAAGTCTGGACTCATGTTTCTCGGGGGTTGGCTTCATTTCTCCCTCACTCATGTTGTTCTCTTCTTCCCTTAGTATAAATGTGTGATATTAGACTCTTGGAGCTTTGGTCTCTTCTATCCAGAATTTTGTGGTTCTTCCCCGGCATAGGCGTCTTGTTTTTGCTTGTTTAGTTTGTGAGATGCTTCTTACCTCTTAGCTGGTGGTTGTGCTTATCGTTTGTTATGTATGTCTCTTCCTGCTTCGTGGTGATTTTGGCCTTCTGTTGATTATTCTTACTCTAATCCGCTTTCTTGGTTCTTTGCATTGGTCCTTGATCACGCTCATTTGTGTTCGAGGGATTGCTTTATCAGAAGATTATATTTCTACATTTTACCTACTTTTGATTGTTCTGGCCAAGATACTCTATGATAAAGTAGGGTAAGTTAGTTTTCGTTCTTGATCGCCTTTGAGCTCTGGACCTTTATTGAGTTAGTGTTTCTTTGGCTTTTTTTTTCTCTGGGATTATGGTGGTTTTATGTTTAAATTATGTGTTCTGCTTTAGTTTGGTTAATATTAAGATAAATAGATAGTTGTAAATGAAATGATAGAAAATAGTAAAAAATAATAAAATAACGAAAGTTTATGTTATTTTTAGCTGCGAATAAATTAAATATTTAAAGTACATTTATATTTTTTATTTATTTCTTTATTTGTTTTGCAATTTTTTGAACAATAAAATAGATTAAAATATATTAGCAAAATTCAAATGATGATGGTTAGTGTGAGAAGGATTAGATAATGTATAATTAGAAAATAGTGAATCAAATTGCAATAATCTAAAAGAAGAAGGATCTAAAATGTAAAAAGACAAAAAGATGACACGTGGCAGCAAACCCCCCTGCCACTTGTCGGAAGAAGGGAAAAAGTCTATTTTATATATAAAGATATGAAGACATAAATATTACACAAATTTAAATATTACAACAACATTAATAGTCTTGTAAATTTGCTCTGAAGCCTACAAAATCTCCAAAATATTGTCCAAACAAATTTGTATAATCGAAAATGGAGCATTACAGAAATAAGTTTATGGAATAATGTGGTATTTTGCTTGTAGTCTAATATTTAATTATTTATTTCTATTTATAATTTTATATTTTAGTAAGATTTTAATAATTAATATTGCTGTAATATTTTATATATGTGATAGTTATTTATAATTTTTTTATGGATTTATATTAATTATGAAAAATGTAAAGACTATAAAATAAAAATTATTTTGAAGTTAGGTTTGAATTTTTTTTTTTGGAGAAAAACACTTTGAAACTTTAAATATAGAACTTTATAAGCTTTAAAATATAGAATATTTTTGGGATGCTCTTATGGCCTTTAGTAGGGCTTGTCAACTTTTCTTAGTAATGTTTTCTATTTTTATATCTAAAATGAAACATTATAGATTCTAGAAAAGGAAAAAAAAATATATATATATCAAACAAGTAATAAAAGGGGAATATGAACTTTAGTTAGGCTATCTACGTAGGATAGGAAAATCGTCCAATAGAAAATTTGTATTCGGACACGTCAGCACAGCTTTGGGTAATGTTGGGCTTTCCTTTTTTTTTATGAGCCTGCATATTGATGTGAATGGACCAGGAAGCCCAATTCCGTTTGCTCTTCCTCTTCTTAGTTTCCGTTACGATCTGAAAGTTGAAAGATTCGACCTTGCCCTTTCTCATTTTCTCCAAACCCTAATTGCTAGATCGATTCGTGAACTATTGAGAGATCGAGAGACTTGCGATGCATCAGACCAATGGAGATCTTCGCGCTCGAAACCGGAAGGCTTCCTCTGCGATCCATCTCTTTTCTCGCCGATCAATCGTCTCCAACTCTCACTTCAGCTCTCTTACCATTTCTGGAACGGATCTTACATCTCTCACTTCTTCATTGAAAATTCTTCTGCTCTCACTTCTTATGGAGATTTTTGTATGTTTGGTGTCGTTGCAGAGTCAACCAATGATTCCTGTAGAGATGGAACTTAATCGGCCTCCTCTGCTGACTGATTTTTCCAAGAATTGCTACCCCTTGCCGCCGCAACTCTAGAATCACATGAGGTTTTTTTTCTCTGTTTCCGAGTTTTTTCCAAATTCTCAGTGTATCTTACGATTAGTTAAACACTTTATGAATGCTTCATATAGAATGAACCACTAATGTTAATAATGTTTTAGTTCTGATTTGGGTAAGGTGTTGTATTGTTCTTCTTTGTGTTATTCTATGCTCATTTTTTTAATTTTTTTGGTCAATATTTGCAGGAACCGGCTGATCAATACTTTAGCCGCCTGTAAAGTTCACAGGGGGAACCATCAGAGAGGTTTTGATCCTCTTATATCTCTTCTTTAGATTCAAACTCTCCTCTAGATGATGCTAATGGGCTAGTTATCTGGGAAAACACAAATACTGGAGTATCATCCTCAGATGTTGGAGGAATACCTTCGTGGTGGCAATCAGCTCAGCTTCGCGTATACCAGGTAAGGTTAGCCAATTGATCCATAATTAACTGACTAACAGTAAATTAATTTGAATTTAATATGAAACAGAGTTATCCCAAATATGTGGAATATCAAACAAATAAACATATTGTGTTTCCGCTAAAATATTTAGGAAGAAGTAACACTTTTAGAGACAACATGCCTCTTTTACCAATGTACAAATAGAGAAAAACAATCAAACTCACCTCGAAGTTTTTTTTTCCTGCGTGTGTTATTTACAGTTTACTGGGCACACCATTCTCTATCAAATAACTGTTGGTGCTCCTGCATATATCGCAACAGAGGTTCTTCTTCAACAGGAATATGATGGCAAAGTATGTGGCCATGAGACCAATTCCTCTGTCTAGAGTTAAAACAAGCTACTCCATTATCTCATATTCTTCTAGCTGTCTGAATAACACATGCCCCCAGATTGCAGACGTATGGTGATGTGGCATAACCTTATTACTTAATGTTAGTTGAAGCATAACGATTTGAGGCGCCAAGAGATTATCGTAAGACTGCAACTAACCTTCTTTTAAGTTCTTCCTGTCTCTCCACCTATCCTCTCTTCTCTTAACACTTGGTTGTTCTAATTTATGAGGAAGTAAAATAAATTCTTCACAACGTGTCTACACTAAAAATAAATACCATATTTTACATTTACGATTTGTTAGTTTCCTAAACCAATCACTTGGCGAGGATTCGGACCTAACTATCTTTGCTTCCTTATCTTGAAGTCCATCTAAGGTAGATATGAACCTTTGTTTTTTAGCTTAAATTGTGAACCTATGGTTGCTGTTGAAACAATGACTCGAGCTTTCTTCAACTTCCTCTAAAAGTTTATACGTTGCTTGGAGTATTATTATTACTACTTTGTGATATGACTAACGATGGTGATGACTGGCAAATTCTTTAGAAGGGATATGATGTAAAATATTTTCACAGCTAATTTCAAAATATCTTCTTAGCAAAAATAAAAATAAATTTCTTCCAATCATGCTTTACAAAGATTTTTAAAACTATAACCAAGATTCAGCAGAAAAAAATGTATAGCTTAGAAAAAAATGTATAACTTTCAGCCCCGTTCGTTTCATCAACGCAGCGTCAAACGTAGCATCAGAAAATTAAACCTTTAAAAGTGGCAACACAGAGCACCAGTAAAGCACCGTTAACTGAACTTTCAGTCGCTGCGGCAACAAACAACGAATAAAACGGACGCTGAATAAATCAGCGGCATTGGCGTTTAAGTTTCTGCTCTCTCCGGCAATCTATTAGCGTCAACTTTGGCCTTTGACACTGATTTTTGTCTCCGCCACAGTACGTTTTTCTGCCGCAGCCGCTGGATCCGGCGATTATGAAACGAACAGGGCTAAAATATATAAAGTTAAAATTCATTCCAATCAATCCCGGTATGTTGTAATTGTTGTATAGACAATTATAATCCGTTGGCTGGCACGAAAGTATGTAGACTTTGATGATGTTACCAACTCAAATAACAAAACATAAAATTATAAATAAGACATGGTGATATATTGGCAACTATATACAAACCACATCAAATATAAATACCAGGGTACAATAACATCTCCTATATATTAATTGAGAAGCATTTGAAAAATTAGAACCTTAATTTTGTATTAATTAAAAAAACCTCAAATCCTAGGTGGCACTCTAAATGCCTTCTAAATTCCATTTCAAAGAATTCTAGAGCATCTAATATAAAGTATAGTTTAATCTAATGGTGTCACATTATTCCATAATTATATAACACTAGAGAACATTATATTAACCTAAAATATATGCAGTGTGTATTCTTTCCTTAAATAAAAGCTACGGAATTATCTAATATGATTTACATATATACGGAAATTAATGATTATGAATAATAAAGATTTGATAACAATTTTTGCATCCTTCTTCATTTTTGTTTAAATTTATATTATTGAAAAAACTTAAACAATCACATTAACCATATAGTAAAAAAATTAGATTTTTTTCTTACATGTTATATTTTGAATTTCTTAAAATGACTTTAAATTACAAAAATGAGGAAACCTTTATATGTTATATATTTATTTTAAATGACTTTAAAATACAAAAATGAGGACACCTTATATGTTATATTTTTCTTATATGTTAGAATTTTCTTATATGTTATATTTTGAATTTTTTAAAATGACTTTAAATTACAAAAATGAGGAAACCTTTATATGTTATATATTTTTTTAAAACGACTTTAAAATACAAAAATGAGGACACCTTTTATGTTATATTTTTCTTATATGTTAGAATTTTCTTATATGTTATCTTTTAAATTTTTTTAAAACAACTTTAAATTACAAAAATGTAAGTTTTCCTTAAGTATACGACTAAAAACATTAAAATGACATGTATCAATTCGATGGTTGATTTGAAAGCTTTCAAAACCATATAGAAGATAAAAGTCAAAATAATTCAACTGTGAAAACAATACTGTTCACTTTTTTCAAGAATGTGTTCGCTGGAAAAAATAAGATTTTTATGTCATATTTTGTTTAATGTCAACTAGAGAACATTATATTAACCTAAAATATAAGAAGTGTGTATTCTTTCCTTAAATAAAAGCTACAGAATTACCTAATATGATTTACATATATATATGACAATTAATGATTATGAATAATAAAGATTTGATAACAATTTTTGCATCCTTCTTCATTTTTTTTAATTTTATATTATTAAAAAAATAAACAATCACATTAACCATATAATAAAAAATTAGATTTTTTCTTATATGTTATATTTTGAATTTTTTTTAAATGACTTTAAATTACAAAAATGAGGAAATCTTATATGTTATTTTTTAAAAAAAACGACTTTAAAATACAAAAATGAGGACACCTTATATGTTAGATTTTTTCTTATATGTTATATTTTGAATTTTCTAAAACAACTTTAAATTACAAAAATGTAAGTTTTCCTTAAGTATACGACTAAAAACATTAAAATGGCATGTATCAGTTCGATGGTTGATTTGAAAGCTTTCAACACCATATGTAAGTTAAAAGTCAAAATAATTCAACTGTGAAAACAATACTATTCACTTTTTCAAAATTGTGTTCGAGGAAAAAATAAGGTTTTTATGTCATAATTTGTTTAATGTCCACTAGAGAACATTATATTAACCTAAAATATAAGAAGTGTGTATTTGTTCCCTAAATAAAAGTTACGAAATTACCTAATATGATTTACATATATATGACAATTAATGATTATGAATAATAAAGATTTGATAACAATTTTTGCATACTCCTTCATTTTGTTTAATTTTATATTATTAAAAAATAAACAATCACATTAACCATATAATAAAAAATTAGATTTTTTCTTATATGTAATATTTTGAATTTTTTAAAATGACTTTAAATTACAAAAATGAGGAAATCTTATATGTTATTTTTTTTAAAAAAAATGACTTTAAAATACAAAAATGAGGACACCTTATATGTTAGATTTTTCTTATATGTTAGATTTTTCTTCAATGTTATATTTTGAATTTTTTAAAACGACTTTAAATTACAAAAATGTAAGTTTTCCTTAAGTATACGACTAAAAACATTAAAATGACATGTATCAATTCGATGGTTGATTTGAAAGCTTTCAAAACCATATGGAAGATAAAAGTCAAAATAATTCAACTGTGAAAACAATACTGTTCACTTTTTTCAAGAATGTGTTCGATGGAAAAAATAAGGTTTTTATGTCATAATTTGTTTAATGTCCAATCCGATCAACCCATGATGTATTAATTATAGTTTTGTTCCATTATTTTTAATAAAAATTGATCCGATCCATCGGAAAGAAATTATATAATAACAACAAAAAATATTTTATATATATAAATAAAATGATCACATATATAAAAAAAACTATCGATAATATATACAAATAAACTCACCATGCGCAAGGCGCAAGTCTTATCCTAGTTATTTGATTATTCGTTAAATCAGCCAAGCTAAAATTATTGGTTATAAAATTTCTTATTAATACACCGATATGTATCCTTAAAAATATACACCTATACACCTAGGGTTAATTAATACAGATTTGAAATTGAAAAAAAAATCGAGAAAAATATTATAAATTGAATTTAAAAACATATAAAGAGTTCATGGAAAATATTTGATTGAGCCTGTTGAAAACTAACTCAAAGTTTGAGTCAAATAGCTTTAAGATGACATCTTTTGTGCATTCTTCGATGGTTTTTATCACAGAAGAGATAAAACTATTTATTATGTATCACAATATCACGAAGAAATAAGGCCAAGGATGAAACATTCAGACTTATTAAATATAAAATACGTAGTAACTACACAATACCAATATATTTACATATGTGTGTTATGTAGTGCCTAAATTATCTTCACCTACACTTGAATCATATGGTAAGATTGGAAGGTTGTGAATGACATACTAAAAGCTATGAGGTGTATTTGCACTTCTCTCAACATATCCTATAACCACAAAAGTCAAGAGAGGATATTTAAATGAATTTCACCTTTTATTTTATGGTTTTAAGTAGAAAAGCAAACAATATATAAATATACAACAGCTTTTCTGATATGTATACCCTATTTTTTCACACCAGTATTTGCTTTGCAAATAACCAAGAACGTTAGATTCTCTGAAAATAACAATAAAGTTAATTATAGTATGTAAGTATTTATCAGTATTTCAAGATTTCAACAAAAAAATCAAAAGATACGTTGGAAAAAACATAATATAGATACAAAAAATATCATTTCAACAAAATATTACCGTTTCTCAAAATAGATAATATATAAAAATGTATAGTTGTAATTTTATGAATTTGAAATACATGTATAATTGTAATGTTTTGTATTATAATTGTAAGTTTTACCTCTAATAAGAATAACAAATCCTACATATTAAAAATAGAGATCGCATTCAAATTAAAGTAAACTAATAATTTTGAAATACTCAATAAAATTGATAATATATTATGTAATTTTTCAGTTACTAACCCGTCCGTAGGGCGGGCCAAACCCTAGTATATATAAACACTATTAAAACACGATTTTATGCTTTTCATGAAAAAGAATCTTACCTAAATTACCAAAGGAATTAAAATTATCATTAATGACATTTAAGTCTTTCGATTTTTTTTGTTTGAAAATATACTTAACCATTAATTTAATTCATTACATTCATGACCCATTAAAAAAGCTCATTCCAACAATCAAAAATTTAATTTTCTTAATAGTCATAAACTCATTGTATGATTTTAAACAAAATAAATAAATTATCTTAAAATTACAGTAGTATTGATTGTATTTAAAAATATAAAAATTATTAATATTAAATTGTAATTCTCTATATAAGGAGAATTTTCCCATAAACAAACAAATTATTAATTTATGTAAAAATTATGTTTTATATTTATAGTTAACTCAGTTATACTCAGTTTAATAATAATTTTAGTTCTAAACTCACAAATGTAACCTTAAAATAATCGTACAAAACATATATATTCAAATGGGGAAAATCGCATTTTAAACCCTGTGAGTGTCACATTCTCGCACTTTAAACACTGAACGTTTTTGACTAGCACTTTACACCTTGAAAGTGACATTCTTATCATAACAAACCTCCAACGAGATTTATTTGTTTACTAAGTCAATGAGATGACAAGTACTGTTCATTTTGTGATGACGAGTTGGTTTTTTCTTTTTTTTAAATAAAAATAAAATACATAGAAAATTCGAAACAATTCGAAAAAATCGTTTTTTTTTTTGAAAAATTAAAAAAATATTAAAATAACTCAAAATTAAAAATAAAATAAAATATTTTTAAAAAAATTAATCCGATTATAAACCAATAAATATATATAATATAATAACTTGAATGGTGATACTAGATTCTGTTTTTTTGGTTTTTGATTTTTTTTTAATTTTTGATTTATTAATACTTAACTTATTAAATTTTTGTGAAACTAGAAAATTTCTCATAGACCACTTAAAATGTTTTCGACCTTAACTAAAATACTGTAAGTTAGTTTGAAATATAATTAAGAGATAGAGATGTATGCCTTTAGATTTGTATATGTTAGGTTTTGGTATGAGTGAAACTTCTTAGATAAGTAGCACATATTTTAGTTTCTCTAAAATTTGATTAGTTATTTATTTAATTTCAAAGTTATTTATTTAATTTCAAAGTTATTTACTATTTTTAAGAACTTCACTTATAAGTTAATTTCTTTTTAAACAAACTTAAAATTACTAAAATAAATATCATTTTAATAAATAATACCAATAATAGGATTAATTTTGAAAATTTAACAAGTTAAGTATTAATAAATCAAATTTTTTTAAAAAAAATCAATAACCAAAAACCAGAATCTAAAATCACCATTCAAGTTATTATCTTATATATACTTAATGGTTTATAATTGGATTAATTTTTAAAAATATTAATTTTATTTTTAATTTTGAAATGTTATTTTTTATATTTTTTTTGAAATTTTAGATTTTTTTGAATTTTTCCAATTTTTTCAAGTTTTTTGATTTTTTTTCGAATTTTATATGTATTTTATTTTTTATTTAAAAGAAAAAGAAAAAACCGGCATGTCATCCCAAAATGAACAGTACATGTCACCTAGTTGACTTGGAGGTTTGTTATAATAAAAATGTCAATTTCAAGGTTTAAAGTGCGAGTCAAAATCGTTCAGTGTTTAAAGTGCGAGAATGTGGCACTCTCAAGGTTTAAAATGCGATTTTCCCTATTAAAATGCATAACATAAATACAATGCATTTAACTTAGATGACAAATCAAAAGTTCTGCTAATCTGAGCAGTGGAGCCTACAAGGAATTTTTGATTTGAAATTCCAAGAACATTTTTGATTTGAACACGTTCAGCACAAAGCTATTTTAGTTCCAAGAACATTAACAATTTTACTGAAGACACATACTTCCTCTGCTTTTAAACAAAAACAAAAGCCTAGTCAGCAGAGGAATAACTGCAGCGCTGTTCTCAGCCATCTTTGAATCTGAACGTTTATCATGTCATCTATGGTTGCACGAGGAAGAGTCAAAGCAATGTCAGTCTCCTGATCACTGCACTCTTCATCATTATTAGTTTCTTGTGCATCATCAAATGTAATCAGGTCCATAACATCATCAGAAGGTTCCAGAGAGAGCGGCGGCTCTAAGTTGCTGTCTACTTAGTAACGTGTCTGTCTTGTTTAAGATAGCTACATTGTTGGGTTGACCGTTGACACATGAAGAAAAGGGGAGATACCATCGAACTTTCTAATCTACTTATTGCGGAATAAATGAGGGAAAGGTGAGATACAATCATCATAATTAGTCTACTTAGTAACGATCCAGCAACTAAGTTTCTAACGTAGGAGAAGAAGGTCCGAACCTAATTTGATAATTAGGAGAAGCTTCCATGTCATGATGAAACGAGTGGTGGTGATTCGCTTCTTCCTGTCTATAACAATTTGGTTAAGAGAGTTAGAGACATAAACAAATGTGATGATGATAGTTAAAATAAAGAAACTCACATGACGAATGATGTAAGGGCGAGTAGCAAATCCAATGGCTAAACCGAGAAAGCATGAGAGGACAATCCCTACTGACCAAAGAGAGTATGACCCTAAACCTGAAAACATCAAAAGGAGAATCCTTGAAGTTTCTAAAAGCAGAGTGTATCAAAATTTACAAAAAACAAAAAAACAAACATACTAGTATGAGAGATTTCGAGCTAATCCTCCTCCTTTAGGTTTATCTGGCGGATCATTTCGTTTCCATGGTCAGAGACAACAAGCAAACAACATCTATGCGTAACAAAAGTTTTTTCAAAGTCACTAGAGAATGTTGCGTTATGTGCAGCCCAGTAAACAAAAGATTAGACAGTAACAAACTAAACTAGCATTCAAAGCAAAAAGGGGCATAAGAAAATGGATAAAACACCTGAAGAGAGCTAATCTTGCGTATGGCTTTATTTGTTCTTATCAGCAACATAGACATTCCCTACCACGAGGTTTGCTGAACCGGCTGTTACCCATCTAAATAACCGGGATTCCCATCCCCAGCAAACCGACTCATCACACTATCTACACAAATACATACTCCAAATGAGCTACCCATTAGCCCTAACATTTACTTATACAAGCTTCAATCGACTACCCATTTACAAACACAGCTACGATGATCCGATCCATAGATTAGTACTAAAGGTGGTGGATTTGTGCGTATTTACCAATGGACAGAGGAAAAGAAGTACTAGTGTAGAATGTGCATCCTAACGAATCAAATTGGAAGATGATCCTGGTGGTAGAGCATGAGTCGTCTGTGGATTCATTCCAGACTTATGACCGTCGACAAACCTCGTACCCATGAAAATATTATTAAAAATCCCATTTTTGGGTTTGGAAATTGAGGCAAGTTAACAGATTCAGAAGCAGATATCTGAAAGAAACATACCCAGATTGAAAACGACGAACAAGAAAGCGACTTGTCGGAATCGAGTAGTGGGAGAGAAAGCGACTTGCGTCTTTACTTGCTGCATAGCATCTTTTAACTTTATTAAAGTGTCGCGCACTTGTTCAAGTAATTGTTACACTTGGGCCCAACTAAGGCCCACTGTCGGCTAGTTTATATTTTCTGGCTGCTGAGGAAACGTCGCCGTTTAATCTATAATCACGTTACAACGTATTTAATTTGGAATGTGGCTTTACGAAGACTGAGAATCGTCGTCGTGTCCACCGAGATCCAAATCACTCAGTTTCGTTTTCATCCCTCGTTTCTAGATCAGCTACTCGGAGCTCCGGCGGCGTAATTCTTCCGCGCGGATTACTCGATTTGTAGATTCTTCCTAAAAGTTGCTCCAACCATGAATCCCTTCTCTTCCAGTACTCGTCTAAGGTAATTGGATCCTCCTCTTTCCATTTCCATCTCACGTTTCATAATAGTCTCTGTTTCTGATCATATACGAATGGGAATGCGAGAAGGATTTGGGTGTTTATATGTTTCAGATCAGTTTGAAAATTTACTTTAAATTGTATGATTTCAGGGACATGATCAGATCCATAAGAGCTTGCAAAACAGCTGCTGAGGAGCGTGGCGTTGTGAGAAAAGAGTGTGCTGATATCAGAGCATCTATCAACGAGAATGACCCTCATGATAGGCACAGGAACCTCGCTAAGCTCATGTTCATACACATGCTGGGCTACCCTACGCACTTTGGGCAGATGGAGTGCTTGAAGCTTATTGCGTCTCCGGGGTTTCCAGAGAAGAGGATTGGTTATCTCGGGTTAATGTTGCTTCTTGATGAGAGACAAGAAGTCTTGATGCTCGTCACTAACTCATTAAAACAGTATCCTTTACTGTTCCTAGTGACTTTGCATAGATTCTTGTTCAGTGTTAGTGGAGAAAGATTGAACTCTTGATTTAGGGTTGCATTTGCTGTGATGGGAATTTGGAGAGGAAAGCATATTGTATTGATTTTAATAGCATGGCCTTTGCTTAGATTCTTGTTCAATGTTAGTGGTGAAAGATCGCACATTTGCTTTTGGGATTCATTGCTATGGTAGGAATTCAAGGTGGGGAAAATAGCTTAATAGATTTGTTCCGGTTTAGCCTTGACTCACGTGCAGAGATCTTAACCACACGAACCAGTATGTTGTAGGATTGGCGCTCTGTGCTTTAGGGAATATTTGTTCTGCGGAAATGGCTCGTGATCTTGCGCCGGAAGTAGAAAGGTTGATCCAGTTTCGTGACCCTAATATCCGGAAAAAGGTGAAGTGTTTTCTAGTTCCTATATATGGCTTGATGGAGTTCGATTGCTGTTTTTTTTTGTTCTTTCATTTCTTTGACCATTTGTGTTGTTGTATTATATGTAGGCGGCACTTTGCTCCACTAGAATAGTAAGGAAAGTTCCAGATCTTGCGGAGAACTTTATAAATGCGGCTTCGTCCTTGCTTAAAGAAAAGCATCATGGTGTTCTTATAACAGGAGTTCAACTTTGTTATGAACTATGCACGATCAATGATGAGGCCCTAGAATTCTTCAGGAAGGTAGCTCAATAAACTTCTGTAAATCGCTTAATTAGTGCATACAGGAGCAGCGGCATATTGTAGTTTTATATTTTTCGTTGAACATCCGTACATGTGCCCACTATATTACTTGTATAATGCTTCTGTGTACTATATTTCTCCTTCACTTACGTTCCTGCCCTCAAATGAGTTTGATTCACGTGCGGTATTCGCCTAGAACTAGATCATTGTGCTGAAATGGGCAGACAGGTTTTTTGATAAAGTTTTGTCTTTGTATTGTCTATGCAGAAATGCACGGAGGGGCTAATAAAAACTCTGAGGGATATTACAAATAGCGCATATCAGCCTGAGTATGATGTTGCAGGGATCACAGACCCTTTTTTACACATACGGTTACTTAAGGTCCTGCGTGTTTTAGGCCACGGTGACGCCAATGCTAGTGATTTGATGACTGATATACTTGCCCAGGTTAGTAACAAATAGCTAATGATCCTGGATATGGCTCACCATTTTCACATTTAGGATGTAATTCCCTTAGGAACCATCAAGATCTTATCGTAATTTTCTTTCAGTTGCATTAAATATATATTTTTAAATTTTTGTAGAAAGTACTAGTGTTATATGATAGCTTTGTTATCTCATGTGCTACAGCTCATGTTTAAGTATAGCGTAATGGGAGAAAGAAGCTTCACTAGTTGATAGGTGATGGGATATCATTATTTTTGTTGGATACAGGACTTGTTGGGTACTGACATTACACGTACTTTTGGCCGGGTTGAATTTTACCTCTTTTGATGCCGGTCTTTGTTTATTAGCGAGTGCTTATTTGTGGCTAGATAAGGTTGCTTCAATCAGTTCTATCACCATGGCGAATCTTGCTTCTGTTGCATGTCTTGTTTTAGAAATCTTCTAACTTCAGAGTCAGGGATCTACTGTTGGTTGCTTTGTTTTCTAGTTCCTTGCTGTTACGCTGAGAGATATCTTTATTCTAGTTGGTTTCATGCTATTGTAGGTGGCAACAAAAACTGAATCAAACAAGAACGCAGGAAATGCCATACTCTATGAGTGTGTTGAAACAATCATGGCCATTGAAGACACCAGTAGCTTGCGTGTGCTTGCTATCAATATCTTGGGAAGATTCCTATCTAACCGTGACAATAATATCAGGTTCAAGTTTCAACCCCTTCACTTCAGTTTTTATCTGTTACAATCATATGATACCATATGTTTAGAACTAGATTACTAGTTTGTTGTTTTCCGTTTATCAATGCAGCTCTATGAAACACATTGCCCTCTTGTTATCAGCCAGTGCTTCTTAATATTCGTTTTATATTATAATTTCTCACTCTTGTTCTCTCAGACATGCTGCACTGCACTCCCCTTATGAAATTCATATTCTCGTTCTCTCAGATATGTTGCATTAAACATGCTGATGAAAGCAATCGCTTTTGATGATCAAGCAGTGCAAAGGCACAGAGTTACAATCTTGGAATGTGTTAAGGTATTGTTTTTAGTACTACCCGGAAATATATGTATACAACTGTAAGTAATAGTTGTCTACTTGTCTTAGAGAAAGAATTCATATTAATTTGGTTTTTGCTTCCATCAACAATTTAGGACCCAGATGCTTCTATCCGGAAAAGAGCTCTTGAGCTCGTCTCTCTTTTGGTGAATGAGAATAATGTCAAACAACTGACAAAGGAGCTAATTGATTATTTGGAAATCAGCGATGAAGATTTTAAGGAGGATCTTAGTGCAAAAATTTGTTCTATCGTTGAGAAGTAAGTATTCTGTTTGAGAAAGTGAGCACTTGCCTTAACTTTTTTTATGCTCAAGAGATTTGAGTGTCGAGTTAACTGGATTCTATATTGATTTATTGACAATTTCGATAATGCAGGTTTTCTCCAGAGAAAATCTGGTACATTGATCAGATGCTCAAGGTTCTGTCGGAGGTATGGATAAAAATACGAGACATTTTATGCTATGTTTGAAGAGTTTATAGTTGTCTAAGCTCTTTTTGATTGGACATTTTGTATCGGCCTTAACCCTATTGTCCTCTATTACGTCTTAGTAGGCTGGAAAGTTTGTGAAAGATGATGTGTGGCATGCTCTGATTGTTGTCATAAGCAATGCATCAGAGCTTCATGGGTATACAGTCAGAGCATTATACAAAGCAGTCTTGACATATTCGGAACAGGTACCTCTTATTTTCTATGTTTGATTGATTTCAATCTTCAATTTGTGTAATCCTTCCTAATATGGTTTCTTTGAGATTTCAAATAGGAGACCCTTGTCCGAGTGGCCATATGGTGCATTGGGGAATATGGTGATTTGTTGGTCAACAATGTGGGGATGCTTGGTATTGAAGATCCAATAACGGTGAGCACTACAGTACCAATAGTAACTCATTTTTATCCCTATTTAATAGGCAGATGCTCTTGTTTTCCGGATGTCTTGTTGACCGTAAAATAAAACATGCAATGACTAGTTGACTGCCTTGAGCAGGTAACGGAATGTGATGCAGTGGACGTTGTTGAGGATGCCATTACTCGCCATAACTCAGATATGACTACAAAAGCGATGGCATTGGTTGCTCTACTGAAGCTGTCATCTCGATTTCCTTCTATCTCAGAGTATGTTAAAGTTTTCTCAATCTCAGTGTCTGTTGTTCTTATCCCCCCACACCCCTCGTTCATCCAATATCTTTACTTCTCAACTTCAACTCTACACAAGATGCATATGCGTACTGAGTATATGAATAATGGAATTTTGGCTGTGTCTATCAGAAACTGCAGTGCGTAACCTTCTGAGAAATTATTAGAAATACATTGTCCATCCTTGCTCTCAGCTCTCTTCTGGTGATTAAACAAATTTATAAAATTCTGGCAGGAGAATTAAAGATGTAATTTTGAAGCAGAAAGGGAGCCTTCTCCTTGAAATGCAGCAGAGAGCTATTGAGTTCAATTCTATCGTTGAGAGGCATAAAAATATCAGGTGGTTAATGAAATCCCTTGTTTGTCTCTTCATTATCCATCTTCTAGTGTATTTTTTTCATTGTGCCTGCCCCTTAGAGCTCATGAAAGCGAGGTCTCTGTGCATATAGGTCTTCCCTGGTTGAGAGAATGCCAGTGCTAGATGAGGCTACCTTCAATGTGCGGAGGGCTGGCTCTTTGCCTGCGTCAGTTTCAACAATGGCCAAGCCTTCAGTTAGTATTCCAAATGGTGTTTCTGCAGCTCCACTAGTGGACTTGCTGGACCTGGGTTCTGACGATATCTTGGCTGCGCCTAGTAGTTCATCTGGTGCAGATTTCCTTCAGGATCTTCTCAGTGTTGACTTAGGATCATCATCAGCACAATCTGGTTAGTTCTTTGGTGGCGCCTCTACAGCTGCTCGATTCATTTTATGGTGTCCTTAGTTATGATATTTAAGCTTTGCAATGTTTCAGGTGCAACCCCAGCTCCTAAAGCCGGCACAGATCTGTTGCTGGATATTCTTTCAATTGGGACCCCTTCTCCGGCACAAAACAGCACATCAGCAATTGATTTGTTATCAACAGCCGACATGAACAATAATTCTTCTACTGCGCTGGACGCACTTTCTTCATCAGCTCCACCTCACATAGCAACTACCGCGTCTGCTGGTGGTATGTTTGATTTGTTAGATGGCCTTTCTCCAAGTCCATCAAAGGAAGGTAAAGAAATGTCTCTAGATAATCACTGAAACAGAATCTATATAATCACTGAAACCCTTTTACGAAAATCAGTAACTTAATTGCAGCAACCAATGGTCCAGCATATCCACCTATTGTTGCATACGAGAGCAGCTCCTTGAAGATTGAATTCACTTTCTCAAAGCCATCAGGGAACCCACAAACAACAAATGTCGAGGCCACTTTTATAAACTTATCTCCTGATACTTTCACTGATTTTGTCTTCCAGGCAGCTGTTCCAAAGGTGATTTCAGTTTCTTAACTTCGTCCTCATCTTTTTTTTGCCCCTTAGTATAAAGTTTTCTTTCCTTAACCTGGTCTGTCGTTCTTGGAATTTTCCAGTTCCTCCAGCTGCACTTGGATCCAGCTAGCAGTAACACACTCCCGGCAAGCGGTGGTAAGGTAACGCAGAATCTGAGAGTCACTAACAGCCAGCACGGGAAGGTATCTACATTTTCTTTTTTTTTTGTTAAGTAGGTATCTACACTTTCTTTGTTGAGCTTCCTTTCTAAGCTCATGTCTTCAACATTAAGTGAATCATTTCATGAGATCCGCAGCTCAATCTATGTTCAAATAAAGATTGGTTGATCCTCTAGATTTTAACACTCGAGGGATTGAATGTTTATATGACAGAAATCTCTTGTGATGCGCATGAGGATTGGGTACAAAGTGAACGGAAAAGATGTATTGGAGGAAGGACAAATCAACAACTTCCCTCGTGGGTTGTGAGCATAAGGACTTGAGTATTTGTTTTTATCATCCGGATTCAACAACAAAAACAAAGACTGGTCTTGCCCGAGCCGTTAGATGCTGCAAAATCACCTTTTACCCTTCCTATTTTCTTTCCATTGTTGAAACAAGAACTTATGGCTTTGTTTGGGATTTGAGGTTCTCCGGGTTTCTTTTTGAACAAAACTTCCCGTTTGGTATCTAAAGTGATCGAGGAAACGCACACGTTTGTCTCGTTGTGTACAAAAGTTTTTTTGAGTATGGGATCAAAGATTAAGCTGTGATAATTTGGAGACCACTTGAAATAGATTCTGGGTAATTTGGGCCCCACTAACCAAAATTATACAAATTTTTAACAATATAAACATTTACGAAACAATCATGTCTATAGTATATAATAACGCAAATGTTATCAGTATTCTGCGTAACAACATAGTCTGGTGGCTACACGCCTCATCTTGATCACCATCTATCGTGTTTAGTGTTTTCGATTACCACAGTATGCAAAAATTTATTTTAATTTTTGGAAGGCTTTCAAAATATTTCTTAAAAACTTTTAGAATATTTACTATATATGAATTTTAACCAAGTCTAGTGGGCACACACCCTAACTTGAACTCACTTAATCTCTTTATGCCACATGTTCGATTTACACCATTGTCAGTAGAAAAACTTTTTTGTAAGGCTAATTACTAGATTATTTTAAACTTCTACTAGTAATAATCAATCCAATGACGTTATATAGCGAATCACCACCTGGACGAATACATAATGTTGCAGAGCAAATTTATTTCACTGGCTTAATTTGCACGAATAGTCTTCTTGTTGTGTGACCAATGTGATTTTGGTGAGATTAACATTTTTCTTGAATTACAAATCTCATCTAATAAAATATTGGTTAATGCTCACAAAATAACATTTTATTATTTAAAAGAAAATTGGAAGGTCCCTTGAAAAAGAACGCGATTGATTTCTACTCAAGATGAAACGAAAATAAAATGTGCGAGGGTTGTATCATACAGTATGATTTTGTGAGTCAATAAAAGTGATGCCACATTGGAAAGAATTAAGAGCTTTTGCTCATTTTTCTATTAACTAGAAATGATAATAAAAGATATGAATTGACTAATTGTTTATTAGAATGAATCTCACAAAAAGTATATTTTTTCTTGAAAATGAATCAGTTGTGGTCCTTGCGTTATAAAATATGGAAAGAGTGTTACATTTTTCATCTGCTAAAATTAGAAACTAATTGGAACCACAGTTGTTTGTATTTCTAAGAGACTAATTATGTGGGCTGATACGGATTCGGTGAACTGGAGGATAGTTTTGATAATGAAATAAATATCTGCAAATTTCCAAGTTACCCAATTTACTAGTTTTAGTTGATCATATAGGAGTATCCAACGTGTCTAACACTATTTCTTATAGGCATGGATATTTTATCCAAACCTGAAAATCCGAACCAGAACCGGTTCGAAGCGAAACCAAATTATAAGTATCTAGTTGAGTCTAAAAATTTTTATTCAAAAGAACCAGAAGCAAAAACAAAAAACTTAAATCCAAAGAGTACTGACTCGAATAGACTCACCCGACGAGAACCGATTCATACCCAATTAAAAACGAATATCCAAAACTATGATTTCATGTGTTTATTTTTATATTTTAGTTTATTATTTAGTTGAAAATTCTACTCGACGACTGAAAGCAGTCGATTCGACGACTCAAAGTAGCGGCCCGACAGCTTGGCGCAATCGACGAAAGGCCCATTAGGTCAAGACGAGTTAGGTTAACGAGTAACCGCCTATAAAAGGGAAGAGAGAGGCAACGAGGAAGGGATCCGCAAATCACTACACATTTACTTTCGGCTAGAAATTAGGGTTTTTCATCTTACTCTCGCCGATTTTTACCTTCCGGCGAACTAGCTTTCACCGGCTTACTTTCTACCGTTTCTTTCCTCTTTTGTAACACAATCAAACGATTCCTTGATCTAATAAACGTCTTTGTCTCGACCCACCGACGAGTTCTCGTCCCCTCTCTTTACTAGTTTATCGACGGATCTCGGTTCAAACATATCAAATTTGGAGTTTAAAAATGTTTAATTTTAGTTGTTAATAGTTTCTCTTTGGTTATTTTATAAACTTTTAGATAAATATGACGGATTTTAGATAAATTTTGATGGTTCATGTACTTCGAGTCTATTTTGAATCTTAAATACTCAAACCCGACCCGAATCTGAAAATTATATGAATTTTACATATATCCAAACCGACCATGTCCCGAGAGAAACCAATCCGAACCTGAGCCAGAAATTTTCAAGTACCCAATTTAACCCAAGTTTGTAGTACTTGAACCCAAAAGAAACCGACCCGAAAAACACCCATACCTAATTTATTAAACAATGATGTAATTCAATAGTTTTTTTTTTGAAATTAACTTTGTAATATTCAGAAGTTCCAAAAATTCGTGTTTCTGAAACCTTGTTAAAATAAAATCATTTTATAATTCTAATGAGTAATGAATATTAGTTTTATAACTTCCAAAAATAATCAAGTTAATACCGTTGTTTAGTTGCTAATCTTTTCTAATTTGAAAACCTCATGGTCTCGTTTCCAAAAGGAAAAAGACATTTCTTTAAAGAAGCGAGAAGATTAAAATGACATCGTTAAATCATTTTCTTTAATTCAACGAGCGTAGAAAATGAACTTTTCACCAGATTCAGCTATTTTCCTCACTTTCCTCAGCGTAGGAATCATGTCCAAAGTACCCATGTTCATTGAGAAACTTGAGAAGGCTGAGAAGCAAGTGATAATTTCAAGAGACACATCTCAGGTTTGAATCTATTACAAATGGGTGTCGTTTTTTTGGCTCTAGATTTGAAATGGTTAGCTTTGCAGGCAAATGAGGAACGTGGGAAGGTGCACAAGAGGTTTTTGGAAGAATTCCAGCAAAATAAAGAAGGTGGGCTGAAACCTTTGTATTTCATTGTGTGAGTTTCTTTTCTAGGTTATAAGATTGATTTTTTTTTTTTTGCAGGATATTTAGATTATGTCTCGAAAAACTTGATGCATTATTACCTTCAAAGGTGAGAGTTTTTTTTCTTTTGGCATATAATCATGTTTGTAACCAAGAAAACATGATGGAGATATATATTTTCTTAATAGGTGTTTGCTAGGGATCGGCATGCTAGAAAGGAACGTTTGTCTACTGGAAAGCAAATAAAATTACACATAAACCGGCTTATGAGAAGTCGGATTGGTGACTTAATTGGAGAGGTTAAAAGATACTTTAGGTTTATTATATTTGTCTGGAATACATGTAAAATGACAATTGTTTTTCTTTTACAAGAATGTGAACTATTCTTAGAAAAATATGGGAAACCATTGGCTTCAGTGATAACTAGGTAAATATAATAAAATTCATAGTAAACATTGTGAATTATATGTCCCCATCACTCATCATAAGGTTTTATTTTTTCTTTAAGAGTAAGACAAAGAGGCGTAATAGGCTGAAAATTCTTCCAATGATTCTTTGAATTGCCCAAAATTTGACCTAATCTGCAAACTAAAGAAACGATCATTAAAGAACATTGTTTGATGCTCAAAACGTAACAATTTTAACATAAAGTAAGGAAAAAATACCTTATCAAAATGAGGCAAGATACGGCAGTTCACGGAATCAAGAACCACGCTACTTTGAACACCTCTTTGTTCATAAGAGATCAAAGTTAGAAAATATTTATGGGTCACAAACAATTTGACATCCAATACAATTCAATTCCATACCGTGTAGAATGGAACCATCATGTGCATGCAACTTATCAACTCATCTACATGAAGCGTATCTGAAACATGTAGCAAAAAGTTGACATTTTCTAACGGTTCAATTGATTTACAAGTTGTTTTGGATGCTACCATGTTTGATGTGAGCTTTTTCATGCCAAATGAATGAGTTTTGTTTGTATTTAGTAAAAAATTGAGCTGATATATAAAATGAAGCTTTTAAAGAACTAGTTTGGGCTTCTTCTCCACTCCCGCGTGTCACCAGAACACTGCTTTTTACCACCACAAAGCCTACCCAAGAGGCGCATCTCTCATGTACTCTCACAGATGACTCTTCTAAATATAGCTCGCCGCTCAACATGTTCACCAAATTCAAAACTCTGTCGATGAGCTTGAGGCTCAGCCAAGCCCTTGAAGGTTATGTAAACATGTGCACTTTTGGCCTTGAGTCTCTCTTTCTACGGCTCCGAATCATCAGCACTAGTTTCTATGACCACATTAACAATCTTTAACTTGGACTGATAGTCTCTGTCCCTCCGGAGCAGCAACAAACAACAGTATTGGTATTAGTTATTATTATGAACAACAAACAATGACACTCATGAAATATCATTAACTGATATGCAAAACTTACCGTTACGATAAGCTTATCATGTGAATAAATGACAAGTACCAAATGCATAAAAATCCAGCCAGTGGCTTCCCACTCAGATCGATTAACCTGCAAAAATCAACAAGATGATAATGTGCAAAACAAAAGTTAAGCTTACCATGTAAAATCGGCTTTCATCATTTAAATCAGCAGCCGATGGCCAGAGAGGCAATTCACCTACGAAGGGAACGCTGGCCTCTGGATTACTATGATAGTGTGGCATGAATGGCTCTCTGGCTGAGTCACCTTCAACTTTAGCTTCTTCTTTGAGCCTAGCAACAGCGCAAGTAAAATCTAAACGCCCAAAAGATTTTTCATCAATTCGAACCTGAAAGGTCTTATCCGATGGACTAATATATGGATCGTTGCAAGCAAGGTCAAGTAGTACGAGCTCACACAGTTCGTCGTCATGTTGAATTTGATTAGAGAAGACATATGGTAGCTTTTCCCCTGACAGATGAATAAAGGAAATGGAGTGAAAGAGGTAACAAATTAAACACCAACTAGAATGAAATAAAATATATTTAGTTGCTTGCTTTATATTATGACGTTGCAGTCCCACCATACAATAACTCTTCACCAAATCACGATAAGGATAACGACCATCATGGCCTTCAAAAGTTCTCATTACACAAATTGGTGTTCCACACATATATGATGGAATTGAAACATTCTCGAGATCAAAACCTTAAACCATCACCATAATAATCAGTCCATAAACAACAATCGACTAGAATCAATCCATAAACAAATTCATAGTAAACATTGTGAATTCTATGTCCCCATGACTCATCATAAGGTTTTATTTTTTCTTTAAGAGTACAAAGAGGCGTAATAGGCTGAAAATTCTTCCAATGATTCTTTGGATTGCCCAAAATTTGACCTAATCTGCAAACTAAAGAAACGGTCATTAAAGAACATTGTTTGATACTCAAAACGTAACAGTTTTAACATAAAGTAAGAAAAAAACCTTATCAAAATGATGCAAGATACGACAGTTCATGGAATCAAGAACCACACTACTTTGAACACCTCTTTGTTCATAAGAGAACAAAGTAGAAAAGATTTATGGGCTACAAACAATTTGACAACCAATACAATTCGACTCCATACCGTGTAGAATGGAATCATCATGTGCATGCAACTTATCAACTCATCTACATGAAGCGTATCTGAAACATGTAGCAAAAAGTTGACATTTTCTAACTGTTCAATTGATTCACATGTTGTTTTGGATGGTACCATGTTTGATGTGAGCTTTTTCATGCCAAATAAATGAGTTTTGTTTATATTTAGTAAACAATTGAGCTGATAGATAAAATGAAGCTTTTAAAGAACTAGTATGATCTCTAAGATATAATTAATTTCTAACAAAAACCAATGTAATATCATAGTCTAGTGGCTAGACACCTCAACAAGGTTCTTTCAAAAGAAAACTAGGTAAAGATAATCAAGTTCATAGTAAACATTGGAAATTCTCTGTCCCCACAACTCTTAATAGTTCAGAGAAAGAGAAAGACAAAATAGGCGTAATAGGCTGAAATCTCTTCTAAAATATTCTCTTGATTGCCCAAAATTTGAAATAATCTGCAAACTAAACAAGTCTTAGATTTGTCTCTTGTAGATATATCAAAATCACAACTTGATAATCAAATTGGGGAATTTAGCTTACATGTTAATAACAAAATCACTATGATGACTTGGAAGATGATAAAAAGGTTAACATTCTAATTAAACACAAAAAGTTTAAACTTATGTGACTATAGTTAACATTCTATTTACTAAATTTTTCTTATATGGGTTAAGAAATTTCGTGAAGATATTTTCATGGAAGTTCACATGTGAAATAATGATCAAATGTATCATCTTTTTATCGGCATGTGGCCACTGGCCTAGTGAGTAGCTTGATGTATACACAAGTGAGAAATCAAGTAATAACTCATGGCAGTGTGTAAAATGAGCAATGGTGTTTATCGAGGTGATGAGGGATATGTCTATGTTTCTCTATCAATGTTGTATTTTCATGTTTGTCTGGGCCGGGTACGGGTACAGGAGAACAAAATTTTGTTCAAAGTTTATCTCAGCCTAGCCATCTACTTTTTTATTTCATGACCTGTTGCAGTGGCCGAGGAGGTGGTCAACTGACCCATGTGAAAACTATAAATATTAGTTTTTGTTATAAAAGTAATGGAAAAGTCTATTTTGATTCATTTGATAGAATTCCTTATATAGGAGATTACACCTTCATAGATAAATGGAAAAATTACAAAACATAATCTCTTGGTTATGAGCCATCCACAATCTGGTTCATAACACTCCCCCTTAGATGCCATAACCATTTAGAGCTTGTAATGTGCTTTAATGTTGCCTCATTAAAACTTTAACAGAAAAACCCAATTGTGACAAAACCATGGTGAAGGAAAAAAAGTACAACACACATTACTCCCCCTGATTTGGACATTACTGAAGGTCCCTTAGACCTCTCCAATTTTCTGCAATCCGTGGGTGATGAAGATCTTGGGCAGAATATGCTTTGTCCTCGAACATGATAGTTGGTTCTTCTTTACCATCGGCCATGCCACAATCTGATCGAAGATATTGAGTCATCGACCTCAAATACACACACACAAAATCTTGGATGATGTTGTTGTGATATGCGTGTAAAACATAACATGTGTAAAACATAACATGTCTGAAAACAAATCAACAAAACCAAATAACTCCTCTTTGGGCTGATTAGTATAAAATAAACCAAAATCAAATGCTTCTTCATCGTCTTTCTTATGGACCAATCAGATCAGTGTCTAAAACAAGACTTCTGCATCGTCCATCTCAGGACTAAATGGACTTCTTTATCGTCCACCTTTGGACTGAATGGATCAGTGTCCAAAACAAGTGATCTCACCCCATGTACAAGATAATGGGTGAGATTGGTCCATATTAGATCTCTCGAGTACCCTTTTCTGTATATACTATTTGATACACAAGGATTTCATTGTTAATGTACTCAAGCTGTAATCCCAAACAAAACTTTGTTTTCCAAATTTTCATCTCAAACTCTTTCTTGAGATATTCAACTGTTTTGGAAATTGTATCCAGAGGTTCTTAGGATATTCAGATCATATACTTTGATGATTATCAATATTGTTCTCGAGAACTTGCTGTACTTTCAGCTCAATACCCTCTAGTACTTTCATTATCCAGTGGACCATATAAATATGCAGTCACTACATCAACTTTCTGCAAGTCTAATTTTCTCTCTTATATAGCCAGACTTATGAGAAATCTAAAAGTAGTTGCATCCACCGCATGAGAGTATGTCTCCTTATAATCTATTACTGGTATTTGTGAGAATCCTTGTGCAACATCAGCTTTATATCTCACGATATCTATTCCTCACAAGACCCATTTATATCCACTGGTTTTAACATCATATGGTGTCTTAATCATATGGCCAAATACGTCTTTCTTCTTTAAATTATTTAACCCCATGTTTCCATTCAATCCAATCTTTTCTACGAGTGCGCACTCTTATATTGACGTGGGTTCATGATCCTCGCTTATATTCATAAATTCAAGTGCTACCTTGTATGCAAATAAATCATCTTATGTCGACATTCCTTATTGGTTCCATTATGTTCCAGACATGATATAATCGATTGAGATTCATTATTATCAGGACCTTTAATACTTTGCAGCTTGGCGTCCCAAGCTACATTGTTTGGTACTTGTACCTTAGAGCCGGCCGGCCTTATCTCCATGTCTGGGATGGTTTCCTTAGTAACCTCGGATTTGGATTTTGATTATCATTCTCTTCACCTTTCTTTTGTTTTCGAGGATTCTTATCTTTGAAACCTATTGGTGTACCACGTTTCATACGTTGTCTAGACTCTGTAGCAACTTGACTGTGTCTCTTCTTGGACATCAAATTCGTTGGTGCTTTACAAGCTGGTTTATATATGACTTAGTCATTCTTTTTCGGGTCAGCAAATGTGTCTGGCATTTGATTAGCTAGCTCTGTAAATGTATAATCTTTGGAGGTCTATTTCACATTCTTTAGTCCGAGGATCTTGCCAAGACATTGATGGTTGATTCTATTCTATTTCTTTTACCATTCTTTTACCATCTTTATTATTTTTCTCCTCATGGTCTTAAAATAATCTGTGTACCTGGCTTCAAATATAATCACCCATAGTTGGCTCAAGGTACTTTATTATTGTGGGAGAATCATATCCAACATATATCTCCATCCTCCTTTTGAGGTCTCATCTTAGTTCTCTGTGGTGGAGCAATTAGTACATAGACATCACATCCAAATGTCTTATGATGGGGTATGTCTGGCTCTTGACTCGTTAATAATTGTGATAGGGGATATCTATGCTCACTAAATGGCCTGATGCGTATTAACTTAGGTGCATGTAAATTTCGTGTGGCCCAAGCTGTGAACCGGAGTTTTGACCTCATAAGTTATGGTCTATCAATCAGCTATTTGCGTTTTAAAAGATTTCTACCAAGTATCACAGAGTTCTCCACACTTACCCCCAAGGACATACCATAATCATTTAAACGTTTGGGACATGTATTCACCAGTATTATCTAGACATATAGTCTTTATTATGAAAAAGGGACTCGTAGCCGTTTTACTGGTGATGGCCTAATGAGTTTTCCTTGTGTACATGCTACACACGTGAGATTCTTTGGGATAACTCTTCTTATCTTTTAATGTGTGCCTTTTGAATATCAATTTTTGCATCATGTTTGGACCAGGATGGCCAATCCGGTCGTGCCATAAAGTGTATATTTTTGCAGGCTTTTAGCCTCTATCATAGTGATCTATGCATAGTTTAGGTCAGTAGAGAATGCATGTATAGTCTTTAGGACTTATTATGGCCTTGGGCGATTTTATACATATATCTGAAGGAACTCTTTGTTTCCTTCACCCATTGTTTCAATATGGAAACCATTCATTCTTATATCTTTGAAACTCAATAGGCTGCTCTTGCTCTTAGAGCTGGGTGAATATAAGGCATCACTGATTTCTAGATGCATACCCTTAAGCAATATTATATTAGTCTAGCCATAGTCTTCTTTCAGACTGGTGATACCTGCTTTAGTACTTATATTGGCATTTTTCAGTGTACTCATATAGAAAAAATCATTCATTCATTTAATCTAGGCAGACAATGTAATAGAAATAAATTCAAGGAGATAAAAATCAGAGAAAGCATACAAGCAAAGCAATCACACAAGTTTGATGTCGAAATCAGATTATCAACTTGATTCTTTTAGGCAATCATAAGTTTCATATTCCATAAGATCATCTTGATCATGTTTGAAATTATTTTCGCCATCTTTATAGACCAAGTGGGTTTCAGGATTCTTCCCTTTCAGACTCTTTTTGATAGAGATCACAAAAATGTTTGGGAGTCCTTCATATCTTTGCCCAATGGTTCCCCATTCCACATCTATGGCACACTGATTTGGTCGAGTTTTGTGGTTTAAAGGATATACCACGGCCACTGCCTTGACCATGGTTTAAATTGGGTTGATACCCACGGCCTCTGCCATAGTGATTCCCACGGCCAAATGTGTTATAGTGGCCATGGCCACGTCCTTTCCACCCTCCATGGCCATGGCCGTGTGGTCTATCATTTTGGACGTGGTTACCTTTTTTTTCTTTTCTGCGGCCTTATTGGTAATGGGGTTAATCAAGGAGGTCTCAATTCACTGTTTCTCATCAGTAATCTATTATTTTGCCAAGCTAGCAATAGACTCATCCACGGACTTATAGTCCTGGATTTTGGGATTCCTCCAATCAAATAGGGCCTTTGTAACAATGTTCTTTGGTGATCATATCTCGATCTTTTTTTTAACTCTGTCCAAAGGTCTAGAGGATTCTCTATAGTCAGATACTGATCTTTGAGTCTTTTAATAAGATGATGGCTAATAATTAATATTTTCATGTATCAATCTTTCTCATTTGGCATTATCGTCTTTTGTGATTCATTCTCCAAGTCCTTTGACTTTATGATAAACTCAGTATCCAGTGCCCATTTCAAATAATTATCTCCTGAGAGATTTAGGGCAGCAAAATCCAAGTTGATTTTCGACATCTCAAATCATATATCAATCAATTCTAGATCTCATAAAATATTTAACATACGACCATAATCAAGGCATGCCGTCAAGTCAATACATTTCTAATAAGCAAACAAGCCACACTGCCAAAGGTGATATAATGCAATAAGGTCACACGGCCAAAGTGATATATGATGCATAATACGTCACACAGATTTATCAAGCAAGGGTATCTACCAAACAAGCAATTTCTATATGTTTTCATGCGGCCATATGGTTATAATGCAAACCTAGCATACTAATTATATATGTACAGGAGTGGAATTATGGAACCTCAATTTAAAACAATCAGATCATGCATTGGTGATAATAATCAGATCATGCGCATAACATAAACATGTTGGCCAGGATGATATATGATGCAAACTGGCCACACGGCCAAATAGATATGATGCACTCAATCTTAGCAATCGGATTCTATATGTGCAAGGGTAATATTAAAACATTCAATCAAGGTTTAGCAATTAATCAATCAGTTTCAGGTATGAGATTTAGCTAGACTAACAATCAGATTTAATTAGGTTTTATCAAGACTAGCAATTGGATCAATAATCAAAAATAATCAAACGGATTCAAGCATTACACAATTTAGGGTTTCGATCCAAAAATAGGGATTCAATCATGAAAACCAAAACAATCAGTTTCAAGGCTGATTCTATCAATTTTATTAATCAGTTTCAAGGCTGATATTTATCAGTTTCAAGGCTGATATTTATCAGTTTCAAGGCTGATATTTATCAGTTTCAAGGCTGATATTAGCAAGATGGAATCAAGCAATCTGATTTTAGGAATACGCAAATTGGGGTTTAGGGTTTCAATTCAAAATTAGGGTTTTATCAATCAGTCAGCTTCTAGCAAATAATCTTAAACCTCAGAACAGTTGATTACATCATGAAACTATCAACCTAATATAACATGAAACCTCAAAACATTCAATTCGGATTATGCAATACAAGGATTCTATTTTAGGGGTTATCAATTCGAATTAGGGTTTATATTATAACAGATTCTAACATGCAATATTAAACTTCAAATCATTCAATCAGGTTATAAAAACTATCAATCCTAACTCACACGGATTTAAACCTCAAAGAAACATTCAATCAAACAAATAAAACAATCCATGCACACATAATTTAGGGTTTACAGATTTTAGGGTTTCACTTTGAACATTAGTTCATTTGATTCTTGGTTCTTAGAGTTTAGGTATACCTTAAACATTTGATGGGTTGAATGGACCACCAAGAGAATGAGCTTACGTGGACTGGTACAAACTGGAACCTTACACGGACTGGTCCAAACTGTTTCCTTGCAGTCCGCGAGCTGAGATCGGGTACAAGTTGAGATCGAAAGTGATTAGGGTTTATCGAGAGAAAGAGATCGATGGAGATTCAGATAGAGATCAAAAACTTAGCTTAGGTTGAGCTGATCGGGATCGTTGGTACGCGAGCTGGTACTTGCAGTCAAAGAACTCATAGATCTGGAACAGTTTGATCACGGACTAGAACAGGCTGATCGTACAACCTGGAATAGTTGAGGCGTACTGAAACTTGCAGAGATCAGTCCATAGATCGATCTTGTTGAGATCAGTGGTCGAATACAGATCATGGTCATGATCAAAGAGAGGTGATCGATAGATGTTAGGGTTTTAGCAATGGAGAGAGATTTAGGGTTTATGGTCGATATTTTAGCTTAAGGTTTTAGAGATCAATCGTGCTGATAACGTGTTATAAAAGTAATGGAAAAATCTATCTTTATTCATAACATAGAGGTTCCTTATATAGGAGATTACACCGTCATAAATAAATGAAAAGATTACAAATCATAATCTTTTGGTTACGAGGCATCCACAATCTGGTTTATAACCGTTTTTAGGTTTATTTTTAATGTTGTAGTTGTGTTGAACTGGTTAAAAATGTTCTTGTTGACCCACATGTCATGGGTTCAAGTTTCATATAAGTATATTTTGTCTATAATAAATAAATTGTGACCCATATAAAATTTAGACCTAGCTCCGCCACTGACCTGTTGTGAAAGAAGGCGGAGAAGGGTAAAGAATGGGAAAATCCGAAAAGATATAAGATCATTCTAAAGAGAAAACGTTGTAAAATACTTTTGAAATCACTCCATATTATATATATTCAACAATAATAGTCACATTTTCAAAATATTTACGTGGATTTGAGTATTTATTTTCATGATCCAGAGTCAAAAGCAAAACAAAAGATAGGTCTTGCCAGAGCAGTTAGATGCATAAAACAGGTTTATATTTATTTTAAAAATTATGTTTTCTGAAACAAGAAATTTGGCTTTGTTTGGGATTTGAGATTCTCCGAGTTTCTTTTTGAACAAAATTTCCCATGTTTAGACTTGAAAGTGATCGAGGAAGCACACAAGTTTTTCTCATTGTGTATAAAACTTTAAATAGATGTGATTTTGTGTATTGCACAAAAAAGTTAGCATTACCTTGATCATAGTAACCCAATCTCTGTTTTCCTGCATATACATGGCCGTCTAATAGCATGAGGCGGTCGAAGAAGGCCCAAATCTAAAAATGAAGAAAATTAAGAAGATTTTGAAGATAAATACACAAATTATGGTTTAAAAAATAATTTTTAAATATACTACCAAATTAGAGCTTATAATTTCAAAAGGACGTCAAATAAATACAAATAGGGCTATCAACTTTTAAGAATACTATGTTACATAGTTAAATATACGATCAATATTTTTTTGAACAGGGTACATAAATAATTTGAGACGGTATTGTGCGTATAAATACCTAAATGTCGATTTTTTTCTGTTGTATATGATGTTATCTCATTGCTTGGATTTGAATACATAGTTTGGGGGACCGAAGATGAAAGCTTTTATTAGCTTAAAGATAATAATAATGTAGCTAGCTATCTGCATAGCCTGCATAGGTTTTATTCAGTTGGTTCTTATTCTAGTACGGATCACTGTCTTCCTTGGAGTTATTATGCATAGACATGTTCACCTTCATGACGTCTTGTGGTGTTATAAACCAGAGTAGAGGTTTGATTTAATTTTTATGTGCTTGTGTACAAGAGAAGAATAACAAGATTACTCAAGTTAAATCTGGAATAGACGAAGCTGACATCTTTTGGTTTTACCATTTATTTTCCGTAACGTGGAAATCCTTCTCTTTTTCTTTTTGTTTCTTTAATCAGCTAGGGGTGTTCCCGCGTTTTCAGCGCGGGTGGTTATCTGGTAAGTTATGTTGGTTAAGTCTTTGTATTTCGCAGTTGATAATATTATGTCTATGTGCTTTTGGGTGAAGGTTGTTTGTGTCAACAGTTATATATGTGTTGCAATTATATTTTTGTGTTTGTGTATTTTAATTTGTTATTTTAATTTGTTGATACATTTATTTTCACATATTTTTCAAAGCTTATGTATTTTATAATGACGTTGGAAAATTATTGGATATTTATTTCTTATATTTTAGGTATTTTCATAATTGTTCTTGCTATAACCAAGTTGTTTTAGATTTTATTAATGTAACTAATTTCTTACATCAAAGTTAATCTATTGTACTTTACTTTAAGTGCATAATTTTTTTTTTGTTAATGTATCTTATTTCTTAAGTTGGATTCTTATGAGAAAAATTCCCAATCTTCAGTTTCTGTAAAGTATATTTTTTATTTTCATTCTTAATTATGTTTCAAGTTTAAAACCTAAGCTAGATTTCAGATCAAAGCAGTTAACAATAATATTCTTAACCATCTAAAGGATCATTTTCTAGCTGATTTCCTTCAATGATGTTTAAATATATATAATTTTACGTGCAGAGTTCTTAATAGCTTTGCCAATTAGAATGTTGTTGCAATTGTTCCTATTACAATTGTACTTCAAACAATTATAGCTAGTATGTGACAAATTCATGTTATTACATTCGAAGAACAGAAAACAACCGTCCAAAGACATAATCTGATTTGAAGAAACTTGGTTAGAACTTTTTTGGTTGACCAATTTTTTTTAAAATCATCAAACCCACAAAGTAGATTTCATTCTTTCATATTGATACTCATACAACTTGTTATTTTTTTGTTTATAGTGGATGATATTTAAGCGGAATGAAAAGAGACATGGACGTTTGTAACTTATAAAACAATAATGAAATGAATATGAATAATTTGAGGGAAAGTAATTTGAAACTACGATTTGATATGTTAAATGATGCGACTGATATAGACTTTACTTTGCAACAAATGAAACATGATGTAGTAAATCATTTGATCACATTTAAGATTATTTATGAGAGATTTTATTCTTTGTTATGTATCTAGATACAAAATTATGAAAATTTATAAGAAACCATTTGTTTTGCAGGAGAAACAATCATGCAAAACTAAGTTGGATGTAAATGTCATGAAAACAAAAACTGGCATAATTTATATTAAAAAAATTATATAGTTTTGGATATAAATATAATTTGTGATATTATTATATAAGTTAATGAGGTAATGATTATAATGGTCAAACATAAAAATGATTTTAAATTTAAATATTTATTAAGTTACAAATTTATTATTATTTTTGGTTAAGCATAAGATTTTGTTTAGATTTCAATAAAACAAGGTTTAACGGTTTTGAAGAGTAAAAACAATCTTACTATTTTGGAAGATAATACGATTTTTACGATTCTGGCAAAAAAAAACATGGTTTAGCAATTTTAGGATGAGAAACACGATACTGAGATTTTGGTGGGAAACACACAAATTTATGTTCTGGGCAAAAAACATGATTTTACACAAGAACATGGTTTTGAGGTTGGTGGGTAAACTCGATATTGCCAATTTGACGGGAAAGGAAAAAACACAAACCACCAGACGCATAAAATAGCCCAATTTATTATAATCTGATCTACCTTGTTAAATGCACCTGCCATAGTCTAAGAACGAGCGAGTCCGGGCTTTTTTAGAACTCTAGGCTTCTTATCCACTCCGGCGTGTCACAGAACCCTGCTTTCCAGTAAATTTACCACCACAAAGCTTACCCAAGAGACTCATCTCTATCTCATGTACTCTCACAGATGACTCTTCTAACTATAGCTCTCCGCTCAACATGTTCACCAAATTCAAAACTCTGTCGCGGAGCTTGAGGCTCATCCAAGCCCTTGAAGGTTATGTAAACGTGTGCACTTTTGCCCTTGAGTCTCTCTTTCGACGGCTCCGAATCATCAGCACTAGTTTCTATGACCACATTAACAATCTTTAACTTAGACTGATAGTCTCTGTCCCTCCGGAGCAGCAACAAACAACAATATTGGTATTAGTTCTTATTATGAACAACAAACAATGACATTCGTGAAATATCATTAGCTGATATGCAAAACTTACTGTTACGATAAGCTTATCATGTGAATAAATGACAAGTACCAAATACATTAAAATCCAGCCAGTGGCTTCCCACTCGGATCGATTCACCTGTTAAAATCAACAAGAAGATATATATATATAACTTGCTTAATTGATAATGTGCAAAACAAAAGTTAAGCTTACCATGTAAAATCGGCTTTCATCATTCAAATCAGCAGCCGATGGCCAGAGAGGCAATTCACCTACGAAGGGAACAGTGGCCTCTGGACAGTGTGGCATGAATGGCTCTTTGGCTGAGTTACCTTCATCTTTAGCTTCTTCTTTGAGTCTAGCAACAGAGCAAGTAAAATCCAAACGCCCAAACGATTTTTCATCAATCCGAACCTGAAAGGTCTTAACCGTTGGGCTAACATCTGGATCGTGTGCTAACAAGGTCAGGTAGTACGAGCTCACACAGTTCATCGTCACGTTGAATTTGATTAGGGAAGATAGCTGATAGTTTGTCCCCTGCCAGATGAATAAAGAAAATAGAGTGAAAGAAGTAACATATTAAACACCAACTAGAATAAAACAAAATATATTTAGTTGCGATGCAGTCCCACCATACAATAACTCTTCACCAATCATTACATTCATAAGTCCTCATTACACAAATTGGTGTTCCACACATATATGGTGGAATTGAAACATCCTCTAGATCAAAGCCCTAAACCATCACCACAATAAACAGTCCATAATCAAAAATGGACTAGAATCAATCCATAATCAGCAACCCTAGCTAGAAGAATATGATAAAAAATACTTACTTCAGATTCTCTCACAACACGCCAGTAATCGTCACGCACTCTTGCGTACTCCTCCGCTGAAACATACTCCTCCGGAACATTATCTTCTGTCGTCATCATTCTCCCCGTCGTGGTGGCTGATCTTCAAACACGAGTTTAGGGCTCTTCTACGAAATTTTATTTAAAAAATTCTGGGTTATCTTCTCTGTTAAAAGAGAAGTATCATTTTTATCTACCATAAAAAGTCATACTAGCTTTATTTAGGTCTATTTCATTAATTACATTTATTTAATTATTTATATTAATCTATTCAATATATAAAGATATTAATAATAAATCAATTTTAACTGTAAATTTAAATTTTATTTTTAGTTATAACAAAATGTTGAGAAAAAATCTAACAAAATCTTTCTAAAAATTTAAAATATTTTATTTAAATTAATACCATTGATTAATTTCGTAATTAATAATATATACTATTATACATTAATTTAAATAAAATTTTATTATGAAACAAGAAAAAATAAAAGTGTATGCTATTTTTCAAATTTTATAATTATATTCTATATCTTCTTTATTAAAAGAAATACCATAAAAATCATACTAGGTCTATTTCATCAATTACATATATTTGACTATTTAAGTTAATCTATTTAATATATAAGATTTCTAAAAAAATCTTATAAATTACATAGATATTAATAAATAAATTTTAACAGTAAATTTAAATTTTATTTTTACTTATAACAAAATATGTTAAAAAAACCTAACAAAATCTTAATAAAATTTTAAAATATTTTTAAATTAATGCAGCGATTGATTTCATAATTAATAATATAGTATTATTATAATGTATTTACTTATAAAATCCCACAATATACTAAAATAAACAACATATAAATATAAATTATGCTAAGAAAATATCAGTTTTATAGTATAACTAAATAAAATTTTAAAATGTATTGTATTCAGTCTATAAAAATTAGAAAAAAGGAAGGAGATTCTCAATTTTTTTTATTTCATACTATGAATTTATTTTACCAAACTCAAAAATATATTAATATATAATAACAATTAATAATAAAGTAAAATATATAAAACAAATCATTATACATTAATAATATCGTAAAAGAAATATAACCAATAAAATTATAGATTTACACAATATATAACACTAAAATGTAAATATCTTTTAAAGTTTTGCGATGGTATCCCTTATATATTTATAAAATGAAAATCTACCCGCACGGATGTGCGGGTGAAAAATCTAGTAGGTTTTTAAAAGCATACAAAGTCGGTTTCTCTCTTGGGTCAAGTTTATTTTTGGATATGATCTGATTTGAATCTTTAATCGGGTATGGTATACTAATTAATCCGTTTATAAACCAGGATTTTATAATTTCGTGGGGGAATTTTTGTGGGGAAAGAATTACAACTATCGTTTCATGTAAAAATAGAACATGTACATTAACAAAAAAGTTGTGCTCCTCCAGCAAAATATATTTTTGACTTGAAAAAAATTGCAGAATAAAATTATATTTCATCTACTAACTAGTAATGACTTAAGAATAGACTCGTATATTGGGTTTAACAGAGGAAGAAGTGATACAGAGCGGCAGTTCGTGACCAATAACCATGCACTGGGTTTGTTGTGCCGTCGCTTGATCCACATGGCTGACGTGATAAAATCTTAGTCCTCGTTGGGTATACGTATATACCATATATACCCTAACCTTTTTCCCGATATTTCTGATCATTGCCTATAATCTATAGACACTTTTTACGTTCCTTTGCATATTGAATCTACTTGGCTCTCGACATATATGTCCGATCATGGCCTTTTTTTTCGACATCGCCTATACAAACATTTTCTCGATATGTCCGTTCATCGCATATATATAGACAATTTTTAACGTTCTTTCGCACTGAATCTATGTGTTCCACTCTATAGATCTCAAGACGTTTGATTCCAAGTAATTACTTCTCAAAATAGAATCATGATAAAGTATAATCAAGTGATAAGATTTTACGAACCACTATCAATATCAATTATTTTTACTACATTTCAGTTTGGATCCCAACCATTTTTTTTACGACAAATAAACAAATTTTATTAATAAGAATTGAAGATTACAAAGTCAATATTCAGAACTTTTGAAAAGCAAATTATTACACAACCAAGTATATGCATCATCAATTGAAAAATATAATATAAAAAGTTGAATTTGACGATGCTTTCCCAAGATCAGTCTTACTTGCTTACAGAACATTCAATTTATTATTTTCTTTCCATGTATTTAACATTTCTTTGATGTAAATTGGGTATTTTATTAACATTTTTTTGGTGAGAATAATTCATACTAACACACAGCATAGAAAATCCAAAACTTACTTAAGAAATTCTGTATATTCGTCAAGAACTCAAGATACAAACTCTGTATCAGCCCACCATTAAAATAGGAAAATATGAGTTCACTGTTCGTCTATGCAAATATAGCTTTCAACTTGCCGTTGAAGATCACTGTTCGTTTGTATTTTGTATTTTGAATGCTTTGAAGAGACCATATGAGTTCTTATCCGTGATGATACACGTTTATAAAGCATCTTTAATTGGTTCGTACGTATCGATATGAGGAGTTTATATTGAGTTCAGAGCTCCAATGTTAACAGTCTGACATTTTAATGCAGGTTACGGTTGAAGAAGCCTCTACCAGGCATGTTGCATTACATATAAAGAGAGACTAGTATAAGTTAGATGGATGTAAACAACAAAGCAAAACAGAACACATGCTGATGTCTTTGTCACATGTGATTATCTGATCCACACATTCAAAATGGATCTTGGTCATCACGCGGACGGTCAGACTCCATGAGTTGCACTAGTCTGAGCGAGGTCGCTTTTTAGAACTCTGGATTTTCTTTTCATTATGGAGAGCCACAGAAGGCTGCTTTTGAGTACTTTGACCACCACAAAACTTACCTGAAATAGTCAGGTATCCATCCTCATCAAGGACTCTTCTAACTACAGCTTTGCGTTCGACATGCTCACCGCTCTCAAAAATCATTCTAGGGGAACAAACATTTGCCAGGCCCTTACACTTTATGTAGACATTTGCACGTGTGGCCTTGAGTCTCTCATTCGGCGGCTCCATATCTTCAATACCAGTTTCTATGGCCACTTCCAGAATCGCCAATTTGGAAACAACATCCCTCTGTAGCAGAGTCAACAACAACATTGTTGATGTTAGTTGTTATTATTACCATTAGTATCAATCATGATATGTGATTAATTGATATGTAAAATTTACCTTCGCGACCAGCCTAGCATCTGCACAAATTACAAGTTCCAGATACATAGGAATCCAATCATTGGCTTGCCACTCTGATTCCTTCACCTGCAAAAGCCAAAAGAAAAAGAAAAGTATATCACTACTTGCTTAATTGATCATGAGAAAAGAAAAGTTAATAGTGTCTCTTACAGAAAATTACCAAGTAAAACCGTTTTCCATTATTCAAAGCATCATCTGACGGCCAATCAGGTAATTCACCTTTGAAGAAACTATCTGCAAGCAATTCACCTTTGAAGAGACCATCCTCCTTTGCTGCATCATGAAAGTGTGCTACAAAGGGCTTCTTGGGGTTCACTACGCAACAACATGATTAATCATAAAAGAGATGTGAAGATTTTATACCAAAAAAGAACAAAAAGCAAAAAAAAAAATGAACAATAGTGCAAAACAAGTCACCTTCATCTTTAACTCTGGAAATGGTGCATATAATATGCAAACAGTGTATTTTTTTCCTCATCAACTTTCACAGGGAAGGGTTTCTCCAGTGGGTGAATAGCTGGATCGTGTGCAAGCAAAGTGATGTAGAAAGAGGACAAACAATGCTGTAACATGTTGAATTTCAATAGGGAATCAAGCTGGAAGTTTGTCTCCTAGCAGATGAAAAAAAAGAAGAAATAAAAGTGATTGAATGTGGTATAAGGGAACAATAGCATGAATGTTGGTAAAGCACAAAGAGAAGAGGAGAGTAGTTTGTAGTTTTTTTTTTTTAAATTTACCTTAAACTCCAAATTTTAGCAAAAAAAAATAAAAATTTACCTTAAACTGTTAAACATATTGTAACGATGAAGCCCCACCTTAGCATAAAGGTTGACCATTACAGGTGATGAGGATAACTCTTAAAACGTACACAATCGTAGGGCATCAGTCCAGTGATCACTCCAGAATTTGATGGTAATGAAATATTCTCAACATCGAAGCCCTAAGACCAGTCAGCAAAATAATCAGTCCATAAACAACCATAGAAGGGTTCGATTTAGCTTAAATATTGAAACCTAAGACTCATCAGCTAGTTAATAACCCGTCCATAAACAATCTAGAAGCGGTCGGTTTATTTTAAATATCAGAAATCTAAGATCAATCAGCAAATAATCAATTCCATAAACAACCTAGAACGTTCGATCGATTCTAAGAACATCATATAGTATAAATTAAATTCAATAAAACAATAAGAAGTTGGAAGACTTACCTCTGATTCATTCACTTGACGCCAATATACCTCTGCACGCTATAAGAATCTACCGACGGATTTTCCAGGGTCGACATATCTCCTCGTCGTCGCAGTGGTGGTGGACGCTTCTTCGTTTTTATTTTAATCATCGATCACCTATATATAGTATATCTTGTATATTAAAACAGAAATCACAACTCATAAGATAATTATTAAACTTAATTCATTTCTCTTCTTGTTACAAATGATCACATATATATAGTAAACCAAGTCGGTGGTTTTAACCGACTTTAAGAAGAAGACAAAACATAGGATAAACATTATCCTAATAGATAATTTATAAACCAAGATATTTTACCAAAATATTTAACACTCCCCCTTAGTTATCTATTTTGTAATACGTAGTGCCTCGTTAAAAACCTAAACATAAAAAAATCCATTGGAACAAAAACCACGACAAGGGAAAAAGAGTACACTACCGCAATCTCCCTCTAATAATAGTAGACGTAACTTTCTTGTTACAGATCACGTAAATGCCGCATTCCGATACCATAGACGTGTTTTCGGAATGTTGTAGTTGGAAGAGCTTTGGTGAACAAGTCAGCCGGATTTTCGCATGACCGTACATACTCGATGTCCACTTCTTTATTTTCCTCGAGCTCCCTTATGTACGAGAAAAATCTTGGAGGGATGTGCTTTGTTCTATCGCTCTTAATATAGCCTTCCTTGAGTTGAGCAACACAAGCCAAATTATCTTCAAATATTTTCGTCGGTTCTTTCTCGTTGACTATTCCGCTTGCTTCTTGTATGTGTTGACTCATTGATTGAAGCCACACACATTCTCGACATGCTTCGTGAAGCGCAATTGTTTCTGCATGATTCGAAGAAGTCGCAACCAGAGTTTGTTTCTGGGACCGCCAAGAGATCGCGGTTCCATCAATTGTAAAAACGTAGCCGGTTTGCGATCGAGCCTTATGAGGATCGAATAAGTATCCTGCATCTGCAAAACCAACCCTACCAAACTCGGGTTTTCTAAAATACATTAACCCTAAATCAATTGTACCTTGGAGGTAACGGAATACATGCTTTATTCCGTCCCAGTGCCTGCGAGTAGGAGCAGAACTATATCTTGCCAAGAGGTTAGTAGCAAAGGCAATATCGGGTCTGGTACAGTTTGCAAGATACAAAAGCCCACCGATAACACTCATATAAGGTACTTCAGGACCTAATATCTTCTCGCTATCTTCGCAGGGCCTAAAAGGATCACTCTCAACATTGAGAGACCTACCAATCATTGGAGTACTCAAAGGAGTTGCTTTGTCCATACGAAAGCGTTTCAATATCCTTTTCGTATAGTTTGATTGATGCACAAATATACCTTCTCGGAGATGCTCTATCTGGAGCCCAAGACAAAACTTTGTCTTGCCGAGATCTTTCATTTCGAACTCCTCTTTCATATGAGTTCGAGCATCATCAACCTCCTTTTGAGTTCCAATTATGTTCAGGTCATCTACATATACAGCAATGATCACAAAGCCAGATGACGATTTCTTTATAAAAACGCATGGACATATCGCATTATTCACATATCCTTTACTCAAAAGATATTCACTTAAGCGATTGTACCACATGCGTCCGGATTGCTTTAATCCGTAAAGTGATCGTTGTAACTTGACCGAACAAATCTCCCTGGATTTTTCTTTCAATGCTTCAGGCATTTTCAATCCCTCAGGGAGCTTCATATATATATTGTTATCCAACGATCCATACAAATACGCAGTCACAACGTCCATGAGATGCATTTCAATATTTTTAGACGCCGTTAGGCTCATCAAAAATCTAAACGTAATTGCATCCATTACCGGGGAATACGTTTCCTCAAAATCAATTCCCGGTCTCTGAGAAAAACCTTGGGCAACTAATCGGGCTTTATATCGTGTTACTTCATTTTTCTCATTTACTTTTCTCACGAATACCCACTTATACCCAACAGGATTTACGTTCTCAGGCGTTATGACTATAGGTCCAAAGACATTTCTTTTATGTAGAGAGAGTAATTCAGTTTGAATGGCCTTCTTCCACTCCTCCCAATCATGTCTTTTTTGACATTCTAAAATGGACCTTGGATCGGGATCATCATTTTCATGATCGATCTCTTTGGACACAGAAAAGGAGAACATCCATCAACATCTTTTATCTTATTTCTGATCCATAACTTTTCATCTCGGGCGTAGTTGATGGAAATCTCATACTTTTCTGTTCCCTTCTCGTCATCTGGATCATCTTTATATATGCCTTCTTTCAGACATTTTTCAGTATCAGGTTCTTCTAGAACCTTTCCATTTATGTCTACTTTCAGACATCTTTCAATATCAGGTTCTTTTCGAACCATACTATTTTGCTCATCCAATTTCTTTTTCTTTCGGGGATTTTTATCTTTAGAACCCGCTGGCCTCCCCCTCTTTAACTGAACCCTAGGTTCATTCATTTTATTTCCATCAGTTTGTTCTTTAGGAACATCAACTCTTGATGGAACATTTTCAGCGGGTATACATGACTTCGTCACCCTTCTTGTATCTGTGAACGCATCTGGTAACTGGTTTGCCAAATTATGCAAATGCCCAATTTTCTGAACTTCCAGTTCTCTTTGATTCGTAGGGGGATCAAGGTGTAACAACGACGGTGTACACCATGTAATCTTTTGAGGAATTTTACCAATTCTTCCCCCTAACGCTGGAAATTCATCCTCATTAAAATGGCAATCGGCAAACCTTGCCGTAAACATATCACCAGTTACTGGTTCCAGATATCGTATTATACTTGGTGACGTATAACCCACATATATTCCCAATCTCCTTTGTGGGCCCATTTTTGTTCTTTGTGGCGGAGCTATCGGAACATAGACCGCACACCCAAAGACACGGAGATGGGATACATCTGGCTCTTGCCCAGATGCCAATTGTAATGGGGAGTACTTATGATATGCACTTGGTCTTAGCTGAACCAGTGCAGCCGCATGCAATATAGCATGTCCCCATACAGAAATTGGGAGCTTTGTTCTCAAGATTAACGGTCTTGCAATCAACTGCAACCGTTTTATCAATGACTCGGCCATGCCATTTTGTGTATGCACATGGGGAACTGGATGTTCCACATCAATCCCCATTGACATACAATAATCATCAAAGGCTTGTGATGTAAATTCACCAGCATTATCAAGCTTTACTTTCTTAATGGCATACTCTGAGAACTGCGTTCTCAGCTTTATTATCTGGGCAGTGAACTTTTCGAAAGCCGTATTTCGTGTCGTCAAAAGAGACACACTTGACCATCTACTAGATGCGTCAATCAATACCATGAAATACTTAAACGGCCCGCACGGTGGGTGGATCGGCCAACATATATCACCATGTATTCTTTCCAAAAACATTGGTGATTCATTGCCTACTTTTGCTGGTGATGGCCGAGTTATAAGCTTTCCTTGAGAACATGCATCACATGTAAACTCGCCCGTTTGCAAAAATTTTCCGTTTTTCAACGGATGGCCATTCGAATTTTGCACTATCTTTCTCATCATGACTGAACCAGGATGTCCTAGCCTCTCATGCCAAATTTTAAATGTATCAGTAAACTTCATGTTTACCACGGCATAAGACTCAGTCATGGTTATTTTCGTACAATATAGTCCAGAGGATAACATTCTTAACTCTTCCAATATATATTTCCTCTCGGACTTAATGCAAAGAAATTCAATGCCATCTTTACTCATAGTCTCAATACGATATCCATTTCTTCGGATATCCTTAAAACTTAACAAGTTTCTATGAGACTTGGGGGAATACAATGCCTTATTTATCTCAAATATCGTCCCCCCTGGCATTGAAAATTTCACTCTTCCAGAGCCCATAATAATCTTTGCATTACCAGATATTGTACTTACGCTTCCAGCGTAATTTCTTATTTTGAGACTGGAGAAATATTTCTTATCTTTAATTATCGTGTGTGTTGACGCACTATCTGCCAAACACAGATCTCCATCCATAGTCTCAAAGTTTGGCATTTTTTGAATATAAAATTTTCATAAAACATATTATTAAACATCAAACATGACAAACATAACATATATCTTACAACAAAAGATATAGATACTATAATACAGTCTATTTATATCACATCGATCTACATCACTCATCGATACTCTCTGGCTCAACCAGAAAGTCTGATACGTCGAGATGAGTATCATCGTTCAAACCATGAAAGGATGGCTCAGGTTCATCAGAGATGAAGTTTGTTTCACCTCTTCCTTTCTCTTTTCCCTTTTGGGATTCTCTATACAGATCGGCTAAATGTTTTGGCGTACGACAGTTACGTACCAAATGACCTTTCATGCCGCATCTGTAGCAAACCTTTCTTGTTTTCCTTTTATCATCCTGGCCCTTTTCATTCCTTTCATTTTCGTGGAAGTCTTTATTATTTCTTTCATCATAGGGATGGAATCTTCTTCCTCGTCCTCTTCCACGACCATGATAACGGTTTCCACCACGTCCACGACATCGTCCTCTTCTATTATCATAACTGGATGATGCAACATTCGCTTCAGGGAATGGAGCAGATCCAGTGGGACGAGCTTGATGGTTTAAAGTCACGAGTTGATTATTCTGCTCCGCTACAAGGAGGACTTGCATCAACTCCGAGTAACGGGTATATCCATTCACCCGGTACTGTTGCTGCAGGATTACATTTTCAGGATGGAACGTGGAGAGAGTTTTCTCGATCATATCATAATCACTTATTTTCTCTCCACATAACATCATCCTCGAAGTAATTCCGAACATCGCGGAATTAAACTCACTAACACTTTTGTAATCCTGGAAACGGAGATGGATCCACTCGTGTTTAGCTTTCGGTAAGATCACATATTTCTGGTGATCGAACCTCTCTTTTAAAGATTTTCAGAGGTCACAAGGATCCTCTTTCGTAATATATTCATCCTTTAAACCATCATGTATGTGGTGTCGTACAAGTATCATGGCTTTAGCCTTTTTCTCATCCGACACTGTTTTCGAACTATCGATGGTTTCCAAAAGCCCGTTTCCTCTCAGGTGCATCTTTGCACCCACTGCCCAGGTCATATAATTATTTCCCGTAATATCCAGGGCATTAATTTCGAGTTTTGTCAAATTCGACATGATAACTGTATTCATAGAATAATATTATAAATATAGTAAATACAGGAATCTAAATGCATAATTTAAATGCAAAAATTAAAAGCATAAATTTAAATTGCATAAATTTAAATTGTAGGAATTTAAATAGCATTAATAAAATCGGGAGGCTACCACATGATCTGAGGAGTCATAGACTATCATATTGATCATTTTCCAAAGTCCGAGGAGACATGGTCTACCATTTTGACTTTTAATTATTTCAAGGTCCGAGAAGACTTAGTCTACCATTTTTGACATCTTCCGGAGGCAAAGCCTACCACGTGTTTCTCTGATCGTGAAGGCATAGCCTACCATAACGATCAGTCGGGGAAGGCAGCGCCTATCATCCCGAAAAATAAACGGAGAAGGTCCAGCCTCTCATTTCGAAATAATAATAAAATTTAAATAAATTAAGTATATTGAAATACATAAATTTAAACATTACCTCAGCTGGTTTAAGAATTTTCGGATTGATAAGTCTCAGTTGGTCAGAGCCTCGTGCTAATAACGTGTTGTAAACTATAACGTGAGGTTGATTTATCTTTTGGAGTTTATAAGAAAGGAAAAGAGGGAGAGGCAAGACGAGAGGTGAGAGGTTCGAGTGTGTGTAAGATAATTATTAAACTTAATTCATTTCTCTTCTTGTTACAAATGATCACATATATATAGTAAACCAAGTCGGTGGTTTTAACCGACTTTAAGAAGAAGACAAAACATAGGATAAACATTATCCTAATAGATAATTATAAACCAAGATATTTTACCAAAATATCTAACATAATTTTGATTCATGTGTAATTTTTTTTAAAAAATAAACTTAATGGACCTATTTATAAAAAATCATGTTACATTTAATTTCTAATCTAATCATTTAAATTTTGGGTCTATCAGAAATTTTATTGGGCTATCAATAATTGAATATAAACAATAGATGATCCATTGGATTTATAGATAGTATAAATTAAATAGATATAATTTAATATTGTAATATTATACCTGCATATGTTAAATATTTAAATATTTGTCGATGTTAACTTTTAAAATTATAAATATTTTTTTTTAAATAACAAAAATTATATTATCTAACAATGATTAATCTTTACTACCTTAAACCAATGAAAACAAATTTTAATCTATATAGTTTATTTTAAAAATTAAACAAAAACTAAATTTTTAATTATTTACTCGATAATATAAATCTATGAAGCGAAAATTTTAATTTTTTAAAAACTTTTTAAATTTGTGAAATGTTACAATATCTTTGAATATGACGATAAAACAATATTTTTTTTATTTTTTATAAAGCAATATTTTACTAATCTTTATATTTATTGTTACGATTTTAATAATGAAATAATAATCCAAAAATATATATATATAAGAAGATACAAATACATGTGAAAGTTTGAAACAATCTATTCAATGAAAAAAATATACCGTAAACTTACTATGTTTTAAAAATTGATAGACACATATATATTATAATATATGCCAATTTAGAATTGAAAACAAAATATTTATATAAAAATAAATGAAAACAAAAATCTGCGCGATTGCGCGGGTAGAGATCTAGTGACGATTACATTTATATATCTATCTAATTTAATTTCCTTAAAATATTCTTTAGTTTTTTTTTTTGTCATCAACTGTACAGACTCATATTGACTCTGTAAACCAAACCGGGTGATCTTCATCCATGTGAACGACAAAAGACGGTTGCTTCCTAGCACTGTGTGCTAGACTATCCGTCTTTGAATTTTGCGTCTGTGGTACATAGATAAGCTCTGATCGGGTGAAAAACTCTTTCAGGGTCTTGATGTCTTCCAAATAACTTGCAAAAGCTGGCCACTCCTCTGGTTCCGAAACCATCTTCACCAATTGAGAACAATCCATTGCAAACGTAACCGGAAATTGACGTAAATTCCTCATACATTCCATTGCCCATAATAACGCTTCCATCTCCGCATGAAGAGGCACTACAAGAAAACGTGGGAGTAACGACTACGATTTACGACTACAAATGTGTAGTCGTAAATTACCTTCGACTTTACGACTAAGTTACGACTACCTGAATGTTCGTCGTAACTTAGACGTAATTTTGCAACTAATAGTTTTCATCGCAAATTGGTCGTAAACTAACTTCTCGTTTACGACTACACTTTCATGTAACATCAATGCTGCACCATCTGATTAACGACCAATTTACGAGGAATTCAGTTGCACATTGGTGGTTACGTTATTATCAAACGTAAATTCGTTGTAAACACAAAATCGAAATTTGCCTATAAATATGATCTTCTCCCTCATTCTTAAGATGCACAAAAAAAAACGAGAAAGAGTAAAAAAAAATGTCTAGAAATATCTATGACCTTCAGAGTTGGATGTATGTGCATAAAGATTCAAGCGGAAGAGTAACAGAAGAATTTCTCAACGGAGCAGAGATGTTCATGTACCACGCCGGATAGACGTCTCTCACACTAGAAACGGGTAAAATGTTTTGTCCCTGTCGTAAATGCAACAATACCAAGTTTGCTGCTAGTGAAACTGTTTGGAAACATATTGTAAATAGAGGATTTACTCCAGATTACTATATCTGGTTTAACCACGGAGAAGCTGATAATAGGAATGAAGCTAATAGTAGTAATCAGGTTGAAAATGTTCGTAACAGAGAGGAACCTCATTTACCTTCTAAAAGTTTTAACCTTCAAGAGGATCATATGGTAGATCATGATAGGATGCATGATATGGTTACAGATGCATTTCGTGAAACAAGATCAGTAATAGAGGAGGTAGAAAATGTTGAGGGGCCTAATTTGGATGCAAAAAGATTTTATGAGATGCTAGCAGCAGCTAATGAGCCAATTTATGAAGGTTGTAGAGAAGGTCTTTCTAAATTATCATTGGCAGCTAGGATGATGAATATCAAAACTGATCATAACTTACCTGAAGTTTGTATGGATGCATGGGCTGAGTTGTTTAAAGAGTATTTGCCTGAAGATAATCAGTGTGCTGAATCTTATTATGAGATTCAGAAACTGGTTCATAGCCTTGGTTTACCTTCGGAGATGATTGATGTGTGTATAGACAACTTTATGATATACTGGGGAGAAAATTCAGAATTGTTAGAGTGTAAATTTTGCAAGAAGCCACGATATAAACCGCAAGGACGTGGGCGGAATAGGGTTCCGTACCAGCGGATGTGGTACTTACCTATCATTGATAGACTGAAGAGATTATATCAATCTGAAAAGACGGCAGCAGCGATGAGATGGCATGCAGAACATACTCAGAAGGAAGGCGAGATCAATCATCCCTCTGATGCAAAAGCGTGGAAACACTTGAATTCAGTGTACCCTGATTTTGCAAGCAACCCCCGCAACGTTTATCTTGGGCTCTGCACAGATGGCTTTAGTCCATTTGGAATGTCTGGAAGACAATATTCGCTTTGGCCAGTATTCTTAACACCATACAACCTTCCACCAGAGATGTGTATGGGAAAGGAATTGCTTTTCATGAGTATATTGATACCTGGGCCAATGCATCCGAAGAGGTCCCTTGATGTTTTTCTACAGCCTTTGATAGAAGAATTGAAGGAATTATGGTCAACAGGCGTGTAGACATATGATTGTTCAACGAGAACAAACTTTACAATGTGAGTAGTTCTTTTGTGGACCATTAGTGACTTTCCTGCATACGGGATGTTGTCAGGTTGGACGACGCATGAAAGGCTATCTTGTCCTTACTGTATGGGAAGCACAAACGCATTTCAGCTGAAAAATGTTAGGTAGACGTCCTGGTTTGATTGTCATCGGAGATTTCTTCCCATTAATCATCCGTACCGAAGGAACAAAAAATTGTTTCGGTCAAAAAGAGTTGTACGAGACACCGCTCCGCCATATTTATCTGGAGAGGAAATCGAGAAGGATATTGATTACTATGGTGCACAAGACATAGTCAAGAAAAGGGGTAATTGGCATACTACTGCAAATATGTCTGATGGTTACGGGACACAGCATAATTGGCACAAGAAGAGTAAATTTTGGGAACTTCCATATTGGAAAAATCTACTTCTACGCCACAATCTTGATGTGATGCATATAGAGAAGAACTTCTTTGACAACATCATCAATACATTGTTGAACGTCCCCGGGAAGACAAAAGATAACAAGAACTCAAGGTTGGATTTGCATGCATTATGTTCTAGGATTGAGCTGCATATTAGAAACGATGGAAAATTCCGGTTCCCATTTTCAGATTGTCAGCAGAAGCAAAAGCAGCGTTGTTCAAGTGGGTGGCATTAGATGTAAAGTTTTCTGATGGATATGTTTCAAATCTATCAAGATATGTTGATCAGCAGGGACATAAGTTTTCAGGGATGAAGAGCCATGACTGTCATGTGTTTATGCAACGACTTCTACCATTTGGATTTGCGGAGTTGCTTCCAAAAAATGTTCACGAGGCACTTGCAGGTAACAAATAAAGCTAATATTACTTCTTCTTGGAAAAAAACTTATGAAAAGTATCTTACGTTGGCTTGTACATTTGCAAGCATCGGAAATTTTTTCAGAGATCTTAGTGCACGCACCTTAACTGTAGATGTCATCAAACAACTTGATGAGAATATCCCGATCTTGATGTGCAACTTGGAAAAGATTTTTCCTCCGTCATTTTTTAACGTCATGGAACATTTAGTTGTCCACCTTCCGTACGAGGCATTTCTTCGTGGACCTGTTCATAAATGATGGATGTATCCTTACGAGCGAGCCATGAAATATTTGAAAGGGAAAGCCAAAAATCTGGCTAGGTGGAAGGTTCAATAGTTTCTGGGAGTTTGAATTAGGAAACATCTCACTTCACGTCGTACTACTTTGGGTCCCAAGTCCAAACACGGAAAACGACTACGAGCAGATATGATTATGGTGGTGTTATGCCGACATATATTGTTGAAGATGTTCCAGACATATTATGTCAGATTGGACGTCTAGGTGGGAAATTGAAAGAAGTTTGGTGGTCGAGTGAAGATGATGCTCACAGTGCCCACACATATATACTTCTTAACTGCGAGGAGATTGAGGCATTTGAAAGGTAATTAAAATTAATTTGGCCGTTACATATTTTTACCACATATATATATATATATATATATATTACTCTTTAATGATATGTATATTGGCATAAAACAGCGATTTCGTTGCCCAAGTCGAAGAAGCTATACCAGGGATATCAACCAATGATCTCAACAAAAGGAAAGACCAACATTTTGTGAAGTGGTTGAAAACGCAGGTATACACATCACAATATAATATTTAAGGTTGATTATGAAGTTATATATTTATATGTTGATGATCCAGGTTGATTATGATGATCCATTCTATCCTCAGTGGTTTCACGAAATGATACAAGGTCCGGTCGCTAAGGTCACCACAACATCAATGTATTTCACACAAGGCTACACTTCTCACACTTACAGATATGGAAGTCGGCGAGCAACAATGAACTATGGAGTATATGTGAAAGGTGAAACTGATTTCTATGGAATCTTACAAGAGATCATCGAAGTAGAGTTCCCCGGCCTGTTGAAGCTGAAATGCGTTCTCTTCAAATGTGAATGGTTTGACCCCACCGTCAATAGAGGTGTTCGGTATAGCAAGTTTGGAGTTGTTGATATAAATGCTACACGGAGGTACAACAAATTTGAACCCTACATATTGGCATCTCAAGCAGACCAAGTTTGTTTTATTCCATATCTGAGGATTTGACAATCTGGAATATCTTGGTTAGCCGCTATAAAAGTTACACCTCGGTGTCGAGTCTTGACTGATGAACAACCACCTTTACAAGAAGATACCGTAAATGAAGTAGAAGTAGCAGAGCAAGCTACAAATGATATCTTACTTGTTGATCCATACAACCAGGGATATGAAGAAATTTCAGATGATGCAACAGACGAAGCCCACGAAGATGAATTTGAAGAAAACGATGAACTGGATGATGTTTCTGATGATGAGTGATCGAGTTTCTGTTGTATTATTAAACACTTTGTATTACATATAATATTTATAGAACTTATCCGATCATGTTTGTTCAATTAGGATGTTTGAGGTTTGTGGTTTGGGGTTTGGAAGTGTATAACTTATGATGTTTGTGATTTGGGGTTTGGGGTTTCGGTTTTAGGGTTAAAACAAAAATCAAAGCTAATTAGTCGTAAATTACGACTCTCTTACGACTAGTCTAAAAGATAACGAAGCTAAGTAGTCGTTAACTACTACTAATTTACGACTAATATAAAAGGTATCGAAGCTAAGTAGTCAAAAATTACGGCTCCGTTACAACTAGTCTAAAAGATAACGAAGCTAATTAGTCGTTACCTACTTCTAATTTACGACTAAATGAAAACGAGACGACGCTTATTAGTCGTAAAGCCTTGGCAGTTTCCTATAAAAGCTCACCACTTTGCTCCCCAAATCAAACACAATTCCAAACCAATTTCCTTTCAAATCATAAAGATTTGAATAAAAAAAAGAAGGAGAAGAAAAATCCTAGAAAACATGTAGTTGGAGACAAGGCGAGACTTACGTATGTTTTACGTAGATTTCGCTTTTTTCTTTCCACCTGTGTTTCTAGGTATCTTTCTTCTCTTCTTTTTTTATTCAAATTTTCAACGGTAGTCCCTAATTAGTCGTAAAGACTGCGTCCCTTATAGGTCGTAATGTACGACTTATTTACGACCACTAGTATCTGATTGGTCGTAAAAAAAAAAGTAGTCTCTCATTGGTCGTTATTAATCTTGGTCCCCCATTAGTCGTAAACTTACGACTTATTTACGACTGCTCGTCTCTCATTGGTCGTACATTTACAACGAATTTACGACTAACAGCAAAACTCTATATATAGGCAGACCTCGCGAAGCCATTTAGTTGCTCATTACCCTCTCTCTAACAACGACCTCCCATCTCTCTCTAGGTTTTTTTTTTTTTTAAGATTTTGGTGGTTAGTTAGTTTAGGTTTGGAATTAGTTTAGTTTTGGAATTAGTTTAGGATGGAATTATATTAGGATGGAGTTAGATTATGATCAAATTAGAATAGATTTAGATTATTTTTATATAATAAATTTGAATTGTTTATAGCCATGTATTTTTTATGTTTGTTTTTTCAGATTGACGATATTGCTATGGCTAGCGGTAGACAGAGAATTAGGAACCTTACGCCCAGAAACTCTTACGCGAGTAACTTTCTTCCACAGTCGGATCCATCGGCTTCTACTTCCGGCACTGCATCCGGCCAAGAGAATGTGCCTGATAGCCAATATGCCGATCCGTATGTGCCTCCACAGGCATATGACCCTGAAGCTTACTATCCGCGGTTCAATAACCCTGCTCAATTCTTTCCCCAGTACGATGAGCCTCCACAGCAGCCTCGGAATGAGCAGCATCATCCTCCACACCATCCTCAGCAGCAGTCCACCGCACCCGAAGCTGCTCCGGCTCCTGCAGCAGCTCCTGCTCCTGCAGCAGCTCCTGCTCCTGCAGCAGCTCCGGCTCCCGCAGCTGCTCCAGCTCCTGAATTTGTTCATCCAGATTTGATGGTGCCACCGAATGCACCATATGCAAGTGGAAGACCTTCTCCAGATGCCGGGACAAGAAGGTTTACGAATCATCAACCCAGATCGACCACCCCACACTTACTGTAATTTTTAATTTATTAAAGTTTTAATTGAAGTTAAATATACTCTCTAAATATATGTATTCTTTCAAATTTTGTAGGTTTTCGACGGACAATTGTGTGGGACAGAGCGTTGGAGATATCATCAGGACAAACTTCCGGGAAGCGCATCCTAACTGGTCTCTTACACCTGACCACGTTCGGAGGACTTGGTTCAAGTGCTTCGCGGTTAGTTTTAAATATCTTTTTTTATTGTTTATTTTAAAAATAATTATTTATTTAATTTTTTTTTTATTGTAGCAAAAATGGAATTGGTCCATTGCTGTCAACGAAAAGGTGAAGGTAGAGTTCTACAAAAAGGCGATGGCTCGCCTAAAGAACATTGTTGGTGATTGGAAGGAGAAGTGGAGGGTTTTGGGGGACGACGCAAAAGAAGCATACCTCAGCAACGACGTTTGGAAGGGCTTGAAGGCTTATTGGAATTTGCCAAAGTCAGTTCAGAGGTCTCTCACTTGCTCTACGGCTCGGTTGACCCGCGATGATGATGGTAACCTGCCAGTACCTCATACTTCCGGACAGATTCCACACGTTGGGAGGGCACTACAAATTGTAAGTCTTCGATCTTTCTTAATTTTTATTAAAAATATATTAATTGACTATTTATTAAATGCGTGAGTTTTATTTAAATTTTTTTTTTATACAGGCTGCCCAAGAAGGAGCACCACCATCTTTGGCCCGAATTTACAAGACGACACATCAGCATTCTGATGGCACCTTCTCACATCCTCGAGCAGAGAGGATCTACAACACTGTTGAGGCTCGCATCCAGGAGGTCCAGACTCAGTTGTCGCAACAAAATCCGGAAGGTGCACCGGTCCAGCTGTCCACCGTCGAACAAGACAAAATTTTTGAGCAGGTTAAAAATTTGATATCTTAAATATATATGTTTATTTACATTTTTTATTCTTTAAGTTAGTTTTACATATGTACTAATTAAATATCTATTTATTAATTGAAGGTTGCCCCGAAGAAAAGGAGACGTATTATCGGGATCGGGTCTGTCAACGATGTCCCGAGGGCAAGAGCTGAACACGCTGCAAGAATGGAAGAAGAATCTTCTCTCCGTAGGGATTTGACTGCGGCCAAAGAAGTCATAGCTGATCACAGGGAAAAATTTGCATATATGGCAAATATGTTCGATTTGATGATAGAGACAACCCCAAACATCACCCCGGTTTTTGCCTCTAGGTGGCAGTCTCTACGTCCGAGCTTTGTCCCCGAGCCCACTCCGGCAGAGCAGGCAGATTTAGAGCGACGTGCGGATGAGCATAGCTCCGACCTCTTCGACGAAATAAACCTTAACACTTAGTTTTTTCGGTTTTAGTTAAATAGTATTATGAATGTTTTATATTATGGATACTATTATGTTTCTGAATGTTAGATATTTTCTTTTAATTTTATCAAATTTTAAAAATTGAAATTAAAATAAATTTAAATATTTGATTTTAATTAATATATTAAATTCGTAATCAAATACAAAATTCTAAAATAAATAAATAAAATACTTAATTTACGACCAATGAACATCTAACGTCGATGTAAAGTAGTTGTTATATTTCGACAAATAAGCATCGACATAGAAGCAAATTGGTCGTAAGTTTACGACCTATATACATCTAATTTGCGAGACGTAAATGTGCGTCACATGTACGACTAATACTTTTACATTGAACTTACGACCAATTTACTTAGTCGTACATTTACGTCTGCTTTACGACTAAAGTCTTTAGTCGTAACTTTACGACCAATGTGCCTCGAATAATTATTTACGACCAGCTTTTAACGACCAATCGTTTTTTGAAGCTTTTTGGTCGTAAAGCCTATATTACGACCAATAGGCTGTTAATATTGTAGTCGTTAAGATCCTGTTTTCTTGTAGTGAGGCGAGAGACTAGCCCGAACATTCCTTGCCCCCATCAATCCATCAAACCCTACCAAAGTACTGAGCCAGCCTTGTCCTGAGAAATTTGAATCTTCTTTCCACGAACCATCCGTAAAACACCATCTTCCAGGGATTGATGGTAATGTCGTACTTATTTGTGGAGCCGTTCCCTGAGCATTTAAGACTTGTGCTTTAATGTCGACTCCGTTTCTGCCAGTTTAAGCGTATCCATGGGATCCATATCCAAATTACTGAAAACTTTATTATTCCTGGCTTTCCCAATGTACCAAAGTATCCAAGCAAACTGATGATCCTCCATCTGCGGGAGGACTCTCCAAAATAGATGATCCATATTTGTGAAAAGTGCTTTTGTTGGGAAAAAAGCTGGGTTTGATGGTATCTTCGAAAGCGCTCAAACCTGAATAGCTGGAGGACATTAAAAAAATACATGATTTATCGATTCCTCATTAGCTCCACACCTTACACAGCAAATATCCCCCTGAATCCCCCTTGATTGTTAATTTTTCCGCACTGCTATACACCATGTCACTAATTGCCATAGGAAATGTTTGATCTTTGGTGAGCAGCGTATTTTCCAACAGAAAGCGTTTAAAACATCAACCGTGGGGCCAATCAGTAATGGTGGTCTTTCTCTATCTGGATAGATCCTCTCGACCTGATACCCTGATTTGACCGCATATTTCCCGCTTTTTGTAAAATGCCATCCATCTTTATCTATCCGCTAAGTCCTACTCAATGGAATGCTTTCTATAAGTTTTGCATTTTGGGGATCCACCAAAGCCCGAATTGCCTCCAAATTCAAAGTATGCGAAGCAGAGTCAATGAGAGACTCGACTTTAAGATCCGGATATAAGTTGTGTTGATTTTTATTAGCTGGTCTCGGGCGAGTAGTTGGGAGCCAAGGATCATTTCATACCGAAATAGAAGATCCTAATCTAACCCTTTTGATTAGTCCTTTGCTTACCAGAGATCTAGCAGAAATAATACTCCGCCAGCCGTAAGACGGGGAGTATGAACGAATTGGTTCCAAAGATGAAGCATTCCTGTAATACCGACCTTTGAAAACTCGAGAAAATAACGTATTGGGCTTTTCAATCAGTCGCCATAACTGTTTACCAAGCATCGCCATATTGAAATCAGTGATGTCCTTAAAACCCAAACCTCCTTCATCTTTTGCTGCACATACTTTGTCCCATGATTTCCAATGCATGCCTCTAGTACTTCCCCCTGGACTCCACCAGAATTGTGAAACCACACTCGTCAGTTTCTTTACAGTAGCCTTTGGTAACCAATAGCTGGACATCGTGTGATTTGGTAATGCTGTAATCACTGATTTAATGATCACTTCCTTCCCTCCTTTCGTGAAAAACCTAAACGTCCATCCATTAACTCGATTATTTAACCGATCTTGTACAAAACTAAAAACCTGAATCTTTGAACCCCCCCCCCATATTTTCCGGCAAACCAAGGTAAGATCCCATTCCTCCAATATTCTGAATACCCAAAATATCCCTTAATTCTTGTCTGACATACTCTTCAATCTTGTGTCCAAATTGAATTGAAGACTTATCAAAATTGATTAACTGTCCTAATAATGCCTCATATTCCTTTAAAATCCGAATAATGGTTTGACACTCCTCTTTTTGAGCTTTACAAAAGAAAAAACTATCATTCGCAAAAAGCAAGTGTGATATCGCCGGACAAGCTCTTGCTACCCTCATCCCTGTTAATTGTTGACTTCTCTCTGCCTTTTTTTATATTTGCAATTAGAGCCTCTGTACATAAAATAAATAAATAAGGCGATAAATGATCTCCTTGCCGTAGGCCTCTAAGGGGAACAATGAGACCTCGTGGTTGACCATTTATGAGAACCATGTATTGAACTGACGATATGCATTCCTTCATCAATTTGACCCAATGAAGATCAAATCCTAATTTCAATAATAATGCCCTAATAAAGTCTCATTCCACTCTATCATACGCTTTACTCATGTCCGTTTTGATTGCCATATACTTTCCTTGACATGCTTTATTGGTCCGTAATCCATAAAACATTTCCTGAGCGATAAGGATATTATCGGAAATCAGCCTTCATGCCACGAAAGCCGATTGAGTTTCTGATATGAGCAATGGAAGATAGATTTTCAATCGCTGGCATAAAACCTTCGAAATATTCTTTAGTATAATTCTGTGATACTAATTTTTCTTTCTTGATAACTATTGATATTAATTTCCATTTTATTTGGAGAATTATAGAAGTTTACCACTAAAAATAATTAAATTACTGTAAATTATTGATTGTTTTAATTCTTATGTGGATAATTAAATAAAAAGAAAGTGTAATTTTATGGTAAACTAATTAAGACACCTCAGAGGATAATCAGTCCATAAACAACCCTAGAAACGATCGATTCCACTGAGTTGTTTAGAAGTTATGAAGAACAACTAGGATCATGGATAGGACTATCTCTTTTTTTTGTGTGACAAAACGAACAATCCAACAAATCATAAATCTCAATAAGAAAATGAAAACTACTTCGAATTTTCTTCACTTGACGCCAATTAATATTCCCTATGTCCACATAAATACTCCATCATCGTCATATTATCCCCCTCTTCCTCCTCCCCCTCAAGGTGTATCTACCATTGTTGTGTTTTGGCTCATACGTACCCCATCATCAACAAAAATGTATCCAAGGTTTGTATTCTTATTTTGGGGCACGAGCTGAAATCGCGACTAAGGAAAAAAACAAACTACGTAGAACTATATATATATGTAGAATCTCTAAGCATGAGTCAGTAACACAACGCAGGCATTACCAATCCAACTGATTGCATTTGAACTGCAATTCGTGGCTAAACAGCTTCGGAGAATACCTAGCGCGGGCAAGGTCTAACACTTCTTCTGATTCTACGTTAATCGATTTCCTTACACAATCATAAATAAAGAACATAAGAGTTATATCTTGGTAAAATCGAAACAGAGACGATAGGATAACGGGTGAAGCCAGTAAAGGATGAAGGCAATATCAATCCAAGACTGAGACTTGTAAATTATTTATTAATACAGCTTTGATTGCTTTCTCGATATTGATCGGTTATCAAAAGTTAGCGGCGTTTTTTATCTAGTTAGACAATTAGAAAAACCCAAATACAATTTAAACTAGTGGAGCCGATGTAGGGATTAGTTTAGGACAATGATTGGAAATGAGAAAGAGAAATTGAAAGGTCTAAAATGTGTCCCACCCGCCATTCTCTTACTAATTAATTCAAACATATACGTTAATAGAAAAATAAAATAAAGATTATAGGATCGCCTTAGTCTAACAGCTCATATTTCCCTCTTGACAATGCACCAAACATCACCACCAATAAATCCCCTCAAATGTTTCAGATTTTAATAAAGATATTTTAGTTTCATGTTTTACCGGTTTTAATATTTGAAGAACACTGAAATTAAAAAAAAAAAATAGAGTGTGTGTTTCAGTTTGGTTTTGGTTTAAATTTATCAATTTAGGGATGTTAATCGGTATGCAACTTCAATTTTGTTTGAGAATTTGGATCTTGGTATATGTATCCATTAGTAAAAGGTCCATTAGTTAATACAAAACTGGAAACTGTGCTTTTAATTTGATTATTGCAGGAAAAAATTTCAGAAACTGACCGCTGCGTTATTGACATGTTGCTGGCCAGGCAAAAGAAGTAAATGACAACTCATCAGTATGCACTATGCACTGCAAAACAGATTCTTATGTTTTTACTGCTTTTACGTTTTTGGCCGAGGAAAACATGGTCTAGCCGAACAAATGCACTTTAGTAATAACATAAATTTCCTTTTTAGAAATGAATTCACACTCATATATATATAAATGAAATTCAGCGTTAAAAATACTCTCCTATATAATTCAACAAGTTGAAGATACCATAGTTAGGAGTAGACTTCTAGTTAACTCAAAAGTCATATAATTTGTGCTGATAGATGTCACCTTTTACTCTTTCTTAAACTTACCATAGTAAAAACAATAATTTGCAAATTGATCTATATATCATTCATCTTAAAGCCTTACGAGTTTATACACCCTAATATGCCGAACGTGATAAAACAAAATACAGCTGCAATAAACTAGAAACATATCTCAAAACTTTTTCAACTAAGTTGTTAGATCCTAAATAAAGACGCACCTTGTGATTTAAAAAGCTATATATTAAGATTTTCATCAGTCTCCTTTAAATAATTGATAAGAATGTCGATGATCCACATTGGATCCTCGATGTCATGGCGGATCTTCTCGAACTCGACGGTCCACACTACGCGGCTACCATTGTCCTCGTCTTCCGCAGGAGTGACCGTGATGGTTGCTTTGAACCTCTTGTAGCTATCGGAGACTAGATTCCCACTCAAACTCAGCGTCACTGTTCTTTTCTCCTTCGCTACGGTGAAATAACATCAATTAGTTAAGGGGTTTGATATGATAAAGAAATATATGTGAATGAATTGTGGAAGAATTAAATGATTTACATATTATGCGAAAAGTGCTACTTATGTCGTCGGCGAAAGATGTAAAGAATTTGTCGGCCGGAGACTTGATGTCAAACTCCCCGGAAGAATCCCCATGGAGTGCCATGCTTCTCTCTCTCTCTACGTATTTATAGCAAGAAAGTATATTTTTTTGAGGTAAAACTACACTCCTTTCGGTGACGGTGTTTATATATATAGAGATAAAATTTGCATTTACGCTTTTTGCTTAACCCTACACTTCTCATTTTTTCGCCATATAGAATTTTTATCAATATAAACCGATGTATCTGTCATGAAATAATTAGAAGACACGCTCTAGTCTTTTCCTGCATGTAACTAAGTTTCACAAAATATGCGTGCATATCAGTTTATTAATTGGACGATATCGAATATTTCTATATATAGCCAAATGCTCCAGCATTTACAATTTTAGTCCACCCACCTAATTAATTCATGTAGCAAATGGGAAAATAAATAAATTACGAAGACCAAATTAACTGATATCAGCTGCCTAATGTATAAACGAACTCTAACCAAGCGAATTTATGTCGTAATTGATTATCGTTTAGTATCAACAGATTGATGTGTATGTGATGAAACTAAAAATGGTTATGACTAATGAATATCATGATATTACTAGTTACAAATGCTCTAGTAACTTTTTTCCTGTCTGCAACTGCAACACATATGTGCGTTTCACAAAAACGCTTAGTACATCAGTTTATTGGATACTAACCAGTCGTAGTCTTGCTTGATGCGCAAGAAAAGTAATAAACTTTGTCACATACATGGTTTCATTTTTTTTTTAATATTACTTTTGTTAATTTTTCAGAAATTGTAATAGCAAAAAATAATCGTTTGCAACCTGGGTCCGTGGAACCGACGGGTCTGAAAATGTAAAATTAGCCGGCGCAGGCGAAGTGAGCGGTGGTTCCTGTTGGAAGGCTTCACAGGAGAAAATCCACTACAAGTCATGGTCACGTGTTTATCACCGTCACTTTCCACAACGGTGACCAGGGATTTCTCTCCCAAGATAATATTAGAGGCTTTAGAGCGAACGTCTAGTCAGTTTACTTTATGTAAATTGAAGATTGTGCTACAATTTGACTGTCGCTTGAAAAATGTTTAGGTTTTTGTTTATTTACTTTTAGTTGTGCTTAATTTTTAGTAACATATTAGAACGATGAGTATTTGGAAGAATTAATATATAATTTCTTCCTTTAACTTCAACAAATTAAAGTTGAATTTCTGATAAAATTTACAAATTTTGAGCAATTGCATTTTGATTCTTTATAATTACATTTTAAAGGAAACTACATATATATATATATATATATATATATACATATATATATACGCAATGTTTAAAAAAGTACATATATATGCTGTGGGTAAAGAAATTAAAATGGTTTACATTGCTGATTTTTCAGGTGATTTCAATAACCAACTTAGAAATTAATTTTAGAAATTTTTATTTGGCTTGGCTATGAATACCACTACAGATAAGACAAGTTGAAAATACACAAATTGTGTTGATCAAATTGAAGATTGTATGCTCTAATTTGATAGGTACATGAAAAAATACAGAACTTTTTCTAACAAAATTTCAATTGGAAATATATACTAACCTGTTCTTTTAGTTTATCCAAATGACAATTAAGTGATGCTCAGAAAAAAAAAAATTGTATAAAGGAAAATTGGATGGTCCATTGGAAAAGTATGCGAATGTTACATATCTTTTGGTAATAGACATATTTTCTTTGGAGTTCTTAAAGCATGATTAATGGGGGTTATTAGAGTGGGTTCTTAGCGGAATATAAGTTAAGAGATGGTTTCTTATATTCCGATAAGAACCTTACTCTAAGTCAAATATAACTTTAGTTAAAAGTTAAGAGACGGTTTTTTATAATGTGCCATTGAAGACGATAGTTTGTGCTCATTTGTTTCTTAACAAGAAATAACATTAAACAAAAACTAGATTCTGACCCGTCCCTCTAAGGGCGGGTATATTTTTTGATCCACGCTTAAAAAATGCGGGGTTAGTATTTTTTGTTGAAAAAATTAATTTACATAATGAAAATTATGATTTTTAATAAATTATAAATTTTCCTTTTTATCAAAATTTATCTTTAATTTATTTATATGACTTATTTTTGTTATTTTAAATATGACTAAATTTTTGAAAACTCCAAATAATTATGATCCGTATTATAATTTTGTTTATTTAACCCGTTGTTAAACTTATTTCACACTGATTTTATTTTTATTATTTTAGTTTAAATAAAATATTTTATATTTTTAACTCGATCTGTATTGATAAAATTCATTTTTGGGTGTTTTAAACTTTTTTTATAATTTTATTAAATTTAGTTTATATGATTTTTTTTAAATGGAACTATTTATTAAGAAATTAAAATAATTCAGACCCGCATTATGGTTTTACTAACTTCATCATTTTTTTATTTCAATTTGATTTTATTTTAGTGATTTAATTTAATAAATATTAAACTTGTATAAATAATATTTGTCGATAAACTTGTGCTTGTTTGAAAAGAATTTGTTTTTCCCCTTCCTGGCGGTATCAAGAAGCCAAAAAATTAACGAGTCTTGAAATGGTTAAATCTTAAAAGTACTATTTATACTTATTATTATTAGAGGAGCTACGGTTTAACATAAAATTATTAATATAGATGATAATTATTAACAAATATTAAATTAACTGTCATTGTTCTACAGTATTTCGTGAATTCAAATTTATTTTTATTTTTTTCACTATATATAATATATTCGTGAATTTTAGTTAGTATAAATGAGAGTTATGGGTTCCTAGAATATAGGAAATAAAAAAAAGAGATTATAAATTAAACGTAGAAAGTTAGTTATTATTAGTAATAAATAGTTAGACATAACATTTATCAATATTTAAAAAGTGGTTTTGGTTGTTTAGATGCAGTTATAAAATAATTAGTTGGACTAAACCTATATCAATAGGTCATCATCCTAATTTAATAGATTACTAGATTTTAACCCGTCCTTAAAATGGCGGGTATATTTTTTGTTTTACATTTTTGTTAAAATTTAATTTTTATATTTGTGTTTTTATTCATATATATGTTTTTCTTTGTATAATATTTATCTTAAATGATTAATAAGAAGTTTTAATAATTGTATTAAAATAATTAGACCACACTTATATCAATTGGTCATGTTCCTATTTTAATAGTATTGATTAGATTTAATTGTTCGTCATAACTGCATGAGTCACCAAAAGTAGTTTTTTCTTGAGATGTACCAGTTTTTCTTTTAAATGAACCAGTGGCAGATCCTTGCATTATACGATATAGAAAACGTGCTGTTTTATTTAATCTGCTTAACTTAGAAAGTAATTGGAACCATTTGTTTGTATCTCTAAAACTAATTATGTGGGCTGATACGAATTCCATGAACTGAGAATAGTTTTGACCAGTGAGTATATATAATGAAAAATAAACATCTGCAGATTTTTAAGTCACTCAACTTACTAACTTTAAGCCCTTTTTACAAAAAAAAAAAAAAAAAACTTACTAACTTTTGTTACTATATGAGTATCCAATCTATCATATACTAAAAGGCAGATATAGAGTGATTTTAGCATGTCCACGTCGACAAATTTATTTGGCCAACCAAAACATTTCAATAATACACGTTGGATCTCCTCAGTAAGCTGTTGATTTCGTATGGGCTCTGATGTGTTCCGATGGGCTTCATCGGTTAGCATTGGGCTGAGCAATCCAGTTCAATTAAAAAAAAAACCCGAGATGGATGACACGAGGATCTACGCCTCTCGCCTCTATCTCTTCGTCTTCACTGTTTCTTCTCTATCGTTTCAGTTCTCTCGATCCTCATCTCCACAATCAATACTCCACTACATCTCGATCCATCAATCTCTTCTTTATGATTTCGATTCCGTTTACTCTTTTCCTGCTACTTTATATACTAATTTTCTCTCCTGAGTGCAAACCAAACCCTAAAACTTCTCTAACTTCAATTGGCGATGAAACCGAATGGAAAATCCCCTATCACCTCCGATTATGATGCAAAGGTCATGTTCTTCCGAGATGTCTCACCGGGTCCCCTCGAAACCCAGCTGCGTTTCCGCTTGATTCATTTATGGGAAGCTTGGAACCCTCTAAAGAAGACGCTTATTGGCCTTGAGATGCTTCTAATCGACGAACATGTACTTGATTTCACCAAACATATTTATTTAGATTCGTTGTTATTTAGATCGTTTTTTAGATCCCGCTTATATTTAGTAAAATAGGAAGAAAACTAATCGTTGAAATGTGAAATCTCCAATTTTACTTATGTATCTATTAAATTAAAAACAACGATTTGATTGTGAGTGTATTTTCTCGCAGGGCACTGTTATCCAAGGGCTTCATTTCGCCAGGACGTATTGAGAGATATTTGCCTAAAATGAAGCCTGGATCGGTTTACAGACTAAACAATTTCTATGGATCAAGCAACAAATCGGTGTATCGGGTTTTTGATCATGCCGTGACGGTGTCGCTCTCATGGAACTCTGAACTGTCCGTTCTTGAAGACAGTCCCACCCCTTTTGATGAAGACAGATTCCGATTTCATTCCTTTGAGGATTTTCAAGCTAACTGCGATCGCAAAGGAGACCTCTACGGTAATCTCTGTTATCCCCCACACCATCTCTTTGTTGCAGTGCTTGATGTGGTATTTGTCTTTCTTGCTGCTCAGACATATAAATCTCGAATTTTGCTTAAAATGTGTTTAGATTTGTGATAAGCATTCTCTGAAACCGTTGTCTTTGTCAGTCTCTGAAATCACTCTTTCAGAATATAACGTGACAAATTAAATTCCCTAATTCTGTTTGTAACATTAAGAAGCACATTTTACTACACTCGGGTCTTGAATTGTTTTTTTTTTTAGGGTTCTATCGTAGCATAGTATGATTAGGATCTGTTAGCTGCTTCAGTATTGTGTGTTTCGGTTTTGTGTGGTCATGAAATAGTAGATTACTTATTTCTTACTCTTCTTACTTACACACTTGATGAACAATGGGATAGATGTTGTTGGACACATGAAGCTGGTTAATGGACAGAGTATTATTGAGACCCCAGTCCTTGACGAAGTGGAGATAGCAAGGGCGAGGCATGTCCTGGTTCATGTGCAGTCACACGAGTATGTTTTTTCTTATTTCTTATACACCGCTTCTCTCTACTTCTATTAATCATTCAGTGACGATATTTTGCAGTGGACCTATGATGAAGCTCTACCTTTGGGACCAGGCTGCAAGAGACTTCTGCAAAAAAAATTCAAATCATACGAAAACACCCCCACCGTGTTATTGGTCACGACCGTTAACACTAATAGTCTCGGAGGTTGCGCTTTCTATCTTTAGTAAAGCTTTCTTACAGTTACATATCTACTCTTTGCGCTCTTTAAATGGGTTTTTCTAAATACAACAGGTACTCTTGTCCTCACTTCAATGTCCTCCTCACGTGTTTTTATGGACTACGACGTCCAACCTACGATCGACTACTACTGGTAAATATTTAAGGATGTTTACATGTACTCTTTCCCTACATAACGCAATATCAATGACTGACTTGATCAATGCTTACTACTCTGTCTCAGGTTGGGCCCTAATCCACAGAGTGCTGAGCGGGTTAATGCAAAAGTTGTTACTAAACGTGAGACACAGCTTTGAGGCTTATGTAGCTTTGCGGTGCAGGAGGTTTTTTTTGAGTGCACGGCTACGATTGATGATGTAGTCCATGGCTCAACCTGGTATTACATTTCATGCAGTGGCTACCATACTAAGGCTACGAAAGGCCCAACTTCGTTGATGTGTTCGAAATGTGGGAAAGTCAACATAGCTGGAGTAGCACAGTATTTACTCTACACTTTGTACTCAGTATCGCTTTGAATGGTATTAGCTTCTGATTTTTTCATGACAGGTACCGTGCACAGATATCTGTCTATGACAACAGTGAGCAAGCTGTTTTCGTACTGCTTGGTGATGCTGGTTATGAGTTGACTGGGAAGCATGCATCATAATTGGTCAGCAGCTATTTTGAGGTAACTTTCATCATTCGGTACCCTCAAATGTTGCGAACTGACGTTGTTGAACTTGACTGTCAGGCTAATGGAAACCAAGGAGTTACCCAAGAGGTGCCTGTGCCCGAAGCTTTAATCAGCACCATCGGTCAAAAACATAACTTTTGTGTGAAAGTTACAAAGCACAACTTAGAAGGGAAGTTATCTTTAACTGTGACCAAGATTCTCCCTCTTGACACTCCAGCAGCAACAGAATCTTCGGAGGAAACATTTGAGACTGGAATCAACGTGTGTGAAGCTTCCATAGTCAGTGTGGATTCTGCAGAGGGGACAAAGAGAACTTGTCGCATTGATGAGATGGGGAAAGCTAAATGCCTTAAGGGTGGGAATTAGAGATTCCGTGTGGCGTCTCATAGCTTGCAAGGGATTGCTTTTAAAGTGTTTCTTTCCAGTGTATTATTGACTCATAGTTTCTTTCGGTTTTCTTAAACTTTTGTATCTACTTTGAACGCTTATTCTGCTTCTTAAGGATTACTCTGTTTCTTTAATTGTTTTGAAATCTAGACTTATAAGAAACAGGTCAATCATTTTTGTGTGTCAACATGTTATCATTTTCATATGTGGACGTGAACCTTAATGCATGAGTGCGAGGGAAGTTACTCACCACCACTTCCACAAACACAAAAAAATTGATGATAGAATATTTCAGCAACCAACTTTCATTAAGCAACATAATTACTCCAGCTTTCATGAACGTGTTCAACGCCAAAATTTCCTTCCAATAACGTAAGAAAATATTTGCATATCTTAGGCCCTGATTTCCTTCCGCATACATCCTTACACATTTAAATCATTCTTAGAAATTCTACACTGTCATTCCGTAAACATATAGATTCTTCCAGCCGCCTCAAACGCAGAATAAAGGTTTCCTCTGCTTCACCTCTCAGGTTCGTCTTCTCCGTTCTTTGTGTGCTTCACCTCTCAGGTTCGTCTTCTCCGTTGTTTGTGTACAGTGTTATTCCGTGAAATTTCTAATCAACGCTAAACTACAACCAACTGCGTAAGTGTAAGAATATTTTAAGCAGCCAACAAAATACAAATCTTAGTCCATCTCTCTAACTGACAATCGGTTTGATTCTAAGGATCGAAATATAAAAGGAATGGAGAACCCACCTCCTCCACCCCCTTCACAAACTGCCGGTAAAACAAATCCTTACTTACGTATTATCCTATAGAAATATTTAATAAGTTGTTGTTTTGAGTGATCCTTTAGAAATTTGATAACTCAAACATTAATTTAGCACCAACAATGTTTTATGCTTTAGAAGTTGACTCAATATTTTTTGTTTTATAGTTGGTTATCCACCTAAGAAAAGCACTGTCAAAATTTTACTCTCATCAGAAAATAATATATATATATGGAATTTGGTAATTTATTCACCTAAGATTTCTTTGAATATTGTTATCTTAGCATTTGATTCAATAATTTATATATATCATTTTTTGAATTTCTAGGTTTTATTTACACTATTAGAATAATTTGGCAGACAATATAGTCACATATTGAGTGATAGAAAAATATATTGTGCTCGCTCCATTAATCTGTGAGAAAATCTATATAACATCATTAAAAGAATTCATAAAAGGTATTAATATCTTGAATTTAGCAGTTAATTACATGACAACATCTTATTTTCACACACTTTTCTAATTTTCGATTGTTGCTGGTTCATAAGGTACTAAGATTTTTAAAGCTTTCAAATGTGAGTTTTGATAATAAAAGAACTAAACTAAATAAAATCTAATTGTCATGCTATTATATATGTTGTCCGTGCTACATATATTTTGATGTATATATATTATTAGTTAATTTAAACATAGGTTAATTATTTATAGTTTGCTTAGAAATTTCCGATAATGTTAAACCTTAAAGTAAAATAACATCACCATCACTGTTAAGCCCATTACACCTAAACCCAATATGTAACTAATACTTAGAAATTTCCGATGATGTTAAACCCTCAACGAAACTGTAACACGTTAGGATAAAAGTCAATTCAACAGAAACAAATAACTCTAAAAAATTAACATCCATGAATAAATGATCATTTAAACCAACGTTAAAAGACAATAAAAGCATCTACTTAAACTCACCCTATTTACCACATTTACACAAAGTCTTCAGCCCCCACAGATACCTCAACAATGAGTAATATACCACTTATATCTCATCGGATTTCACATCAAACAAGATCTACAGGTGGAAACCCAAAGCGAACCCTCCAAATCTACATCCTCAGACCCAATACAACACAATCCGTGATTGATTTTCAATTTCTATCAATGATCGACAGCCAAGGTAATTTAGTGACACCATATCTGAAATCATGGAAGATATGTTAACATGTCACGACATTGACCACCCCAATTCAACATACCTTATTGAAGAAACCAAACAATACGTGATGAATGAAGCTAGAGCCAACATCAATACCTTCGCTAATGATCTTCAAGTTACTCTTACTATCAAAGATTACAACCCAAATGCAACATCAAGACTAGACGTTGATCTGATCATTACTGATTTATAGGATACTAATAGGCCTCCAACTACGGAAGAGGAAATCGATATATGTATTGTATGCTTCGGAAATTACAACCAACACAACAATCTTTGCATCCTTGCTTACGGTCATAGTTTCCATTTCGCATGCATTGACCAGTGGCTTCGCAGAAATATAAGTTGTCCGATATGTAGAGAAACTAATCTATGATGCCAAGCTTCTCTGAAAAAATAAATAAAAAATTATTGAATTCTAAATTGCCATATCAGTTTTGTCTTCATGTTAACTTCATCCTCCTAACCTAATGTTACCGATTACTTGGTGGCGTTTATCTTATTTAAACTAAAATACTTTTTTTAATAAAGATGATGTTTTTTTAATTTTTTCCTATTGTTAACATATACTTTTAAAACTAAACATTAATCTAATATCATGTATTCAACATTTTTATGTTATTATCAATTTTTATTTAATTATAAAAAATCAATTACCTTAATTATTTTCTGAATTATTATTTAATTATAAGATTATAGAAACACACAAAAAAACTTTGTTGAAATTTTTTAGGTATGTGTTGGTTTTGCAGGAAAAAACCTTCGCTTTATCATAATCATTATTAAATAAAATATATGGTTACGAGTTATATAGATAAACTTAGTGTATTAATTTCGGCAAAAATATTATCATTTCCTAACTAATTATTCTACACATTATTATCGTTATTAGTTTATTTAGATCATAGTTACATTGTAAAATGACTCAGATAATATACGAAGACTGGGAGAGATCTATCCTGATATACGAAGACGGGGAGAGATCCAAAGAGAGGAAATATAACTATACAATTATTTGTTTGCGGTCCCTACTTTTTTAAATAATCTTCTTCCTCCCATCTTAAGCAATTGCACAAGCATTATATAACATATTTGGTAATAATCTTCTACTTTAACGTTTTTCCTTGGTAACAAATCGAAGTTCAGTCAAACCCCCACGTGGCCACGTTTTTGTCGGTCGGACGAGTTCACATGGTGTAGTCTTGCTTCAAGCACCTACTAACCTTTATATATATGTGTACCATATTTTATACTTACGTTTTTAAATTAAAACTAAGTGTTACCATATTTGAAATCCCATATCTCATTAACATTAATTTAGATTCACTGTATATAGAAATACATATACTAATATGTATAAATAAATACGTGTATCACATGACCATAAAAATATCAAATTAGATTAATACTATACACTAAACAGTGTGTTGTGTTTTCATTATGAAATTGGATTAATACTATATTTAAAGGGATGCTAAGATTTTGAAATTGGTGCCTCAGTTATGCTTCTCAGAAACATAAATCAGAAAAAAGGATTATGCAATGGTACACGAATGATCCTAACCCACGTTGGCGATCGCGTGCTCAATGTCAAGATTATCACTGGCTCCCACATTGGAAAAGAGGTCCAAGAATTGTACTTTGGTATGATGAAACAAAGTTACCGTTCACATTACGTCGGCGGCAATTTCCTATCAGATTGTGCTACGCAATGACAATCAACAAAAGCCAAGGCCAGAGTTTAAAATAGGTCATCTTATATCTGTCTAAACTGGTCTTCTCTCATGGTCAACTTTATGTGGCCCTCTCACGTGTCACAAACAAAGCAGGATTAACGATCATCAAAACCGAAGATTCCCACCAGCTGAAAGAAATATTCAAAGGTCTTCCTCCCGACAAAGGTAATTTTAAATAACTTAGTAGTTTTCACTCCCATCATTTTCAGAGGTCTTCTGATAAAATATTATATTCACATATTAACAATGCCCGACATATCAACCAAGCGATGATACAATCCAATAAAGAAGAGACTTACACATAGGTTTTTCTCCAGCTAAGCCAGGTACAAACCTTTTTATATAAATAGCAATACTACTGTATTTACCTAAATTTATGCTAACTAACTTATTCTTATCCAATTTCAGGTCATTCATTTCTTATGACCATTCATTTCTTATGACCCTCAACACAACTTCTGATCTGCGAAAGACTTAATATGTTTCTTACATTATTTATTTTACTTACGACTTTTTTTCCTTTTAAACAATTACGTAAACTCAATATTCACCAATTTTTCAGACATTTTGGAACATACAATGCTTCAATTTCAAACAAAAATATTGAAACTTATAATCAAAATTCGACTATGACACACTTTTCCGTGCATCTGCATCGCGCGGAGAGAACCTAGTGTGCTTAAAACTATTTCTTACGTCACAAATAACCAAACAATGAAGTAACTATTTTTAAACATTATATTGTATCTTAGTGACGTAAACATGCATGCAATGCAATATTTTTTTTATATTACTAAATTATAAATATTCGAAAAGTTTAAGAACGTCGTGTTTATGAACCCTTATTCAAGTTTTTAAAACTCTACTAAATTAAATTATTCTAATATTTTTCAATAATGTGCGATCAAAACTCTTTCTAGTTAGGCTTTGGTATAAATCTTATGGCCTACTGGCTATTTAAAACCGGAAAACTTTTCTAAATAGGTGAACTACAAGCCTTTTTGTCAACAGAAAGCATTGTTGAATTGTTTAAATCGTGTGTTAATAAAATGTACTACCAAGATATCATGCATATACGTATATTCAAAGACACGTGTATCTCCAATACTCAGACTTCGGAATCATTAAAATGATTATTCATAAGGAGATTCCACTTTATTTAACTTCTTAATTAGACAACAATACAACTGATAGAGATGATCGAACCCCCTTATATTTAATAGAAGCTTCTAGAGTTTTAGGCGCTGGATTGTTTAAGGAGATACTCATCGATCTCTTTGAAGTTCTTGACAGCAAAGTCCTTGATGACGTGTGGATCTTCAATCTCATGGCCGGTCTTCTCAAACTCAGCAGACCATTTCAAAATGCTGCCACCGCCCTTGGGAGTAACGGTGATGGTTCCTTTGAATGTCGTATAGTATTCCAACATTTCACCGCCGATGATGCTGTACGTCATGCTTTTGTTTTCCAGATCCACTGTTTCGATTCTCTCCGCCGATACTTTCACCAGTGGGGATCCTTTATATGGTAAAGTATATACTTATTAATAAACAATGAAAGGGTAAAACAATTTAATGAGAAAATGTGATGATTTTGCCAATCAAGAAACCATCAAGAAACATGAATGATTCTTTTGTTAAAATATTTGGTTTGTACATGTTGTGATATAAAAAAAAATTTCATGAATGTAATACCATACTCATTACTCAATATCGGGTCCTCTCTAGTCACGTCTGAATAAGAAACAATATATGGTAACAAATTAACAATAAAATGAGACAGTATACCTTCTCCATAAATAATGAGGCGAATGGAGCCAGGAGAGTTGCCATCTCCGGCAAGAACTTGCATTGTTTTGTAGTCCTTAGGGAACTCTTTGGGAAAGAGATTGATACCGTCACCGAGTGCAACCCAGAACTTTTCTGCTGGAGACTTAACCTCAACCTCCACATGAAGAACACCACTCAATCCCATTTTCTAACTTAACAAGCTCGATTATTATTAGAAATATTTGTTTATGATATTAAGCTTGCCAATGAACGTTTCTATTTATAGAGAGATTTTTAGAAGCCCAATTGATATGGTAATTGCATTAAATTTGCAGCAACCCATCCAACTAATTATTCATCCTATGGGTCCTTGTAAATTTAAGCAAATCTTATGCATTTGCATTCTGCATTGATATCTCACCCAACCATGTCGGTAGATGAATATATTGGTGTGCATACCAAATATCCATGCCTCGTTTGCTTATATATATATATATATTGTGAATTATGTATCTATCTTAGTTGTTCTAGATCCTAATTTATGTATAAAATTTAATCTATACAGTTGAAAAATGAGGCGAGCTATAATAATATCTTTTCAAAATACCCACATCAAATTCATTTGACGTATGTCAATCATTTTCTATCTCAGTTCATGCGACGTGTGTAGGATTACTGACGTGAAAATGGTTCAATATCTGAAGGAGGATTCTATTCCGCTTCAGTTATATTCTCACTTAATTATGGCTTTGATTGTGCGGGATGGCCACAGGGGCGTAGCCAGTGCATGAATAGGGCACGTGCACCCGTAATATTATTGATATTAGGGGCATTGTCTTCGTGCAAGCACGGGGTCGTGGACAGAGTTCTTGTTTCATCTTAAAATTTGTTAGGGTTATTGTAGCTGTGAATTTTGCGTTTTGGGTTGATCATTGTTTTTCAAGTTTTTAATTGTTATAGGATTAGAGTTATAATGATGAACTGTGTATGCACTGTTCTTCACTCATGAATGACTAAACTGTGTTAGTAATGTGATTGATATAGTTCGTGGTGTTGCTTGCTGTATCACTGAGATTTATTGTTTGTTTGTCTTTTTAATTTGTTACTTATACTGTTGAGATTACATAAATTATATTAAGTTTGTTGAGAGTATCTTTTGTTTCTGGATATATTTTTTCCAGTTTAGTTATGTAAGTTGTGTGTATTAAGTAATAATTTTTTTTTATTCTTATTATGTTGGTTATATGTTTTTTTAATTTTTAAACTTGTTACTTTTATCGGACATTTAAAACAAATACATGAAGATTTGTAGAAATAACTATAAAATGAGTGACAATTAGTATTTGAATCTTAATGGGTTTTAAAAAAATATATGTATTTCTCATAAGAAGACAATAGCATTGGCATGTTGACATTGAGCATGTAAGCTATTTTCATAAGACAAGAGGAATGAGCAGGTGGAGATGTTGTTGCCACATTTATGTTGGGATTGTCTCTTGTATCTCATGGTGTGGCTGTGTTTGTTTATCTTTTATTTGATGGGTAATATGTAAACAAAAATCATTGTTAGTTGTATTTATCAAAGTTTGTAACTTATTTTTTTGTGTTTAGGTAAGTTCATTGATCTTGGTTGTCGTCTTCGTCTTCTTCATAAGCATCTACGAAAGTAAGTTTGTAAATTGTTAAATAGTTGGTCGTGTAGTTGTATTTGTTTAGCTGGCTCAATGTATGTGTCGTTGAGTTTTAGTTGAATTGATTGGTTTGGTATATTTTTTTTGAAGTTTATTTGTAAGATTAGACAAAAAAGAGAGGTGATCATTAATGATTCATCTTTTTTGGGATTGTAGTTTTTGGTGTTTGGATTGTTTGGGTTATTGTGGTTTCTTTTAAGCTGTAAAATAAAGATTTGTGTAAAATTAAATTGATAAGTAAGGGAAATAAATACATGACCACAAATCTTGGGTAGAAAATATTTTTGATTATTGATATTAGCACAATATAGACAGTAATATAAAGGGAATTATGTGTTGATTGTTTCTTATAGATCAATGAGGAGACGGATAACGACTCCAGTTGTTTCTTTGGTGGGGTCAGAGCCCTGGACAGAACGAATTTGTCCAACCACATCTGCGAGTTTAAATATCAGTTATCATATCGAAACATAATATAAATCAGATACAATATGATAATATACATGGGAGTTCTAGGTTTGTGTTCGCAATCACTTGAAGATTGTCGAACAGTCTAATCTTGACTGGAGATTGATCTCAGGAGCACCCGTGATGACTTCATCAATAATGGTTAGTGAGATGAAACCAATGAGAAATGGATGATGAGTTATCTTGTACATGCTTGAGCACCTAACAACCTCAAAATGATCGATTTTCACAATGGAACATGCTTTCAAAGATGGCATGTAATGATTAGCACGTCCGACGGGAGTAAACCCATGAATCACAGAATCTGCAAATAATATTATTCAACAAAGAATCAGGAAATCAATTAAAACAATTATGTTAAATAAGTGTGGTAGATCGAAGATTAACTTACCTTTTCATCAAGGAAGAGAACCGTGATTCCCACAAACTCCTTGTCTTTCTTGAAGTTCAGGGAATCCCAGAAGCGGAGGAAGCCAGAGGCTATGCTATGACTACTACGACCAAGACGGAGAGACTCGAAGGTTGAGTGACGGATGTCGGGATGCAGGTTTAACGAACTGGAGAGGCAGAGAGAAACATTTTCTAGAAGATGGTTAAATCTAAGAGGAATCAATGAGTTTTGTGGAGATGCAAATTGGGTTCATCAAAGATGAGGATCATATATATAGGGTTTACAGATGGACTACAAATCAGGAAAATTTATGATCAAGCGATTTAAGATGTGGACATGAAGAGTTCACTGGTGAAAAAATAGATTACGAACAGACACACAGCGCAACTCTGTAACTCAGACTTGTTTGAGACAATGATGAAAAGAACCCAAACTCATGTTAAACGACAACAGTTTACAATATGGAAAAACTATAATTGTTGCAAACTTGAGCTTTTTTTCATATAACGTGATGAATCTCATTTAAAAATGAAACCCATAACACACTTGTAGGCCCGACCTTCAGAGGAAGCTGAAGAAGCAAGGGCTTCCGACCTTCATAAATATATATTAGGTTCAGCCATCAATGTACAAAGTATCATTTAGCTTAGTGGTATAAATGTTGGTGTTTATATCTCAATAACCCGGGTTCGAGCCATGGACTTGATATTTTTTCACACTTTTTAAAAGTGAGGCCCACAAAACACTGACGTGGCGCGCTGAGGAGTGAGCAAAAACTCAACTATTAAGTATCATTTAGCTTAGTGGTATAAATGTTGGTGTTTATATCTCAATAACCCGGGTTCGAGCCATGGACTTGATATTTTTTCACACTTTTTAAAAGTGGAGCCCACAAAACGCTGACGTGGCGCGCTAAGGAGTGAGCAAAAACTCAACTATTATAATATAGATTATGCATTTAGTATGTAAAATTGCATAAAATCAGCTTGGAAAGATGGTTAGAGTGATCTTCTGCCCCTACTGATGTGTTAAGTTTGTTGACCCCTTGGCTTTCATTTCATTTTGTATCACATACGCACTTATTCGAAAATTCTTCTAGCTTCGCCCTTGGATGGCCACTGAATCTATTAGAGCTGGGCACGAATACTCGTTACTTGCCTTATATCTGCTACTTGACCCGTATTTGCCTCGTTATTTCAAGTACTCGTCGTTACCAAGTCAAGTATCAAGTCGTTGAGTTTTGCTACTTGCAAGTACAAGGCAAGTAACAAGTATCACAAAAAAAGTTACGACTCCCTTGATATTACTCGTTACTTGTTTTACGACTAAAAAAATGATAACTGAACCATAAAAACCAAAGCCCTAAACAAATATTTCTTTGTTGTAAGAAGTAAACAATACTTTCTTATCGAATTCTATTTTCTTTTTTTAGGTGCAGATATTTTATTTTAAATAACTCTCGTGTTTTTACCAAGTCGAGTAAATAAAACAAACTTCGTAACTTTCTCTCGTAAGATATTATCTATCAAGTAATTTTTAGAAACTTGGAATATATTCAAGTAATTAATAAATACTTGTAAGGATCAAGTAATCGAACAAGGCAAGTAACTTGCAAGTAACATATTTTTGGACAAGTACTCGAAATAACAAGTACTCGTTTCCGATAAGTCAAGTACAAGTTGAAAAATTCATTACTCGTTCGACGCAAGCCAAGTATCGTATACGTAAAAAAAACAAGTATCCGCCTTGTGCCCACCCGTAGAATCTATAACATCTATTTATTTAGTTCAACAAAGAACTAAATAAGTGAATTGCAGCACATTTTACATATAATTGGATATCATTTATGTGGACCAACATTGTGATCAAGATGACGTTCAAATGGTTTTAAATAATATAATCACTTCGAACATAGTATCCTTGATTGCAACTTTTTTTTTGACAAGAGTTGATATTTTCTTTAAAGTATCCTAGTGATTGCAACACTACAGTAGATCTAAAATATTGCTCTTCATTTTTACGATAATGTGTTTGGATGGTTAGGTATATAATAATAATAACTCAAAAGAAATTCCTTCCTTTGCACGCCATGTTTGCTGATTTGGCATCACGGTGCATCCGTATAGAGAGCAGCGAGCTACCTTCGGTGGTGGATTGTGTTAAGGAACTGCAGCTATTAATTATCTACGCAAACTCGAAGGGTGGTTTGGGTGAGACTATTCCGACATTGAGAAGGCTCTAGACACCAAAAATGAGAGGTTGCTGATGAAACTTGATAAAAGACAAAGATAACAGTCCCAATTAAGAACATGGAGGTATTTGAATTCATTTTCCAGCTGCTCAAATTATATAAAGACGAGAAATTATGTAGATGTATATACTATATAGTCACCAAGTAAATAGGGTGTACGGTGAGCCTTATTTGCCAATAATGTTTTGATTAAAGAAAAATTAGTATCTTTATATATAAAGAAGAATTTTTTCTCTCCTGGTGCTGCCACCTCAGCGTCCAGCTAGGAAAGTCGTTTAATCAGGAGATGCCACTTGTCCCATGATTCTCGACGCAGCGTATCATTTAATCGTTGGTATGTTGGGCTTTGTTTTGTTGGCTTATTTGTGTACTTGGGCTCCGAAGATTGAAGATTTTTCTGGGCCTATGGAGTACGGGTGAAGTGATAAAACGCGGTTCGTCTTCGTCTCTCCTCTTCGTGTGGCGGCGATGCGGTGACGATTGTGTTTCTTCTCACAACCTGAAACGGTCGGTTTAATGGCTCCATGATCCATCATCCACGATCTACATTCAATGAGGTTAGCTCTTGCAAAGCTGTGGAAATTCAAGTATTAAAAGGTTTCACTACAAGAAAACATGTTATTACCGACTGCAAAAACAGTCGCTAATCAGTCGCAAAACATGTGTTTACGACTATTTTGCGATTTAAAGCCTAAGATTAATTTATATTTTTTGGAGTTTAGTTTAAAATTTAATGTATATAGTATATATGAGGTTTATATTTTTATTATATCATTTTTAAAAAATATTTAAAGTTTAAGTTTAATTTGAATGATAAGATTGAAAAGATTAAATTTTATAATGTTAGATGTAGGTTTAAATTTGGGGTTTAGGGTATAGATGTTAAGATAATAGTTTAGGGTATAGAGTCTGTAGTCGCAAAACAGTCGGTAATTAACGACTGTTTTGCGACTACTTAATATATATCCTATATGGAGTATTTAGTCGCCAATCAGGCGTTATTTAACGACTGTTTTGCGACTATAGTTGCCGACCAAAGTAAATAGTCGCACAACAGTCGCTAAACAACGACTGATTTGCGACTGATTTGTTTAGTCGCAAAATAACGACTGATTTGCGACTGCATAATCAGTGGCAACATGCAGTCGGTAATTTCATGTTTTCTTGTAGTGTTGCATCCCTCCTCTCGAAATCATCCTATCGTATATAGATCGACGTTGATGAGCCAGTTTCCGTCGTCGACGAAGACGATCCGGCGTCTGCTACCCATTCAGTGGCCTCAGCCTCAGAGCGAAGAGATTTGTCTTGCCATGGAAGAAGCGGAGTTCGAAGAAAAGGTATATCTTCTCTTCTCTGTATTCTTCCATTGGAGTTTTCGCATATCACTTGAATGTAATTTGCCAAAATCAAATATTTAATCACGTATGATGAAATCTGTGTGATAATCATGAATGATACATTCTGGGTTTTGATTCCCGATTTAACTTTTTCCTGCTACCAACAAGAGAGAAGAGAAGAAAAGAGAAAGTTTAGGCAGAAAGAAACTGAGAGTTATCGAAGAAGAAGATGGCGATGGAAATAGCAACACCGGCTCCTGCACCGATCACATCCCCAGAGATAAACATTATCCTCTCTCCAGCAAAGACGGAGACTCACAAGAAGAACATGATTCAAGTCTCCAACACGAAGAACCCATTGTTCTTCGACGTTAATCTCGACAAGGTATTGTTACTTTAAAATCTCTTTGATGGGAACGAAAATTCCACACCGGATCTAGGTTTTTAAGCATCTACTTCTTATATTTCGTTTGTGGAAGCGTGAGATCGGCTTGGTTGATTTAGTTTTGATTCCTGAACGATCTCTAGCCTTTATATGTCCACCAAAGTGTTTGTTTGTATTCCAAATAGAGCAATTTGAAAAAGTTTCTGAATCAATTTTGTGTGATATGCATTGCGTTTGATGCAGAGGTACATTTAGCAACACAATGAGGTCAAGCTCTCTGCAATCTGAATGGGTATACACCACATTTTCATCATAACTTAAAATCTTATCGAAAAAGCATGGACTGGTCTCTCTCTTCTTTGTGTATTTTACTTTTAACTGTTTTAATTTGCACACAGCAATAATGATGGTGGTAACAATCTCTGAGATCTTGAAGAACACTGGATTGACTAGAGATAAGAGTAAGTTCTTTTTTTCATGATGATAGAAAAGCTTTCAATCTAATTCAAATCTGTTTTTTTTATTATTATTATTGTTCAGAAGAGTTGACATCCACTGTGGGAATGAAGGATGAGGCCAAAGGAAAGATGGTTCAGAAAGCAAAGGCAAGTTTCACTACTTTAGCATCATCCTCCCCTTTGTGTAACATTTTGACTTCTTATTTTTACATTATGTTTTACGCAGATTGAGATTGTGCTGGGGAAATCAGACAAGTTTGACTCTTTAGTGCCACCTGTGACCAATGGCAAGACTCCTTAGGAAGTAGCTAATGTAAAGACGGAGGCGGCTTCTGTTGAATCACAAGAAGCCGCAGCCACCGACGCCTAGGGACTGATAAGAAACACCACATAAGAATGATCGTTCTATGTTTTTTTTTAAATGTCTTTTTTTTTGTTTCAGTTGTGACAAATCGAACATAATATTTTAGATATGTATGTAATAAGTAAAATGATGATAGAATAAAAATTTCTGGGTTTTGAAATTGACGTCGGTTTAGTCCATGTGTGATGGCGTATTGGGTGAATTTTGGTGATGAATTGAAAGATTATAAATGAGTAATCTTTGTGTTTCCGTTCAAATTTGATGAAGGTGGTTTTGTTGGTAACTGACAAATCGAAATGGTTTAAGGCAGAACGTTTCACATGACTATAAGCATTATTGTATTTGTTCACTGTTTGTTTTTGTGAATGCCAAAGTAAGTCTTGAGTAAACTCCTGTTGTGTTTTCGTTTTGGTGCAGTGCAACGAGATCAGAAAGATGAGTCATAAGCTTACCCATGATTGGAAAACCAGTAGTTGACAACCATCAAGAAGAAGACGATACTGAAGCAGATGACGCTGATGATGCAGACAATGCAGAGGACTCAGATGAAGAAGAATTCGAGCAAGAAACCAGTAATAATCCTCATAACATACAAAAAAGTTTTTTTCACTCCTTTAGCTTTGATTTGGCGAATACACATTTCTTTTAAAATCTTTATGTGCCGAAACGAGTGTGATTTTGGAAGATTAGTTTTCCTTGTGCTATGAAAAAGTTCAAATGTTTAATTATGGATTATATTAGGGCTTTTTGCAAAATTGACTCAAAATTCAAAGTCAAACCTAAAATTAACCCATGTTTTTTTTTTGGATTTTTCTTTTGTCCTATTCACCCCACAAGTTCATATAATTAACGAAAATGCCATCAATTTTTTTTTTCCGAAAATGACATTTTTACTCTCTCACCCTCATCATCTTCAAATAATTACAAGATTGCCATTGTCATCAATACCCCAACCACCATGAACAACCAATTTGAAGCTCTTAATGCACCTAAAATCGATTTACACTCTCTCTTTCTCACTTGTTATGAACTAAAAACAACATCTCTTTCACTTTGTCTCCATATTCATCCAAAAAACTCAAGCTTTTGATTCAAATTTTTTTATGGTTGATAGAGCCATTCAAGCATATTATTCTTGGTGGGTTACTTTCGTTTGAGATTCTGGGTGGTTGGAAAAGACTCTGTGTGCTAAGGAAGTCATCTCACTAGTTTAAGGTATGAAATTGAAATTTTTTCCAGATCTGATCGTGTAGAAGACTTACCCGTAAGTATTCTGGCTGTAGAAGACTTACAGGTAAGTCTTCTTGTCAAACGGACGACTTACTTTTAAGTCCTCATCTTTGTTTGTTAATAAAAAATCTAGAGAATACCCTAGACGACTTACTGATAAGTCGTCTAGGATAAACGAGTTAGTTTTGCATTTGACCGAATTGTGTCAGATATTTGACTTTTAATGGACGACTCCGGGAAAACAAAAATTTCAATATTTTATTAAAGCTGGACGACTTATCTGTAAGTCGTCTCAGGTTACTTTTGCAATTGGAAAATAAAACTTAAATATTTAACTTTTCCCAGACGACTTACTTGAAAGTCGTCCAAGATAAGCAAAGTCGTCGAGATTTATTTCCTAGATTATGGTCAAACCTTGCTTATCTCGGACGACTTTCTCGTACATCGTCTACCTGGACGACTTTCAAGTAAGTCGTCTGGGTAAAGTTAAATATTTAAGTTTCTTTTTCGAATTGCAAACTAACCTGAGAAGACTTACAAATAAGTCGTTTAGCTTTAATAAAATATTAAAATTTGTCTTTTCCCGGAGACGACTTACTGGTACGTCGTCCAGAAAAAGTCAAATATCTGACACAATTCAGTCAAATGCAAAACTAACCCGTTTATCCTAGACGACTTACTAGTAAATCGTCTAGGGTTTTTTTTTTAACAAACAAAGCTGGACGACTTACTTGTAAGTCGTCCTATTTAAAATTCAATTGCAAAAATGACCTGTTTGGACGACTTACTGGTAAGTCTTCTAGACGACTTACTGGTATGTCGTCTGCGTTAATGTTTAGTAAACTTTCATTTTCTCTATGTTTACTAATGTGTTTTATTTTGAATATTTGTAGAAGATGCGTCAGTTACATACAGTGTATGGAGAATAGTTGTTGAAAGATTGTCGTTGGGATTTTGTAATTGATAATGTCAAAGGAGCGAGAATCATTTTTTTGGGGGAAGGTTCGACACATGCTGAACTTCTTGCAATGTCTCAAGAAGATTATAACCTGGACATGAGCACATAATCTGTGGAGACAACCTACTCATTACCAGCAAAAATGATGCAGGCTCCAGACACCCCTCCTATTCATGTTACAAGTGATAGACAAGTTCGAAACTTGCTCGAGATAACCAAAACGCATGGAATACGGCTTTGTGTATCAAGCCGTAGCAACGTGGAAACGGTTTCAGAGTTCTGGGAAGAAGATGAAGCTGATGAAGCTGATGAAGCTGATGAAGCTGATGAAGCTGATGAAGCTGATGAATGTTTTGAAGATGACGATGATGATTTGGTTGAACATGAAAATCATGATGGGGAGGAGGATGATGGGGAGGAGGACGATGGGGAGAAGGATGCTGGTATCTCTATTGTTGCTGAAGCGGACGAGAATGGTGAGGATTACAGTGTTTATAGAAAGGTTGAAGATGAGGATGAGGAAGATGATGATATGTGTTTTGAAGATATCAAAAAGATTGAAGGAGGAAGATCGAATGGTAACAGTGTAAGTCAAAAATCATGTGTTTCATAATGGACGGTGATGGACGGTGAAGTTGGACGGTGAAGGAGGTGATTTTGTCAATAATTATGGCTTTCACATGTCCAAGCTTCTTCTATAAAAGGAGAGCTGAGGTGAAGAGGAAAGGCATCCCAAAACAAGAAAACAGAGAGAGAACGAGAGAAGAAGAAGAAGAAGAAGAAAAAAATATATATATATTTCTCACAAAAATTCTTCCGGAGACGTATGCAACATTGGTCGAACTCCGTTAACAATTTTGTGTGTGTGCTTCTTTCCCGCTCCCATAAATTCTGATTTTCCGCAAAAATTTGACCGCGTATTTCCTAACAACTGGTATCAGAGCTTGAGTTACGGTGATCGGTCAAATTTTTTGCGGAGTTACTATTCACGTGAACAGTAATTCGTGAATAGTGAATTTTGTCGGTAACATCGGTTTGTCGACAGAGGTGTTTTAATACACGGTGGTTCCAGAAACGATGAGAGGCGAAGATGGTTCGGCGCACAGTATCTGGAAATTTGACGGTACATATTATGCATTTTGGAGAATGCAAATTGAAGATTATCTGTACGGAAAGAAGCTTCATCAACCGCTGAGCAAGAAGCCTGAGAAGATGGATCAGGATGAGTGGGAGCTCCTTTATAGACAAGTTCTGGGTGTTATAAGGTTAACACTGTCGAAAAACGTTGCTCACAACGTTGCGAAGGAGAAGACCACGGAAAGGCTCATGAAAGTTCTCTCTGATATGTATGAGAAACCTTCGGCAAACAATAAGGTGTTTCTCATGAAGAAACTCTTCCATTTGAAGATGGAAGAAGGTGGCCTGGTTGCCGCACATGTGAACGAGTTCAACACGATTGTCAACCAACTGTCATCAGTTGAAATCGAGTTTGACGATGAAGTGCGAGCACTGATTCTGTTGGCATCTCTGCCAAATAGTTGGGAGCCAATGAGGGCAGCGGTTAGTAATTCTGTGGGTACTCAAAAGTTCAAATTCAATGATGTTAGAGATCGTATCCTTGCTGAGGAAGTTCGAAGGATAGACTCTGGGGAGGCATCAACGAGCTCTGCTTTCAATGTGGAAAACAGAGGGAGAAACCCAGATAAAAATAAACGGAGTAATGGCAGATCAAAGTCAAGGAAAGGACGGGGTCAATCCAAATTCCGCAAAAATTTGGCCGCGTATTTCCTAACAAACAGTATCTATGTCAACCAGAGTTTTGTTAGCAAGGATGCACTGTTTTCAGAGCAGCGGTTGACAGCAGTGAGGTTTAGGTTCTCCTTCAGAATATACAAGTCAACGAAAACTCTCCTTGTGACAACATGTCCGGTTAGTGGTTGTCAATGGAAGGTCAGAGCGAGTGTGAAACATGGGACAAACACGTTTTGGGTAACAAAGTATGTGGAAAAACATACATGCTCAGTGGGAGACCGACTCGCTCAGCGGAGACACTGTACTCCGAAGTATGTTGGTAGGCTTTTCATTGATCGTGTTGTAATCATTGATGGGTTGAATCCGCAGCATATCACTGATGCAATGAAGAACATGTTTGGCATGACGCTTGATTACACCACTTCATACAGAGCACTTTTGTATGCACAAACATTGGTGAGAGGATCAGCAGAAGATGGGTATTCGCGTCTGCCATCATATCTCGAGCAAATCTCCTTAGCAAATCCCGATTCTTTCAATAGATTTAAGTATCTATTTCTCTCTTTTGGAGCTTCTATCAAAGGTTTTAAGTATCATAGAAGGGTCAATGTGGTGGATGGGACTCACCTAAGTGGGAAGTATGGAGGTGTTATGTTAGTTACAGCCGCACAAGATGGGAATTTTCAGATATTTCCATTGGCTTTTGGGATCGTAGATGCTGAAGATGAACCTTCTTGGGAATGGTTTTTCACAAAATTGGCTAGTTATGTATCTGATGAGCAGCCTCTGGTGATAGTCTCCGACCGGCACGCGGCCATTAAAAGTGTGTGTGATAAGGTGTTTCCTTGGGCAACCCGAAGAATATGTTATTATCACCTTCAAGATAACATTGTCAAAAAGTATAAAGGGAAACATCTCTTGTACTTGGTGAAAGGTGCTGCTTATGCTCATACGGTTTCAGATTTTGACCGGTACATGGTTGAGATACGAAGTGCAAACCCGGACCTTGCAACGTATTTGGAGAATGCCGACGTCAGCCTATGGTCAAGGGTTTATTGTCAGGGGGACATGTACAACATAAAGACAAGCAACATCGCTGAATCTATTAATTCCGCTATGAAGCGAGCTAGAGGATTTCTGGTTCATTTCCTGTTGGAGTTTATAAGGGAGAAGCTAGGAAAGTGGTTTTGGAAAACGAGAGAAGATGCTTTGAGTCTCCCAACTCAACATAGTCGAGGTGTTGAATACTTGCTTGCTGTTCAATCGAAGATAGCGGATACGATGACGGTACAACCAATTGATGGATGGCGATTCTTTGTGAAAGGTGGCAAAATGGACTGTGTGGTTGATTTGGAACATGGAAAGTGTGATTGTGGTGTCTATGCAGTGGAGATAATACCTTGCTCTCATGCTATAGCTGCTGGAATATCTGCTGGTTTGCATATCTCCACACTTGTATGTCCAGTGTACTCAAAAGATTTTCTGTTTGCAGGATACTCATAGAATATATATCCTTGTGTTGGACAACAAGTTGAGGAACGCACATGCTTTCCTCCAGATGTAAAGCGTGGTCCGGGAAGACAGAAGAAATCAAGATGACAATCTTGGTTGGAGCTATCCAGGATGAGAGGACGCAAACCCCGGAAGCAACACAGGGTTTATAGATGCTCAAAATGCAAGGAAACTGGCCATACGAAACCACAATGTAAGTCTTCCAGTGTTTAGTCTTCCAGAAGACCTTCAATTAAGTCGTCCAGAAGGTCGTCCAGTTAGTCATCCAGGGTTTTTTCTTCCAGAAGACCTTCAAGTTAGTCGCCCAGTGTTTAGTCTTCCAGAAGACCTTCAATTAAGTCGTCCAGAAGGTCGTCCAGTTAGTCGTCCAGGGTTTTTTCTTCCAGAAGACCTTCAAGTTAGTCATCCAGTGTTTAATCTTCCAAAAGACCTTCAATTAAGTCGTCCAGAAGGTCGTCCAGTTAGTCGTCCAGGTTTTTTTCTTCCAGAAGACCTTCAAGTTAGTCATCCAGTGTTTAGTCTTCCAGAAGACCTTCAATTAAGTCGTCCAGAAGGTCGTCCAGTTAATCGTCCAGTGTTTAGTCTATGTATTAAAAATTTGTGTTATGAACTTATCTGTGTCAACTTCTTTGTCAAATTGCACTACCAAACAAATTTGAGATGGTCTTGCCCTTTATATTACCCGAAATATAGTTACAAAAGGTCACTGCTCAGATGACTTTCCAGACTACTTATAGTTAAGTCGTCCAACATTCCAGACGACTTAACTGTAAGTCTTCTGCGCAGAATATAGTTACAAAATAGGGATCAAGTTCAAATACAAAATAGGGATCAAGTTCAAATACACACATCAGCCTAATCTATCATACAAAATAATCTAACGTAGTTTATTTATCACCCCTCATACGCACCCAGGTTGGCATCATTGTCCTTGCTTTCGAACTCATGCGCGTCAGGAAGCTCTTGAAATATATTCACCACTATCTTATCCCTCATAGTCTTCCCGTTGGCCTTTGCAAAGTCATTTTTACTAAAATCTATCCCAAGAGCATGACATTCAATGTACTTTAGAGTGTACACGCCACAATCACAAACTCGGGCCGGAGGTATATTGGTCGGTCTCTCATATGTGAATGGCTCCAGACTGTATTGGGCACGTTATTCGTCTGAGGAAGCGCACTCAACAAGCAGATAAGGGACCATGTAGAGAAAAGGCTCCATTACCACATCGAGTTCTTCTGGGGAGATACTGGAACAAATGCTGTCAAAGACGACTATGTGCCTCTTAGGGATCGATATCCACACGCAATCCAATGAGTGTCGGCGTAGTTCAGTGGCACATAGATATCATCAATATTTGTCCCCCAAACCTTGTTCGATTGGCAAAATGATGGTATAGTGCCTGCATAATAATTCCACGCCCCACCAGGAAGTCTTCTTCCTAAACCGTTCTGATCGGGCTCCGAGTCCTTAAAATCCTTGATGTTGAATCTCCATTGCTGAGCAAAGAGATGATCAAGGAAGCACATTCTCTCACTCCTGAAATGTTGTGGGTTAGCGTCGTACCTCTTCCTCAACACATTAATCCAAGCATCAATATGCTGCATATAAAATAGGGTACAAGTCAGAAAATATCAGACGACTTACTGGTTAGTCTTCTACGTAGACGACTTACCAGACGACTTATTGGTAAGTCGTCTACAAAGAAGACTTATCAGTAAGTCATCTAAGTCATAGCAGAAGACTTACACAGTCCTCCAGCCACTCTAAGGAGGTTCAGAGGATTTGATACCACCAAATTCTACTTTTACGTGGTTTTTTATCGAGAGATGTTCTATAATGACTGCAAACACAAAATGTTGAAAAACAAAATTTTTGTAGACTAAAGCAAGCTATTATGGGAAAAGCAAACACTTACGGACAAGTTTTCAACCAATCAGCGAGCTCCTTCAACTTCTTCTTGTCAATTGGTGCAAAAGGATTATAGCCTGGATAAAGCTTTTTGTTTGGAATGATCACTCTGGCCGTGCTGTTTGCCGTATAAGGAGATTGCTGTGAGGCAGCAAGTTTCCTTGTTCGATCACTCTTTGCACGTCAAAGTGCCAAATCAACCTCCCTCTTTTCCTAATATCTAGCATCCTCCTTCTGTAAATCCGAAACAGTGGGTTAATTTTTGTCCAATAGAACAAGGTTGGTTCTGGAGCTTTATCTTTCGAGGAACTAGCATCTGCGGGCACATCTGGACATTTATCCTCCGCCAAGCTCTTCCTTCCCACGTTCGTCCCATTAACACTTTCACTCTGCAATATACAAGATGGCTTTATACAATAATAACCAAAGATCCATTTCAAACAATAATAACCAATGAGTGTCTTCAAATATGAAACAAAATACATATATAAAATCCATACACTATAAACAAAGCACACATGTTCTGACATACAAGAAACAAAGCAAATGCAACTTTTCAGTTCTTATTCTTAAGACTTTGTCTAGTCAATCACTTGTTGGGAGAGGATTCGTTACTAACCTCGGGTTCGAGCGTCGGTTTAGGTGGAGAGGTAGTGTTTTGAGATGATGTCCGTTTCCTTTTTGTGGTGATACCAACCTTCTTCTCCACAGCTTCCACCCTTTCCGAAAAATACTTGATCTCCTTAAGGCACGTCCCAAACCCTTCCCTCATGGCATCAGCTATGTCCTTGAACAAGGTTTTAAGGATAGTCTTCCCAGACGACTTAATTATAAGTCTTCTACTAAGTCATCTAGCTGCAAGACTTTCCAGACGACTTAATTATAAGTCTTCTACTAAGTCGTTCAGTTGGAAGACTTATCAGACGACTTAATTATAAGCCTTCTGTGAAGTCGTCCAGATTGAAGTAAATACCTAACTGAGGATAGCCTCTTTAAACTGTATGCGTCCTTTGCGACCCTTGTAAGCCAGTATCGGTGGAGACGGATTGTTTGGGAGAGGATTACCATAAGTAGCACCCAATTCTGGAAGAGCTGTGTACACCCAGACCTGGAGAGCTTGCGCAAACCCATTAATATTGTAACAACCCGAAATATCTCTGCCCTTCACAGAGTCCATCAGCACCTTAAACGCGACTCTCCCCCATGGATAATTCTCAAACCGTTCTAGCTCCATCACTAGCCTTGCTAGACTAACCCGTGTAGAGGTTGAATACTTTCTCCTTTCAATGTATCCAGTGAAGATGGCAAGGTACGCAAGCCGCTTGCGATCATCCCGAGACCACCATTCGCATCTCTCAAATGTTGCTATTATCTCCTGAGTAGATGGCCCAGCTTCGACATGAACTCCCAACATCTCCCAAAAAGAAGTCAACTCCTTTGTAACAATACAATGAGGTCTCTCAAGGTCCTCGATGTACTCGCAGTTTAGACCAGTGAGGTTTCCAAACTCTAACAGTGAAAACCTCACAGGTTGTGGACCAACGAGACTCCACAGCTCATATTTCTTCTTTATGTCCAGCTGGAAACCGAGCATGTAGTGAACCAGCCTTGAAGCCCAATCAAATTCCAGCTCCTGGAACTTGATGAAAACTCCCAACTTCGACTCCTTCAGCTCTTCATATTCATCATCATGAAGAGCTTTCTTTAAAGCAGTATGCAACGTCCAACAAGTATGATACGAAATGCTATGCACTGCGGGGGCTCTTCCCCTAATGTATATATCCTACGGGGGAGTTTTGGCATCTCCATTTTTTTTTGCCTGCAAAACAATCAAAGACAACCATCTCAAACAATTAAAGAGAATCGACGGAAATCGCCATCAAAATCGCCTTTGAGAGAAATGGCGTTAGGGTTTTCTGATTTTCGCGAAACAGTGAATAAAAAAAGAAAACACCTTATATATGGTCGGTAAATAATCCGGTTAGGTTTAAAAGTACATTGTAAAAAATTAAAGGTTCGGTCCGGTTTGGACGACTTACTAGTAAGTCGTCTGTTGAATATTGTACATCGGACGACTTACTAGTAATTCGTCGCAGACCCTAAATTTAACCCAAACTAAATTGACTAAATTAACTAACTAACCATGTTATAAAGCCGTAGTTATACTTAAATAGTGTTTACTATACACATAAATAAACACACTTAGGTAAATTTTAAAATTTTCAAAAAAACATTTATGCATTCCAAAATCTAACCCTAAGAACACATACAATACTACAACATATGTTGGCAAAACCTAAACCAAAGAATATCATGACTCACTACTTTCACTCATCTATGTTGAAAACAATTAAATTTTGTTATATCTTAATTTATATCTCTTAAAACATATCTTAATTACATGATTTCAATTTTTCACTTATCAAAATACTTTTTACAAAATTTGTAAATTATTTCTAAGTAGAACTAGACCAGACGACTTTCCAGTAAGTCGTCCAGACGACTTACGGGGGTTAGAAACGTAAAAAAATTTCGGTTTTTTTGTTTGTTCACAAGGGGCTGGTTGTAATTTCAATAGCTTTTTAGGTTACTTTTGCATTTGATTCAAGATTGGATTTACCTTTGTGTTTGAAATCAAGTTGTGAGTTATATTTGGCAATTTTCTCATTATTTTATCTTTGTTTCATGATGTTCATTTTTATATTAAACTTGACCGGTCTAGATAAGTAGCTTCGATACGTTTATAAAATCACAATATAAATCAGTATCCGAGTAATGCCCAAAACCAAAAAAAAAACCCAAGTAAACCAAATTTTAGACTAACCAAATATAAACCAAAAATATAAAATAATTAAACATAAATGGATTTTTGCGGTTATGGATTCCCAAAATGAAAGTTCTCGATATGCTCATCTAACAAATCCATACTTAGGTTACACCATTTGATAATTTGCTAACTCAAGACTTGATGCAACCAACATCAAAGAACAACGGAAGTTTGGTTAAAATAGTAGTATTAGTTATATTTAAAAAAGCTCACAAAAAACTTTAAAAAACTACTTACAAAAACCAACTTTATAAAATTTTTTCTTATGTAATATGCATTTACACCCACAAATGAAAAAAAAAATATTTTTTAAAATAATTTTTCAAAATTCTCAATTATTGTTTTACAAAATATTAATCATAGATTTTATTGGATAATATATATATATATAACAAATCATGTCATAGCTTCATTTTGTAATCTTAAAAGCTAAAGATCTTCAAAAAAAAAAATTGTTTCTTTCTTTATTGACAAACAATATTTCCTATCAAGGTATATTTTATATATATTCCTCAGTTGACTACGGATGGTATTTTCAAAAACTTAACTCCCAATTTTTACTTTTAAATCCTATTTGCTACTGCGAAGAAACTATAAACTATTTTAATCTCATTTGTTGGTTACCAGAAGTATTAACAAAAAAAATATATATGGATTGGTTGTTACACTTCATGGTTTAAAATCAAATTAGTCACCGAAGTCACTATTCTATAAACTACTAAAATGAAAATGAACGAATAAAACAATAGACCGGTGTTGATGACCCTCATCGACTAAATTGCACTGTCAACCAAATGAACATACAAAAACGGTTATACAAGTTTTATATTTTCACAAAAACATACATCACATTCCGCGCGTAGCGCGGACCGGCCCTAGTATCATATACATAATACATTCAAGGGTGAATCATTTTATGTTTTATCTTTCCGCATTTTGCTTAAAGTTTGAACCGCACATATAAAAACAAGAGTGAGTCTATACTAATATAGGAAGAAAACAACAGGTAATTCAGATAAGAATATGATCAGAGACATACTCTACTACAATCATATAAACAGCAAGTTGCAAGAAATTGGAACAACAATGGGATGAAGGTGGTAACAACACATGCTCTTGCCCGGCGAAGGCAGGTTGAGAGATGTGGGGGCAAGTGCACCCATAATAATATTATTTACCATTTTATGTACAAAATCATTAAAAACAAATTGGTGTATTAGATGGCAAAAGTGAAGTTGTGCAACCTTAATTCAAATTCAATGTCTACTAATTAATATATCAGCTATATAGTTTAGCACTGGTGCACCCATTGAATAAAATTATTCTAGCTCAGAGCCGGCTCTATAGTGTCATGGGACATGGTAAATTTTTTTTTTTAATTTCCAAACTATTATTTTTCTTTACAAAATCTAATAGATATATGTTTTTTTCAAAATACCAGAAGTATTTTTAAAAATAATTCTATGGAAATAAAAAAATACTTTCCTACAAAAAAAAATTTGGACCACTTTTCTTATTTTTAATATAAAATACATGTATTTTTTAAAAAAATCGGCCATTATGTATTAAAAAATAGGGAGACAACGGATTGGGCCGGGGGTTGCACCGCTCACCCCTTACCTAAGCCGGCCCTGCTAGCTTCGCCCTCTTGGTCAAGTCACGTGTAAGTTCCTTCAGGGTGGAGGCGTGGAGCAAATCACAACCACTTCTGATAAGTAATTTGGTTTTAGATCGAATTTCCGGTTCAGACGTTAGGAAACGAAATAAAACGCATCGTTTTATATAATCTCCAAAAAGCCCATTTATGTAATAGGGCTAAAAGAAGGCCCATATCGTGGCATGCATATAAAAACATTTCACGTTTTAGTACTTCGGCGTTTCGGAAGGCGCGATTCACGGCGGCCGCCATGGATCCAGCAGGAGCATCGGTGGCCAACGTCATCGGAGGAAGCGAAGGCGACAAATTCGCTGTAGGGAATATCTACTCGGTGAAGCTAATCACCGGAGATGAGTTCAGAGGGATCGTCATGGCGTACGATACAATCCCCAACTTCGTCGTTTTCGATATCCTTTTCGAACTCTAAAACTTTTGATTATGATTCTTTGGCTTAATTTGATGAATCCTTGACGAAAGTGATTGGCTTTTCTTTCCACAAGAGGGTTCGAAACCGAGACCTGGGCATACGAAGAACACTCGGATGGTGAATGCGAGTTTCATCACAGGGCTTTCGTATTTGGGCAAAACCGAGGAGCCGTTTCTTACGGACAGCTGTTGGGTTAATCTCGACGGTCTCCGAGCTAAAGAAGCAGTTGCTGTCAGGTGAATTAGTTAAAGTTGAATCCTTTTTTTTTTTGGCATGCAAAGTCTTTTAGCTTAAGTGGGAGAATGTATTTGAGGCAGGCAAGCGGAAGCGGATGCTGAGAGAATGGGTGTTGGTGTTACCGCTGAGGCCCAGAGTATCTTCGACGCCTTGTCTAAGACGTAAAAGTTCTTTCCTTTTTTTTTAACGTTTTTGAAAGTGATAGCTTTAGTAGATATGAGAGAGAGTAGATCCTCATCAGATAGATGTAGTGTGCTATGGCTTCAAAGGATTCGTTATTAGTCTTCTCTGTGATAGAGTTAAGAAACAGTCGAGATGCATGGTTTTGGACATTATATATCTTGAAATTTTCATTGTTTCTAATTTCGTTTCAGCAAGTACAGCAGAAGAATGATTTGTCTAATGAATCGAATATGGTTTCTATTACAGGCTTCCGGTGCAATGGGAAAACTCAGACATATTGGTGATGAAAGAAGTACGGGTACGTAGCCCCTATCTTTCCGATTGTGTCTTTGGAGGAACTGATGCTGCCAACAACCGAGTCAAGAAAGTGGTAAGTCTCACTTTCATTTCATTTTGTCTAATGTTAATTAAGCCTCTGTGTCTGTGATATTAATGCATTTTTGTCCTCATCACACAGCTTGAGCTGGAGAGACGAAGGTTGCATCTCTTTGGCACATGAGTCCAGTGAAATCGCGCTAAAAAGGTTATATGTTACTGCTATCCCGAAAAACAGCGTCTAGATCTGATCGACCACCGAGAAGCATGTTCGCTTGCTTCTCGCATGTTGTTGTTTTTACCTAGAATTTGCTTGTCCTTATAAGCAGATTAGAGATTTCTTGAATTTCAGGTGGATTACACCATGCTATTGTTGTTGTTAAATGTTATTACATCATCATCTTATTCAATTCACGAAACATACAACTAACGTAGTAGCTAGACAAAAGATCAAGAAATTATCAAACTATAGCTTCAGAACGGCTCATCAAGCATCAACTAAGTTCTTGATCAGGAACCAAAAGGTCTTTCAGTGTTATACTTTCAAGTCCCGACAAAGCCAACTCCAGAGACGAGAAAAGCAACCGCTTGCATGAAGAGATAGAGATATAACAATGTGTTTCCAAAGAAAAGTCCATAGCATGCGCAACACAATATGTAAATCCCCATCATTATCTCCTTCGAGTTCATGCTGCAACAAACCAAACACTCTTCTAAGTATATTGTTATGTTTATTTTGCTTTGATTAGTTCATAGCTCATTAGTTAGTTACCTTTCGAAACACCCGTTACGAGGTTTTCCAATTTGAGGAAGTAGCGTAGTCTTAAGAGCATCTCCTAGTTTCTCAGTAACAACCCATTCATTCACTCTTCCTCGTTCGAGTATACCGATGAAAGTTCCCTTTGTCCGATGCATTGACATCACGTTTTCAAACAAGACCCAAAATATCACGAGATAGAAGGATCTACGATATAGTAACTTAAAAGGTTAATACTATATGTTTGTATATTGAACAAAATAAATCAAGAAGTGTAGTACCAATTACCTTGGTGTAGCAATGACGATGAAGAAAGTGATCAGAGAGGGAATGAAGAAAGTTGACCAAGCTGGAATGTTTACTTCAGGGAAGAAGACGCTTGTAGGAAGAACAACGCAGTAGAAGAAGAAAGTGAAAAAGTGGACTAGGATCTTCCTTAAGAAGAAGAAGCTGTATATCAGATACAACTTCTTCCATAACGTCACTCTCTGCTCGTTATTACACACAATACGTTAATTATTTGTATAGTAAAACAAAAGCAATCAATCTTTCAAATACGTAACATATTTTACCCAAACCAAATAACACTAGATTGAACCCGATCTTCTCATTAGGCCATTACATTAGCAAATCAAGTTCAGCATCAAAATCTACATATTTCCAGTAAAGCATATAAGAAAAAAATTGATATATAGTTAAATGAAGAAAAAAAACAAAAGAAATTTACCACTCAACAAGAAAATGTACGTCAGCCTCACATCACATATCTCATACTAGTAAGGTGATGGACAAAAAAACAAAATAGTTGTGGCACGTGTGTGTTTAAGATGAAACAATTTTTTTGGAAAAGACCTTATTGCGAATAATCTCCATAATCATTTTCCTGAAGAGATTGGCTGGACCACACGACCATCGATGCTGCTGGAATCTAAAGGCCTTAAATTTGCTTGGTAGCTCGCTTTTCACCTACAAAACTCAGTGTGCATTATGCATTATGCAATGATTTTTATAGACAACATGTGTATATGTCAATCATTGAATATTAGATATCATCCAGTATGACGAGTAAAGTTAACATGATATGAGTTTTTAAGGTTGGGGATTTTATTGATTCGAGGCAAGTTTTCTTTATTAAAAATTAATGGTTAATTAATTAGGGACATAATCGAATACCGTGAGGTCATCGAGGAAGACAAACTTCCATCCGAGAAGACCAGCACGAACGGCCAAGTCCATGTCTTCTACGGTGGTTCGGTCATTCCATCCTCCAGCTTCTTACATCGCCGCCATTCTCCATACACCCGCAGTTCCTGACAAAGATTTAATGTTAAACATCGAATATTAACACATAAGTTGATTACCATCCCACTAATAAGAGTCAAACAAGGTGAATACGAAAGATTTAAGGGGTGGAGCCGTGGAGGGGAATGAGAAATTAACATGATGATAGGAAAATGCACCATTGAAGCTGAAAAAGGCATGTCTAGTGGATCCAGATTCTTGCTCTGCCATAAAGTGGTAGTTGAGTGACATCTCTTGAATCCTCGTCATCAAGCACTTGTTTGCGTTCAATGTGATGAACCCCACACACAGAATCACCCAATTTGAAAGTAGACTTTTTCTTACGTTTCTTAGACCGAAAAATAAAGCGGCCTAATCAACATACTGTACGATCGAGAACGAATTCAAATTATTACTAGTTCGTTTTAAGATGAATTATCATTAGCTTTTAATTTTAAAAAAATATATAAATATATATATATACATATATATAGGGCAAATCTCCAAAATAGCACCTTTTAAGTTTATATCACAAAAATAGCACTCAAAAACTAAAATAACCAAAATAGCACCTTTTTAAGTTTATCCTTTGCAAATTTTAATTTTTTTTATTTTTCAAAATTTGAAATCTTATCCCCAAAACCTCATTTCTCAACTCTAAACCCTAAACCCTAAACTCTAAACCCTAAACCCTAAACCATAAACCCTAAACCCTAAACTCTAAACCCTAAACCCTAAACCCTAAACCCTAAACTCTAAACCCTAAACCCTAATATCTAAACCCTAAAATCTAAACCCTAAACCCTAAACTCTAAACCCTAAACCCTAAACCCTAAACCCTAAACTCTAAATCCTAAACCCCACCATTTAACTCTAAACCCTAAGTTTGTGACTTTTGATAAAACATTAAGTGTTATTTTTGTGACTTTTGACCTTGAGTGCTAGTTTGGGAACATAAACTTGATTTAGTGCTATTTTTGTCTTTTTCTCATATATATATATATATATATATATATATATATATATATATATATATATGTATATATAATGAAAATGAATGAAGGAATTTTGGTGAAATGAATAATAAAAAAAGTCATTTTGAAAGAATATCCGGTATTGCATGCATATAATTTATTTTAACAAATGATTGCTTTTGTTAGTGTCCAATTAATTTTAAAATAAAAGTTCAGAGAAAAGTTACTAATTATAGTTCTTTTAGGTGTGTCAAATATAATTAGATACCGTAGTCTACGTACTGAATCTCCATCGGGCTTGAACGAGAGCAACATTAGGGTTGTGTACAAGGAACGGGACGGAGCGTTGGAGGTAATCAGGCTCCGGCCGGTTGGAAGTCAGCGTCAAATATGGCTACGTAGTTGCAAAGCTTCACGTAGTTATGTTTCATGCCTTGTTTAAGAGCTCCTGCTTTGTAGCCATTTCTATTGTCTCTCCTCTCACACTTAATGTTCACGCCTTTAATTACTTTCCCATTTTGCACATTCATTGTTCACCAGCTCCTGCGTTTCAATCCTTTTCACATTAATAATTTTAGAAAAATACAGATATGTGTCTGATTAAGTAATCAGACTTGATTAGCAAGAGACCTTGATGGTTTCATCAGTGGAATCATCTAAAACCTGAACAATTAAGCGGTCCAATGGCCATGTTAGTCTACATGCAGCACCTATAGATAATTTAAGGACCTGCGGTGTAAGAACACGTCGTGAGTGTTAGGAATCTCACATCTTTATATTTCCTGTCAATATATATTTTTGAGGTTAATCTTAATATATCGGTCCATGATATAAAATATATAGGGCAAATCTCCAAAATAGCACATTTCTAAGTTTATATCACAAAAATAGCACTCAAAAACTAAAATGACCAAAATAGCACATTTCTAAGTTTATCCTTTGAAAATTTTAATTTTTTTTATTTTTCAAAATTTGAAATCTTATCCCCAAAACCTCATTTCTCAACTCTAAACCTTAACCCCTAAACTCTAAACCCTAAACCCTAAACCATAAACCCTAAACCCTAAACCCTAAACTCTAAACCCTAAACCCTAAAATCTAAACCCTAAACCCTAAATCATAAACCCTACACTTTAACTCTAAACCCTAAGTTTGTGACTTTTGATAAAACATTAAGTGCTATTTTTGTGACTTTTGACCTTGAGTGCTAGTTTGGGAACATAAACTTGATTTAGTGTTATTTTTGTCTTTTTCTCAAATATAAATTGCATACCTCTTTCTCGTTGTACATTGGGATTTGGACAAGGACCATGGGATATGATTCATCTCCGAGCTCAATGTCCTCTTGCATAGGCTTCCATTTATAAACTTTTTCGGGTTTTCGCTTAAATAACTTAACGTAGAGTACTACTAGGTTCATGTAAACACCCTCTATGAAAACTAAGAGGGAGATTATCAAGCAAAAAGCCACCAAACACTTGAATAGTGGAACCATAAGTGAACTCCTCAATTGTCGCCCCCATGTCGTTTTAATGGATGCTTGGAGCCTTTTTGGAACTCCAGCTGCCTCTTCAGAGCTCCATCCATAGTTCTTCTCGTGAGACAAAGGAAGAAATTATTGTCAGAGCAGAGAAACAGGGCGAGTGAATGATAGAGAAAGTCAGAAAGATGACATCTTGATTACCAGTAGAGAGAGGAGGGCAAGCCATGAATCATGTAGGAAGATGATAAGAGGCTTCAGAAACAGAGTCATACTTCTGGAGAGTTCAGATTCAGTGGTGCATTGCTTCTAATATAAAGCACTATGGTTTTTTTTAATTCGTTATATTTATTGTATTCGTTAGGACATTTTGTGTTTTAGTTTGGTTGGTCCTAGCTAGACTTTGTCGGTTACGTTAATAGTTGTAAAACGTACGTTGATGATTGTTTGGAGGTTCTAGTGACTCACGAGCAGTATGGCAGCTTCAAACCACACAGGAGAAAAAGAACAAACTGTTTGTTTCTTTAACCCACTCATAGTTTTTATAAGTATTTATCACGTGGTCGTGATGCATTTTACAGTCGTACTGGTTTTTCTTGACGTTGACAGTGAAAATAACAACACAGGCAGACGGGCCCTATATCTGATTTGATTGTCGAGCCCTATAGTTAGGCCCATTAAGCATTCCGGGCGGGTGGAGGAAAAAAAATAAATGGCTTCGTCCAGGTTCGAACTGGAGACCTTCAGTGTGTTAGACTGACGTGATAACCGACTACACCACGAAACCTGATGGTTATTGTTTTACAAACTAAATAATATAGCAAGTTCTAAAAAACACGTAACCCATTAACCGGGAAACGAACCAAACCCACCGTGCTCGGCTTCCACGAAGCGGAAAGAAGAGCTCACTGAGAGTTTCGCACCAGTGGCGAGAGAGATTCACGTCCTTGTGCTTGGTAAGATGTTTGTTTGAAGATCGATTACGTAATAACACTAGGCGTGTTTATCGTTACGAAGTAGAAAGTTATGGTTGAATTGTACGCAAAGATGTCATATTGAACATAAGTATTGATTTTTCATTCTGGGTTTTCGCATTTTATAGTTTTTCAACTAAAGATGTGTGCTTCTTATGTTTTTCTCTCATACATCTCAGCTGTAAATGTGATAGCAAGCTTTTGAACAAAAGAGAGATTGATGCTCATCCGTGAGTTCATCTTTCGCCTTGCAATCTGTTTTGCTATGTATATACATAGGAATATCTTTCTTCTGTTGGGATGAAGAACCCACTCTACAGTTTTGGAGCTTCAGACTTGAGAGAGAGGATGTATGTTTTGCGCTCTCTCACCTTTTGTCTTTTCCATGTTAGATACATTGATGTGTATTCTGAACTGAGTGTGTATATTTAAAACTCTACCTCTCTTTAAAACCCCTTCTTTAGGAGCCAACTTCTCCTAAAGTTTAAGTATGTGAAGAAGAGGATACCACAGAGATGAGGTCAAAAGATAAGACTAGAGACACTAAGAAAGCAAGTTGTAAGAAGCAGGATATTTCGAGATCAGTCATGTTCATGTACTAAGGGTATGTTCCTAAGTGCATTTCTCTCTCTGTAAGTAGATGATGTCTTGTGGATCACTACACGGGGTAACAAGCATACTTGGCTACCCGTCGTCCCGGTTAGACAACCTAGTCTTCCCTTTTCTCTGCATTAGATAATATCAGAATACAAAAAGCTAACTAAACCTATTGTGCGTTACACACACAAGGACAAGTTGAAGTGGCGTGACGGCTTTATACTTATCATTTCCTTATTATCGTCGGTGAAAGAAGACTGATTTTGCCTCTAATTTTTGGAGTATATACTTTGCACAGTAACATAATGAGCCATGTATGGATTTTGTTTAAGTATAAGCTTAATTGATATGCTGAAATGATTGACTCAGCAGGAGTTATCTCTTGTAGACTGCTTAACTTAGTTAATTGCATAATGATTAATAACTTCTCATGTCATATGATCTCATAGTGATTTCTGTTTATATTCTTGAGTTCTTGCCATGTACTTGCGTAGTGACTCCTCATGTCAATGGTTGTTCCTGCATAGTCTGAATTTTCATGATCAGCATGTTTTCTCCTAAAAGCCCATAGTTCAGGATCAGAGTCAAAGGATTCATCCTCTCTGAGTGTGTACCTTTTGACTCTGCGGCTGCACTTCCGAGTGGTATCATACTTTGTCTGAACGCTTTCTCCATTTGGCCAACAATGCTTGCTTGGTTCTGAAAGAAAAGAGAGCTGCTGAAGCGGGTTATAGACCGAGATGCACTCATTGATCCATGCTAACGACACAATCCCTTAGATTTTGTATTATTAATTACTTTCCCTCGCAAGTTGTAATTAACAGCAAATAAAATTTATACTAGAAATATGTTGGGTCCACTCGAAAGTGGATCCCTCCAAAAATAAGCGTATGCCACTTGGCGTGGAGAGCACACGGTATTCTTTAGTAAAAGGCGAAAGAATAGTTCGCTTTGTGCTCACCACATGGCTGCGTGATTTTCTAACGAAGAGTGTGAAGCGTATTTATACTGAAGTCTCCACAGATCCTATCTTCTCGGCTCCCCGATGTGGGACGCTGAAGCTTTTTCTTAAAAGGTCTTATGGGCTGTAGGTATTACTGGGCCTTTCCATTACGATAAAAGATCTTTCTTTGGTATAAGCAAATATGCAATAACATGGTTTGAACTTTGAAGCCACATTCTCCTTCATTTTTCTAATAATCGTGAAGACTAAAATAAGAATTTTACAATTTGGTTTTAGAAAGTACATTTTACAATGTGGTTTTGTTGAGTTTCTAAAACATTTACTGATTGAAAACTTGTAGGCTATATATATGCCATGATCATTTACATACATGCTTTGATCATGATAATTTTCTCTAATAATAAGGTATCAAACAAATAATTTTGATTACTACTAATGATAGAGTTGAAGGAGAAAAAACAGCAACTGATTTACAGATACAAAGACTAACAGCAAATGGTTTTTTCTTGTCTAATTTCAAATGTAGTTACTAATTTGTACCATCTGCTTTTCTCCTTTAAATGTCTCAGACTTATGACAAGTACTACATGGCTTCTTGTTCCTCTGTCTGCTGCTCTCTCCCTCTTCCTGATCAATTGGTGCATATGCCCCAGCCACCGCCTTCTTGAACGAGCTCTTTCTCAGTCGGTTCTTGCTCGAGCTCCGCTTTCTTAATGGAGCAGTCGTGTAGGCTGAGTGCATTTTTTTTCTCTTCTTCAAAAAGCACATGAAAATCAACCTTTGTACAATGCTTTAAAACCAAAATTAGGTATAGGATTTCTTATATACTCAGTAATGACATGCCTTTTCTTTTTCATGTGGTATGAATTTTAAAATGAAATAAGAGGGCTAAGCTCAACCGCTATTGGCTTCTTGATCAAAATACACAAACAGACAGACGCACACGTTAATTATCTCAATGCTTTGGCATTTTCATACCACTTTGACGGGAAAAGACTATGGCGAGCCAACCTTGAATTTTCTTTTGCTAAGATGATTCTACTCTGCACACCAACCCGGAAGTTACTTCCTCTTCCGTTACTGTGAGTGTGAACATTGCACATATGATACTTATAAGGAGGGAGATAAGACACTCACTACGCACACAAAAGTGAGATCATAGCCAGGCATTGGCTACAATAGGGAACAAGACTAAAACAGAGATAAGCAGAAGGAGACTAGACCACCGCCTTCCCTTTAGTATAAGTACCCATTAACATGTTGCCAGAGACTTATTGGTAAACTCAATTCAAGAATCTTCTCCCAAACCCATAAAGATTCTATCTTCCACTAAGATTGTGACGAGATTTGATCTTTATCTTCCAAACTCGCATAGCAAACTACAGAGACAACAAGAAACCAATAAAGAAGCTTTACTAGGGTAGGCGCTCTTAATTTCTTGATCCCTCAAGACGCCTAGAACGTCGCACGGGTATCGACGTAGCTGCTTCTCAGCATCTTTATTCTCCGATTTAAATCTATGAGCTGCCATTTTTCAACCGGAACAAAACACCTCACCAGAAAACCCTTAAAGAATCTAGAGAGATCATAAGACTGAACTGTCAAAGCAGAAACAGTTTAGGTTCGCTCATAAAGAAGAAGAAATTTAAAACTCTCTGGATTTTCACTACATTTCGCTGTTCGGCCCGCGAGGCTCCGGATTTTAAGGGCCTCAGGTTGCAGTGTCGTCCCAAACTTTTACGTGGGCATCGGTATTGGTGGGACTTAACCCACAAGCCCTTAGCATTTTTTATTAAGTTTATATGTTAAGGGACCTAAGCTAAGGACATTAAACAATTTGGTAGATTATTAGTGGACTTTTCTGGTCTCTTAGGTTATTATTTAATTAATTTATTATTTTCATAATGTATAACATATAAAAAGAAGTTGTAAATGAAATATATTTTTAAAAAGTTTAACATTAAAATTGAAATTTTAAGAAAATTACAAAGTTGTAAAATAGAAATACGAAACATCATAATTATAAAAAAAACACACAAATATTTATTCCAATACAAATAGAAACTTATAAATTATATGTTATGGGTAAGATGTCCAAATTTAGTCCAAATATTTTCAATCAAATCATTTTTTAAATGCTCATGGACTTGTCTATTTCGAACGCTCGTTCCACGATCAATTGTACTCACGATAGGTGAAGGCATATTGACGGAAAATGTAGCCACCTATTCTCTTTCTTCAAATTCACGACCATTGTCCTGAGTTCCTGATGATCGTTCATCTTCGACAATCATATTATGGAGTATGATACATGCTCTCATAATATTTCCTATTTTTTCTTTATCTCAAATATTAAATGGATTTCTAACAACGGCAAACCTAGCTTGTAGGACTCCGAATGCACGCTCGACATCTTTTCGCACAGCTTCTTGGGTTTGAGCAAATAATGAATACTTCTGACCTTGTGGTAGTCGGATAGATTGAATAAAAGTAGCCAATTTTGGATAATTACCGTCCATGAGATAATATGCCAAATTGTATGGATTACCATTAACATGGAAGTTAACTTGTGGCGCTATTCCGTTAATAATGTCATCAAAAACGGGTGATCGATCGAGAATATTAAGATCGTTCATAGTACCTGGAGCTCCAAAAAACGCGTGCCAAATCCAGAGGTCATATGAAGCTACCACCTCCAAGACAATCGTTGGTTTATCGGTTCCTCGTGAATACATTCCTTTCCAAGCTGTGGGGCAATTCTTCCACTCCCAATGCATACAGTCGATGCTTCCAATCATCCCTGGAAACCCACGTTGTTCTCCAATATATAGTAGTCTTTGCAAATCCTCCGGTGTGGGACGTCTTAGGTATTCATCGCCAAACAAGTCGATTATTCCCGCAGCGAAATTGTGCAAACTTCTTCGAGCTGTTGTTTCTCCAATTCGGACATATTCGTCAACTATGTCAGACCCACCACCATACGCCAATTGACGAATTGCTGCGGTACATTTTTGCAGCGGAGTTAGACTCGACCGTCCGGTTGCATCTACTCTGGGTTGAAAATACTCAACTTCTGTAGACAGACGATGCACAATACGCAAGAATAATGCCTTGCTCATTCGAAACCGTCGCCGGAATATATTGTGCGGGTATGTTGGAGTCTCGCTAAAATAATCATTCCAGAGCTTCTGATGGCCTTCCTCCCGGTGTCTCTCGATAAAAACTCGTGTTTTTCGCTCTTTTGGTTGTGGATTGAAATCAATATATTCTTCACATAAATCTTCAAATATGTCATCTAATTCATCATCATTATCTTTGTGGTAATGATAATGTGAAGAAGAAGCCATAGAAAATTTTAACAAAAGATAAAAAAGTGTTTAGAAATATAGAGAAGATGAGAGAAGAAGTCTCAATACTTATATGATAAAGAAGAAGTCGCTACGAATCCTCCCGTGAATGAATATTGATATTAACTCTTTAGTACATCTTGTGACTTATTGGTAGAAAGCAAAATAAACATGTGACTTATCAACTCACTTATTGGTACAAAGAATCTCAACTTGTGACTTATGGTTATAAATGAAATAAACATGTGTTAGCCATTCTATTTGGTCACGAGCACAAATAAACTATCTTATGAGTTGGTTTACAAATGAGTTATGTTACAAATAAGAAACTCGATCATGTTAGTTATTGGCAGCCATTCTATTTGAGCACAAATAAACAAACTTATGCGTTATATTAAAGAGTACAAAACCATATCCGTTACATCCGGTAAAAACCCAAACCATGCCGGTTAGAGAAGTTAAAATTATCCAAACATAACCACCAAGCATATTACAACAAAAAGAACAACTATGCCCATTACAAAGCACTCAAACCCCTTCATCATACATGATTTATCCTTAGCCATATCACCAACCTTTTTCTCTACGTTTCGTAGCTTCTCCTCAGTGTCATAGTCAGTTAAAATGGTTAGGCTTTCTACCTTTTCAGCCAGCTGAAACACATGTATATCTCTGGCTCTCATCTCATCCATCACCACGTCATCCCACCATTTGAAAATATGGCAATCTCCGTCGTCCTTGTTCGCACAAGTGTAATATCTTCTCCCTGTTTAACATACGCAAAAACTCGCTAAGCACATACATAAACTAGCACAAGCCTTCTTCACAGGCTAAGTAATTAAGCAACTACCATAGCACATACCTTGATTATTCCTAGTGTTAGACGTTGCAAGCACTGGGTGAGCACCACAATAGCAGACCTGCGGGAAACCAAACTCTACCTCCGGTTGCGGGGGGTAGTGAACCTGTGAACAACGTTCCAAGCTTAACTCAGCTTGGTCGCGTCGTATGAGATCCTCCGTCTCGCTGTAGTCGCTGTCGTCATTGTTTCCAAATAAAGGCTCGTCTTCTGATGGCTGCGAGTAGCTGTAACGTCCCATTTTTTACTTAACCTGCAAACATTGTCGAGCCATACTAGTTAGAAACATAGAACATGAAATACAAACATTGAAAGAAAATCAGAAACAGATAAATATACAGATAAACAATAACACAAACATTGAAAGAAAATCATTCATTTAACGAAACCGGAAATACATAGACCAAACACAAAGATAGAGCAAACACAAACATAGAGCAATCCTAAAAATTAAAGTGACAACATACAAGAACATGAAACAAGAACATCTAATTTTTTTCAGAATAACTCGGCTAGGAGCTTATTCATCGCAGATTCTTCCCTCTCAGTCAATGGAACAGGCTTGGTGAGGAGAGTGTCTAATATTGCTAGCCTCGACAGTCTCTCCTTCCTCACCAAATCGTTCTTCTTCATTTCCCAAACTGTTGCAATCTCAGCGACGGACTTCCCTTTACCTGTATTTCTTTTAGCCTTAGCAGCCTTGACACCTTCGGGCCTGCTCTCAACATCAACGAAGCCTTCGTTGGTAGAAGTTTGGGAATCTGTCTGCACATTCTTCCTCTTTGAAACGCCACCAGCTTTGGGTGTG